>NC_045165.1:21287109-21487109 GCF_900700415.2 Clupea harengus
CAGTTACTGTCTTCATATGGCCTCTACTAGTTGAATTCTTTTGGGCCATGAATTGTTCAACCAACACTTCCAGCATTGTGCACCATCGATCAGCCACAGCTTGACCTTACCAGACTGCTTTGCAATTCCACAGCTTGTCTGACTGTATGTGATTCTGAGTGTGTGTGTGTATTCGTAATGCAGGCCAAAAGGGTGTGTTCTTGGTACTTTGCAGTACATGTGTTTTTTTAGCAGCAAGGGAGAGTACTGATAGCATGCACATACACACATATATAGAAAACCACAATCATTCTCACTTCTACTGTATTGACGTACTTCCCTTCCAAACATAAAACAAAAACTATGCGCACACCACTCACATACACAGCTATTCACACATACACAGGGGGAATTCTAACCACAAACTTACAATACTATTATATAACTTATTTAAAAAATTCATTATATGCACAAACTCTGTTTCGGGTACAGGTCCACCACCCAGCCATCTATAGCCTGTGCAAACACCTCAGTCAGGTCCAACATGGGGTAGTTGACTTCCAACATGGGGTAGTTGACTTGGTGAAAGGCTATGCTCTGTAACAAACCACCCTTTTACTTTTGGAGTTCCATGTTTCTTATTTTGGGTCTGCCCTCAGTCCAAGTCTTTTTGAGGAGCAGTACTTTCCATTCTCTGTTTGTGATTCCAGCCTAAATGCTGAGTCATTCAGGCTGTTTTGGGAGCCGGGAGGTGTAGGGGTAGAGTGAAGTGGATCTACAGGGAGAAGGAACTGAGAGCTGAGAACTCATTGACACACATATAGGGCCTCTCATGGCGTGGTATAGTTCTGCTCGCTCCTCGTGGTTCCTGTTTCTTCCGCATCTTACCACATGCTGTCTCAAGTCTCGTGCTGCTGTTGTTACTCTGTAATGTGTTAAACGATTTTAGACTTACAACATATACTGCCACTGTGTGTGTGTGTGTATGTGTGTGTGTGACAGAAAGAGAGAGAGAGAGAGAGAGAGAGAGAGTGTGTACGGGGGTGGCGGAGTTCTCAAGAGGGAAAGGATGGTATGACAACATGATTCTAAACCATGAATTTCTCTCCACCTGCAGGTCACAGAGTGAAACTGGAGGACCCTCAGAAGATGCCCTTCACAGAGCGCATGAGTGAGATTGAGCGCTACCAGAGAATCAGGATGGGCACCAGCAATGGCAACCCGCGCCCACCCCACCAGACCCACTTCGGTTCATCCACCTCCCAGCTCGGAGGTAAGAGAGTGACACACACACATTTGTTTCTATATAGGCACATATACACATGCTCACACACAAATAGTCACAAACACTTGGTCGATATATTACTCATTACCCATCCCACCAATGAGAACTTATACACAGCTGTTTGCTTTCAAGCTCAGGCAGACCCACACACACACATTCATACACACACAGACGCATTAATCCCACGGTACTCAGACATACTAAAGACGCACATACACACACAGACGCATTAATCCCACCGTACTCAGACATACTATAGACGCACATACACACACAGGCTATCCATGCTTGAACAAACAGAACCAAAGTCACAAACTCAAAGGTATTAAAAGACCAAGTAACACACCCGTGTTCAACAAACAGTCAGGTAGGCCAACTTCTTCCATGGAAATAAGACATGAATTGTCTTACACTAACCATTCACACACTCTCTTCCATGTGCATCCAAAGATTTAGTGCCACTTCAAACAACCAGAACCCCCCCACCCCCTCCACTCACTCGTATGTCTCACATTTGAAATGTAAGAACAGCATGCATCTTTAAAATGTTTGCAATGTGACGGGTCTACAGGCAGACTGAAGGGAAGCAACAAACACAAGACAGATCTCAGTCGTGGCAATGGCTGACATGCCCCTCTGTTCAGTCTGTGCTCCGCTCTCGGTGCCACATTAACCCCCCCTGAGCCTTTAAAGCAGCCCAAAGAGGAGTCTGACAAACAAAGGGAGTCTAAAGGCTGACAAGATTGAGCTCAGTAACAGGCTCAAGCAGGTAGAGGGGCTAGAGTGTGAATTGCTGGAGGAATGTGTGTGTGTGTGTGTGTGTGTGTGTGTGTGTGTGTGTGTGTGTGTGTGCTCGCGCATGTTTGTTTGTGAGTGCACACAAATTCGGCCATTTTTTTGTTCATGTGCATATATCTGTACATATGTCTGTGCTGTGTGTGTGTGTGCGTCTGTGTTTCTGTGTGTGTGCGTGTGGTTCTCATATATGGGTATGTCTGTCCCTATGTGCCCTGGGTAGATGGGATGGCATTGTTCAGGGTCAGGCAGAGGTGGGGCAGCATTGCCAAAGCTCAAGTCCCTCTGCCATCCCGACCTCAGGCATCTCTCAACCACACAACACATCTGCACCCACATCATGGCCAGAGCCAAAGCCAAACTCACCTCAACCAGACCGAGAAAGAGGGTGTGTGTGTGTGTGTGTGTGTGTGTGTGTGTGTGTTGATTACACATAATGAGGTAAAGACTGCAGTCTGCTACAGTAAGTGTAAGGGCGGGTGGTGTTGATTTGCGCATGAGACAGGAAAGTAAATTTCATGCGAAAAAAGCTTCCAAGTCGATACGCACTCAACACATTCATCTCCCGGAGCCTTGAACTGTGAGCAGAGGTCTGCACTAGATGCAACAACTACACACCCATGTTCTCTCTCTCTCTCTCTGTCTATTGCTGTGTCGCTCTCGTGCACACACAAATATGCATTTCACACCAAGACACGCCACGTCTTTCCACCCACTCACTGGTTCTCATGGGTGGGGTAGGGGTAATGGGTGATACATAATTCTGTGTGTGTGGGTGTGTGTGTGTGTGTGTGTGTGTGTGTGTGTGCATCAGAGATACAGAAAGTGAGTGAAAGAGAGAAAGACAGTGGCTTTGGAATGGTGGCTGTTAGATCTCGTTCTTGTCTTGTGAAGTTTATGAAGTGAGAGCAGCGTCTTCCTGGTCCTGGATGTTGCCTCTTGAGTGGGCTCAAGGCTCGGGGCTCGGGGCTCGGGGCTTGGGGCTCAAGGCTCGGGGCTCAGGCTCAGCTGAAGCGGCTCCCCTGTCTCTGTGCACAGTATCCATAGCTGCAGGGGGATTTGGAGAGGAATTAGTCTTTTATAGGACAGTCACAGCTCAAAGGCAACCGCCGTTACAACACATACACCACACATACACACACACACACACACACACAGCACAGACACAACACATTAACAGGGCCTATTTCTGCCGCTGGCAGTATGCATGCATGTGTGTGTCTGGGTATATAACAGTCTGACTGTGTATGAGTAAGTGAGTGGGTGAGTGTGTGCTTAGGGGGAGGGAGGAGAATGTTTTTACCTCAAGCACACACCTTTATGTCTAATATAAGTGTGACAGTACCTGCCCTACAGTCATCAGTACAATAACTGAATAAAACCAAGAGAGCTAGCAGTTCCCTGCTCTCCCCCCTCTTCCTCATCAGATTTCTATGTGACACAATGTGCTAGGCATCTGCCTTTATAAATAGCACAATTGTATGACACGGTTGCTGCCATTACGGCTCAAGCAGAAATAGTTTCCTCATCACAGGTCACATTTAGCAAACACAAGGCTCTGTTTACATGTAAACACACCTCCAGTCTCCTGCGCTGTGTAGAGGAGTGTAGAAGACTTCAACACTTTGCAATTAGTCAGCTCTGTTGCAAGAGATGTTCTCGTCACGCCGCACAGGTCTTTTGTCAACAGCAAGGTGTATCGTCCAGCAAATGCTTGTCTTGTATGTGAAACTACGTCAGGGAGTGTGCGAACACGTCTTCAGAGCGCTGCCCTAGATTGGAAGAAAAACACAACACAAACACACATTATCATTCATATACACACACGCACAGACAGACAGACAAGAGAACACATTCACACACACATTTATGCCATTTACAGCTTAGACACAAATCCAATAATGAAGTACACACACATAGACACACACGTACATAAACAGAAGCACACGCAACTAGTGACACTTTTCTCAAATTCTCAACAGCACACACAGAAAAAGCACCATACACACACGTATACACACACACACACACACACACACGTATACACACACACGTATACACACACACACACACACACACACACACACACAAACATGACGTGCCAGTGCTGCACACTATGTTAGTGGGCCAGACAGACGGAGTAATTAAGAGCTCATTAGCAGGCGTGCAGCGACAGGACTCCTCAGCGCGTTGGCAGGAGCTTCGCTCCTCACTCCCCACCCGTTTGCATTCGGCTCCAGATCCCCCCCACATGAGCCCAGGAGATGTGCAGAATGAAAGGCAGAGAGACAAGGAGGGAGGGAGGGGGGGGAGCGCCCGTATCTGTGTGTGGTTTTGTCTGTGCAAGTCGAGCAAATCCAACACTCAGACAAGTGGGGTTAAATTGTTATTCTGGCTTTTCTAAACGTCAGGTGTGTGTGTAGATGTGTGCCCGTGTAGGTGTAGGGTGTTTTTTTTCTTCTTTTTTTTTTTTCCTCATGCCTCGGCGGTAATATGCATAGAATGTCGTCCGCTTCCTTAAGCGCGGTAGAAAAAGCGACCCAGAAAACAACGTCTGCATTCCAGAACTCTTGTTTTAAGGGCACGGGCGGGAAGGAAGGGGGAGCCTCGATTTCACAGACTCAGTCGGATCAGCCCCGAAGACTCCAGCTTTCTTCCTCCTACCTATGTTTTGTAAAAGGCAGACAAAAGGCCAAGCTCATTTCCCAGCCGCGTGTGTACAGCGTCTGCAGCAACGCCAGACCTATCCAGATGTTTTCACTTCCGCTAATCTACCCCCATATGAAAAACCACCCCAAGACAAAGGCGATATTATCTACCCAATCAGGCTGTAGCGTTCAAAGGCTGTATCATCTTACGAACTGCTCGTTCCAAACACCTGTGTTTTCTTCGCCAAAAGGTAAGATATCAGATGCTGGCATTACCTGCCTTGCCATCCAGTCAAGTGCTCAGCGCTTTGATGAGGGCCCTGAAACCGCTCCTCAGTGTGTGTGTGTGTGTGTGTGTGTGTGTGTGTGTGTGTGTGTGTGTGGGCGTCGTGGATGGCTCCTGGCTCCAGGCTGAGTGATGACAGCCAATGATCAAAAAGGCTGCCTGGCAGAGCAAGTTAGTGTTGGGGTAGGGTGGGGCAAGGGGGAGGGTAATAACTCGCAAAACCCTGAGCAGTCCTCTTCTCCATCATATCTTGTGAACAGTGGGTGACTGTCATTGTGTGTGGGTGTATGGTGGAAGGGGGGGGGCTGTGCCACTACACACACCCCAGTGGAAACTCGGTAGACCCAAAACCCAGAAAGAATGCTTATTAGCTCCCAGATAAGAAACAAAGCTGGTGGTATTTCCCACTGAAAACAGTGCATCACCACAACCATGGCTTCAGGGTCTCCAGCACTTTTTCGGGGTCTTTCAAAAGAGTTTGCAATGAGTCAGAGCACAGCAACCATCAACTTCCTCCCTCTCAAGGGGGGACCGTGTTGTTTGGGTAAGACCGTCTACGCCCTTGTTCCTTATACTAGTGCCATCAGAGCCACTCCAGTCGCCATAAGGAGCCCATTAAGCACATACAGGCACAAAGTCGCTGTGCAAATAAGAGCAGCCAACCTGGCTCACAAGGGGGTGAGTGTATGACGCTTCACTCCTCCTCAGGACACACGTCCCCATGGAGCGAAACTCAGACTCCTTACAGTCTTCTCCTGAGCTCAGGTTGTTTGGCGTTCCCGTCAGCCGGACCGCAGAACGGACGCTTTCTTTGACAGATGCGCTTGGAGTGTATTTGATTTCACTTATTAGAGTAGAGTTTCTGTAGATTGAGCGCTGAAGAAGAAAAAAGATAAAGGAAACCCATCCAGGATAAAGGATTCTAATGCTGACGCGGGTGTAGTTTGTGTAGTGTTGTTTTGGCGAAAGACGGTGGTATTTGGGAAGTGTTCCTGTGGGTCTCGGCAAGTTCCTCTTCTCGCTCGCCGCAGTCACCACAATCCATCGGAGACGCAAGCAATTCTCCGAAAAAGTATCATCTAAAATTATCCTGTTGAATAAAATATATAAATACAGGTTTTTAAATAATGATTCAGCGATTTATATGTTAACTGAGATGACAGAGAGAGGTTAGTTCAGTGAGGTCTGTCTGTAATCAGAGGAGATGTGACAGACAAAGCCAATGATATCAAGAGAGGAGAGGAGGGGAGAGGAGAAAAGAGAAGAGGAGGGGAGGAGGTGAGGGAAGTGGAGAGGAGAGGAAAGGAGAGGGGGGAGCACAGAGGTGGGGGCCCAGAGGCAGGGCTGGAAGAGGGCGTTTTTGACCTTCATGTTTCTTTTTACTAATGTTTTAAGCGGGACTGCATAAGACATATCAAATGTCCCATATAAGCTAAACGGTGGCTGTGATCCTTTCTTCCTGCCCCTAAACACTCTCTCTCCTTCTCCCTCTCTCTCTCCCTCTCTCTCTCCCTCTCTCTCTCTCTCTGACGACGCCCAGGGCTAGGGAGAAACAGGAAGCCGGCACAAGGCCCGGCATTCAGAGTGTCTCAATGACATGCTTCATTACGGCAGGCGCGTTGCGCACCCCTCTTGCAGACACAGCCGGCTCCGCCACCATCTTGGCTCTGCTGCCCTTTCATCTCCCTGGCGCTGTAGTTCACAAGGCTGCGGCCTGTTTATTTGTGTCCCCCTCACATCCAGCCCTGCTAGCCTAATTCGCTCATCAGTTGACATACACTAACCCCGCCGTTCAAGCATCTTAACATTTAAACACCTTAACGCACTACACAACATCAATGTTGTTGTTGTTTTTTGTTTTTTTTTATCCTCTTTAAGCCCCGCCCCAAAAGGGACATTCTTAATAACAGGAGTAATCTGTAGCGCCGCTATTGGTGTTGTCCCCCGGCCAATCAAAATATTTGAAGGAAATGTTTATTTTCTTTAAGGAATGGCGGCAGCTGCAGTGTGCTGCTGGTGAATAAGCCCATTTATGTGTAAGAATTTGCCATTGTGGAGAGGGGTGCGCAAGAGAGTGCGACTCTGCCCAGCCTGCTAGAGGAAGCAGAGCAGCGCCATCGAGGGAACATAGACGCTTACAGCCTTGCCTGATGTGTGTGTCTGTGTGTGTGTGTGTGTGTGTGTGTGTGTGTGTGTGTGTGTGTGAGAGAGAGAGACAGAGAGAGCCTTGGATTTAGTGTAGATGGATGCCTATAAGTGCAAGTGTGCTCAGGTTTGTGTATCTTTATATAGCGCAGTGTTTGCAGAGTTGTGAGTGTATGTGTGTGTGTGTGTGCGTGTGTGTGTGTGTGTGCGCGTGCGCGTGTGTGTGTGCATGTGTGTGTCTTTGTGTGTATATGCATGTGCGTGTGCGTGTGCGTGTCTGTGTGTGTGTGTGTGTGTGCGTCTGTGTGTAAGGTGTAAGGTGAATGTGCCTGTGGGTGCAGTATTGGGTTGGATTCCCACAGTGTTTGACGGTACGTGATGGTTGGCTTGTAACAACTAAGCCGTCGCAGACCCAGAGCAAACAGCCACTATTTGCATGTCAAATTGGCACATCCCTGCGGTGTGGCCGTTGGGTGTGCAGCCGAGTCCCACACAGTCCATAGACACACACACACACACACACACACACACACACACACACACACACACACACAGAACGAAAAGCCCCAAAAATAACCCCTCAGCTCCTTGTTCATATCACAAGCCAGTAAGGCCTCTCCGCTCCCCGCCCTCATCCTCTCACTTTCTGCTTCTTCCACCATCCATTCTCACTCTCTCCCCCTCTGCCTCACTCTGTCTGTCAAATCAAATCAAATCAAATCTAGAACGCTGTACTGGCATGAGCGAGAGGCTTTCGGTTGCCAAAACCATATGTATGGGACAAAAAAAGAACGGAATTCTCTCTCTCCCTCTCTCTCTTTACCCCTCTCTATATACCTCTCATTTTCTACCCCTCTCTCTTTCCTTTTTCCCCCTCTCCCTCCCTCTTTCTCTCCCTCCCTCTTTCTCTCTCTCCCTCTGCATGTACCCCCTGTGCTGACTCAGCGCTGTCAGCAGCCTCCAGCTCCACACAATGCTCCTCTGAAACGTCCGCCATGGAAGGCTCTGGTGTTTTTGGAAGCACTTAAGGCAGAGTCCTAGAAAGCCTTTCATATCTGGAACACAACACACACACACACACACACATAGACACACACTCACACACACACACACACACACACACACACACAGACGCACACGCACGCACACACACACAAAACATAAACACACACAGAACACACACTGAGAGGCATGTACCCATAGGTGTGTCCAGACACAGAGTGTATCACACACACTCACACCTATCAAAATCCAAATTTATGACCTCTGTTTCCCAACAACAAACAATTCTCATCATGCGTCAAAGCAGTGGAAAATCTCAAACACGCTGCACACACGCGAGAACACCAGGTCGCCCCTGACAGTGCTGGCAGGAATGCGGCACAGGTATGTGCCGCGTGGAACGTGATGCCAATAACACAAGGAATGCGTTGCCTTCCATGGCGGCACGATGAAGCACAAACATGGCCTCTCTGCCGAGGCCGAGGCCCACTCCGCCATGCGTGTGGAAACGCATTCTCTCTGTTTGCGTGTGTGTGTGTGTGTGTTGCAATCCAGCCGACAGTGTGTCACTCCCCAAAACAACGTCTGCTGGCAAGGCAAATCAGAGGAAAGAATGAGAGATCTAAAGCTCTTGAATTGCCCCATGGAGCAGGTTGAAATAGAATTGTCAAGCCTAGGAGCATGTAACCGTCAGTCCGATCTGCCTGATTGATGTGCGAATTACAGCCTCTAGTCTGTCTTGATTCCAAATGGCTGAGGCTGTATAGCTTTGAAGTGGAGTCTGGCTGTCAGTCCCCATGCAGAAGCAGTGGGCTAAGATGCAGATAGGGACAGGGATGTGCTGGTCTGATCTGTGATCGTTTCCTTTTGTCTGTGCT
This sequence comes from Clupea harengus, assembly GCF_900700415.2. Lineage (NCBI taxonomy): Eukaryota > Metazoa > Chordata > Actinopteri > Clupeiformes > Clupeidae > Clupea > Clupea harengus. The sequence continues at coordinate 21,296,128 of NC_045165.1, forward strand.
CTTCTCCCACAGCCCTGTGGTCAGAGCAGATGGACCCCTCAGGCATGAAGCCGTGTAAGGTTGAAGAGGATCTGCGCTGGACAGGTGAGCGATCCACTGCACACCACCCACACCGCACTCACAAAGACCCAACACTGAAGTAAACACACAGACAAATATGATACAAAACTTCCTTTAGCAGAACGTGATAATGAATCGAGCATAAATGAGTACTTAAAAATACATAGGATCGTTTCTATATATAAGGACGTTTATCTCAGGATGGGGTGCGGTGGGGGTCAGAGGAAAAAAGTGGGGTAGGGAGATCTGGAGAGTTGGGGAGCAAAGGGAAGGAGACGCAGAGGAGGGTGTGTGCCAGATGTGTGCCAGCTCGGCGTCGCTGGCTCAGTGCGGTGTGAGTCTTGGCGTGGGCGGCTCTTCTGAGGCATTGGGTTGTGGCCCCGGGCAGCACTGTTGCCGGTGCATTCCTCAGACACCCACTGCCCCTCCCTCACCCAGCTGGCATCCCTCGCTCGCCCCCTGGCAATATGGCCACCGCTCCACCGCCCACTCCCCGCAAGGGCTGGCCGCACGCCAACAGCGTTGAATCAGGGCCACCCTCCCTGCCCTGCCATTCCTGCTTCCTCACCATCACACTCACCTTTGCGTGTGGCAAGTCTGGGTGGCACGCCGTGACTGATTAATTAAAAAATTCTCTCTTTCACACAAACACACCCCTAACTGTATCTCTGCCCTCTAAATGATTTATGGCCGTGTGATTAGACATGAGGTTTGGTTTTCTTGAAAGATCTTTTCTTTTCTAGAGAACTCTACAGTGGCTTCCCTGAGAGAGGACTGGAGTGTTCACTTCACATGGGGTGTTTGTTTTCATTCGCTTGCATAACCACCAAGTAGGATATTTACTAGAGAAAACAGCCATGGATGTGGAGGCCAGCAAGCACCTCACAAGTCACCTGGCCTTAAAGAGCTGTTTGAATAACACACACACACACACACAAATTTCAGGCATTGCATTAGTGTGTGATTGTGTCTGTGTGTTTGTCTGTGTGTGTGTGTGTGTGTGTGTGTGTGTGTGTGTGTGTGTGTGTGTGTGTGTGTGTGAGTACAGCCAGAATCATCTCTGTATGGGGTACTTAGTTACTTTGTCATGCTGTCTTATGAGGCACAGAACGCTCAACCGTCTTGTTTGTGGCACCTACTGTGTTCACCACAGTGAGGGCTGTCGGGGCGTGAGCACACCTGCACGGTCTGCAGAGTGTCACCCTGATTCATGCGTGTTGTTTTATATCCATGGGTACAACTCCCAGCAGAAGTGGGGGGATTTGCATGCGACATGGAGCCATGGCGGCCGGAGCCCTGGGCGCTTGCACAAACACCAGCCTTCATTTGAGCTCATTTGGGTCTCCGATTCTTTGGCTTGTGGGAGGCGGTCATTTCCATTCAACGCTTGCTCTTTCATCCACCCCAGCCTGGCTTCGGCCTCGCCACTCAGCAATACCACAGCAGGGACTCATAGAGGATGCGCTCTAAAAGTGCAAGCGTGAATGCTCACACAGGAAACCGATACAATTTTACTGGCGCAAACACAAGTTAGCGCTGCGTGGAAGTGGCTAGCCCCTGTTTAATCGCGGCTTTTGTTGAGTGTCATGGAGTGTTTGGCATTCTCTTACAATTCCTCTCCTCACACCACTTAATTTGCCTGGGACACCATTCCACAGCTGTGGACCATCTAGGCCCCAACACACACACCCCCCCCCCCCCCACACACACACACACTTCACTCCAACCCAGCCCCAGTTTGCATCAGGGTCATGTAAACACACTTCACAGGTGAGAGCCAGCATTTGCATGGGTGGTCCAGGCAGCCCCCTGTGCATACACACGCCCAGGCCTCGCCCCAGTGTTAGGCACTGGAGGCAGTTTCTAGTGTAGGCAAATGAGGCTAACCTCCTCGCGGATCAGGGTTACACGCTTCAGTGTAGACTAGTTGTCTTCTGGGCAAAGCGGCTTGCTGGGGGCAAACACACATGTAGGTGAGAACACACACACACACACATGGATGCATGAAGATGCAGGCAAATGCACTTACACATGTAGGTATACTCTACATGTTTAAAATGACACACACACACACATACACGTGCATATACACATACACATACACATACACACAGTCAACCACACACCCACACACTCTGCCAGCTGTGACAAAAAAAGAAGAACTCAGACATCCTCTAAGTGAGCAAGAGGAAAGGTGGAAGAAGAGAAAGAAAGAAAGAGGGAAGCAAAGAGTGAAAACAGTTCAATTCAGAACAAAAGTGCAAAACGGTGTGTATGTGTGAGTCTACCACTGAGAAAGAAAGAAACCAAGTGAGACAGAGAGAAAGAGAGAGAGAGTAAGAGGGAGAGAGTGAGAGGGATGGAACATCCTAGACGGTGGGTCGTGCCAGCTTGCCCTCTGGGGTCGGTCCCCTCTCTGCCGTCCCTGCAGTCGAGTCAACACATTTCAGCTGAGCCTAATGGGGATCATGTGTGTGTGTGTGTGTGTGTGTGTGTGTGTGTGTGTGTGTGTGTGTGTGTGTGTGTGTGTGTGTGTGTGTGTGTGTGTGCGTCTGGCCTACACCTAACAGGAACAAAGGAGGTTAGAGAGAGTTCCTTGAAGAGCATTTAGAGGAAAAAATACAAGGGGTGGATTTAAGACAGCCGGCGAGTGTTTGCCAGTTAGTGTCTGTGGCATCAGCAGATGCTTTGATGTAGTCTGCCAAGCCGTGGTTACTGTTGTCCACTTGGTCTTTTCCCCAGTGTAAGTGTAGTCCTGAGGCTCCCACGATGCTGCATCGAGTGTCCACTCACTGTCCATAATGTAGCCAGACAGGTCTGCTGAATGGGACTCGTGTGAGGTGCTACTTAGTGTCACCTCAGCAAGTGAACCCCCCCCATCCTCCAGACCCCCCCACTCCCCGGCCTTGTTCTGGCCGTACGCCCATATTCAGCCGGAGGAGGGCAGGGAGAGCGAGCGGGAGCTTTCCGGGAGTCCGCAAGGAATTAGCAGAGCCGACTCCTCTTTTCCCGAATCAACAGCAGCTGAAAGCTCCGATTTCAGAAATCAGATACGAGCTCCCCGCTCTTGTGCCTGCTAGACTCTGGAAAAGAAAAAAAAATACTGAGCGCACCCCCTTTACTCTCTCTTGACTCTCTCTCATTCTCTCACTACAACCCACTCCTCCCTTTACTTTCAAAAAAGAAAGAAGAGATTTCAACTGTAGAGAATGTTCTGGAGAAAAAGGAAACCAGCAGCCGTGGAAATTGCAAAGGAACTGACTTTTTTTTTCTTCTCCGTGCGCCTGAAAACGGACCCAGTTCTCCAGACGTTTCAACAAGGCTGTGGCACGCAAGTTCGGCATCCTCCACCCCTCGGGGCGGTGGCATGCGAGCGCTTGCTTTCACACAAATACAGCCCTCTCTTTCTTCCCCTCTCCCTCTCTGCCCTCCGTCTTCCCAGCATCCTCTTGGCGCGCTTGGGCACAATTACTCTCCTGCCCCACTGGAGTGAGGAGGCAGGCAAACAAACCAAATATGTCACAGACAGGTGTAAATGTGTGTGTGTGTATGTGTGTATGTGTGTGTGTGAGTGTGATTTTGAACTGTCTGTGTTTGTATCGATATGTGCTTATGTGTGAGTATGTGTGTGTGTGTGTGTGTTTGTGTAATCGTTTTTTGTGTGTGTGTGTGTGTGTGTGTGTGTGTGTACGTGCGCACGCGTGCATGTGTGACGGCATACAACTCACAGGTGCAGAGATTCACATCACACCTGCTCTCATGTTGACCCATGTCTGGTCACTGACGCACAGGACATGAAATACAAACCATGTCCAGACCTCAATTACCTGTTACTGCACCACACTCTCATTCCTAGGCTTGCCAGACAGAGAGAGAGAGAGAGAGAAAGATAGAGATGGAGCAAGACAGAGAGAGAGAGAGCGAGAGAGTTTGTAAGTAAGACAGGGAGAGCTGCCATAAGAGGCTGAAACTCAATGGCTGAATCTCTCACGTGACGGTGAATCCACAAGCCCCGCCAACAGCCAAGTCCATGAAGTGAAATGCGCTTCTTGGGTGAGGAGGAGCCAAAAATGAGAGCAGTTGTAGAGTTTCTGAGACAAAGCACATAATCAACAAATTGTTGTTGAGATGATGCCAATACAAGAGCACCATCATCTCCATATAACAATCCTGTGACCACAATCCTATTGGACATTTTACTCCCTGCAGTTCCCCCAGACTTCAGCTAGGGGTCAGCAGAGAGCAGCTTCACCTTGTCCCCTGTGCTGGATGAGTACTTTCGTTACATATTTAACAGCACATGATAAATACAGTCTTTAGCATCCCACAGTGGTTAGTCAGCACATTGGCATGGGCGGGCTGTTTGCGTTAGCAATTCCATAGAAGTCGTAAAATTGTACTCATTACTGGCTTGATGGTTAAACATCCTTGGGCTCCAGGTTGGGGCATGTTTCTCTCAACCCCTCAGGCAGTCGGGCCTCACCTCATTCGCTCCCTGTGTGAATACGAAGCGATGGAATGCCAAATGTGAGTGATCTCGCAGGCACCGTGAGCGCTATCTGTCCCGAGATTTAATGAGCAGTTTTCCAGATAGGTAGACTAATAAATGGTGGCAGTCCAAATGTCTTTTCACACTCCCCTCACACCTACACACACACACACACCTACACACTTCTGCCTTCTTACACACAGGCACATACTCACACACCGAACCTAAATGATTTATGAAGGAGCACATGCTGCCAAATGCAGTATCAATGTTTACTGTGAGCCGTCTGTGCAGACAAAGCCTGCTTTTCAGCTTCAATGGGGAGAAACTATGTTGCTCAGGCTTGTTTGGCAGGACATCTGGGTGACAGCGACTATTAGTTGACAGTCATCTATTTCAGTTACTGTCACTGTTGGCTACACATAAGGACACTCGGGTTTTGTTGATGTGGGACCCCATAGACTTTTCTTGACAGCTTTCCCTGACTTCCTATTATCAAGTTACACGTTCTTCCAGTCAAATTGGCCATAAATCTGTTGTCTGTGTAAGCCTCCTTTGATTTGATGCCTGATGTGAGCATTTCAATGTTGCGACATTTTTAACAATTCCCACACCTCCCACCATCTTATACAAGTTTGTGACATGTTGTCTTTGTTTCTGGTGTATTATTGTGTGAGTTTGACAAAGAACAAAGCTGTCGCTTGAGTGTTTTCTTCTCTCTGTCAGTCCAAACTTGGATCAAAAGGGTAGGGTGTGGGTTTTTCTGTTTGAAAATGTAATATAAATATATATACAGTATATGTATGTCATGTATTTCATGTATTGTATCATGTATCATGTATTTTATGTTAAGATGTATTTCATTATAATTTATTTCAAATTTCCATTTCAGCAACGTTCCTACAAACTCTAATGTGTTTAGCTTCTCTTCAGCTGGTGTTCACTACTGTTAGTGATTATGCTAATGTGGCGCCGTTCTGTTTTTCTCCTCTCTGGTTGTTTTCTCTCAGGCACCACCGACCTGTTCCCTCAGAGGTCCTTTGCGTCCTCCCTGTCCCCTCTGCCGCGCTTCCCAGACCCTCACGTGCACTACCCCGGGGCCTTCACCTACTCAGCCAACCCGTCCAGCACGGGCATCGGCGGCCTGAGCGTCACGGGCATGCCCTCGTCCCGTTACCACACCTACTTGCCGCCGCCGTACCCAGGGAACCAGAACCAGAGCTCCCACTTCCAGACCAACTCCTCGCCCTACCACCTGTACTACGGCACCGGCTCGGGCTCGTACCAGTTCTCCATGGTGGCGGCGGGCGGCGCAGGCAGCGGGGTGTCGGGTTCCGGGGCCGGTGAGCGCTCGCCCACCCGCATGCTGAGCTCCTGCACTGGGGCGTCGGCGGGCAGCGGCAGCCTGATGGGCAACCCCAGCCTGAGCAGCCAGAATGACGGCGTGGACGCGGACGGCAGCCACAGCAACTCACCCACCGCCATGACCGCCTCGGGCCGCATGGACGAGTCCGTGTGGAGGCCCTACTGACCCCCGCGCCACGCCGGGGCCAGGAGCAGGACTGTGGGAGGAGGAGAAGGAAGAGGAAGAGGAGGAGGTGGTGAAAGAGAGAGAGAGATTAAATGGTAGAGAAGTAGAGAGAGAGAGGCGGAGAAATGAGTTTGAACGCAGAAGTTTGATTATGTAAATGTTTGAAAGAAAAAAGCAACCAAAAAAAATGCTGCATGTTTTGTGTGTCAGTTTGTCTGTTAGCCTTCCCCACTGTGCTTCTTTGTGTCGGTTCAAAGTATCTGGTGGAACGATTCATTTGCATCCTGAGTTGTTTCAAATACTCATGATGTCCATTGAAAAAAACAAAAACTTTGTGACTGTCCTCTTGACCAAAGCGCCTTGACCCGTCTGGACAGCCACAGCAAAAGAAAGATAGATGGTATCAATAAACTGTATATAGATGGAAATGGTGCGCGTAACAGCCATAGTAATATATCCGCAACTCTTTTGAGATATCTTGACAACTGAAATAACCAAAGACTACATCTGCCAAAATGCTTTGCCTTCCAGGATCCCTGCAGCAGGACAATTATATAATTGACTGTGTTTCTTCAGCTGTGGTGGAGGATCCATTGATCTGTCACATGAAATGGAACCGTTGTCTCAATGCCAATGTTCTGTACTTATTTTGATGCAAGGTGGAATAACAGAGGGAGTGTTCTAATGTCTCTCCAGGATAATGCCTCTTCTCCTGCCATGAATGCCAGCAGTCACTAGGCAACAGATCAGATTGCTCACTATGCATTTGCTATTAAGATCTCACACACACACACACACACATCCGTAACAGGGCACAGTTTTCTGGGTTTTGTTTTTGTCGAAATCCCTCACGCAGCACAGAGATATGTAACATAAGAATATTATAAGAGCGCAGTCACTTTTACAAGACGGGTTAAATAGACACTCTTAAGTATTTAAGAACCAGAGAGAGAGTGTGTAGTCTCGTGCGTTTTCCCCATAAGTATGAATAATTTACGGCCCACGGATTCATTTTTTTATTTTATTACTAATCAACATTTTTCTGTCAAATCTGATTTACTCTGTTTTGGCATCGCAATTTCTACTATTTGTCATGGTTTGTTTTTAACTGAATAATGTTTGTGTTTTTTTTTTATTTATTTGAGCTAATTATTATGTTCCTGTGTGTTTCTGGGTCAATCTGTCCTGATCTACTTTCATGTCTTTTTTCTCTTTTTTCTTTCTTTTTTGTTTAATATAAATGACAAGTTTTGCTACTGTAATATATTACTTTAAATTATAAAAACAAAATGTTTTTAACGTAATGTTATTTTCTGATTTAGCTTTGATGCACTAAAAGTGTTATTTAAAAAGGAAAAAAAAAGGTCTTTGTGAACCACAAAATAGCCCTTTCCAAGCTTTCTTCGCTAGCCAAGCCTTAGTGTATAACCACAAATTTCCCAGAAATCCTAGCACCAGTTTTCTAGACCCATGCCCTGTCTTTGCTTCTCTTAATAGAAAGCAGCTTGACTGTGGGATGATGCAAAACTGACTACGCCATCCCATCTTTCCTGTTCACGAATCACACTGACTGTCGGCCTGGTTTTGCCACACTATCTCCTGGTAATCACACCGCGCAGTACAGACGTTGCCCTCAGCACATGCATCCATAGTCTTTTTTTATTATTATTTTCCCGAAGTGCTTTGGAGCTTTTGAAACTCCAGACGATAATTGGCCGTGCTGAAAAAAAGTAAATCACCATTAGTCGTTTCCCACAATGCAACGTAGCCACAAGATGCACACAATGGGCTGGATAAAGTGGACAAGCGGCACACATGCATAGGGACTAAATGCACTCCAGGTGTGAATAGGTACTCCCTCACCCCCACCACCATCAACCCTGAAGGGCTTTCCCATGCCGATGTTCTAACACACCTGATCCCTGTGCCTTGGGGTTAGGGGTGGCAAAGGACTGAACAGTGTATGTGTGTGAGTGTGTGAGTGTGTGCATGTGTGCGTGTGTGTGTGTGTGTGTGTGTGTGTGTGTGTGTGTGTGTGTGCATGTGTGCGTGTGTGCGTGTGTGTGTGTGTTGTGTGTGTGTGTGTGTGTTACACGCATATCCACTTACATGCTGTTGGGTGCCACGGGGCCACCCCCTGGCCAAATGCCTCCGCACTACGGGGGCCCAAAGGTGCCTCTGTCCAATTTTGATTTGTTGGGCCCTTTGAAGCCTTTATTGAGGCTGATTACCCCCTTTCCCCCATTGTAGTTTGCAAATAACTAATGGCAGGTTCTGTAGGGGCCATGCTGTAACTGATGATAGCAAGGAGAGGAGAGGATCTGAGCCGACGAGGGAGGGAAGCACTTGTGACATGAAGTCAGGTCTCACGTGTTACAGGTCCACCAGAGGCAAGGGCGTGGGCCCTGGGATGAGAGAGGGTAGATGGGTACAGGTGTCTTTCTGGAAAATAATCAAGACAGGACATCCATTATGAGCCTTGCAGAGCAGAGGCTGCCTTCCCACTTCCCACTCCTAAATCACTGTGTAAATAGCAAATACGGCAGACTATAATAGTCAAATGCAGAGACAATCAAACCTTTGAAGTGGTTTGCCATCAAATCGTCCACAATATCTCTCAATCGATCAGGTCAAAAGAATCTAATCTTATTCAATAGGGAATATTTAAGACTGTGCTTTGTGACAATCACATGCTGTGCTTGAACTTTTTGCCATCTCTGCTGTCATGAAGTGAAGGTAAATGGAGAAGCCATGTCAGAAGCCGTATAGCACGACAATAGATCCAAAGATGGGGTGTGATTATTTATTTTGTATTGAAACGTTCTGGTAACCTTTGCATTGTATGCATTCTGAGATGCGGCAGGCCTTCAATTTGAAGTGTCTTGGCTCCAACATGGCATTCTGTGAAGCTTAGCTAACAAGGACGAGAAGCACAACTAGAGTATAATTGTATAGCATTTGGGACATTAAAGCACAATGGATTCTCCCTAAAGAACACGTCCTCTCTCTCAACCAATGTACATTGTCATTTTGTTGATGTGATACCCCGTGCTTATGATATGAGCAAATATTGTAGTTTTGTTTTGATGCATTTTAATTACTTTTAATTAAAAAATGATGCTTGTACTACTTGCCTTCTATGTGCTTCGTTTCTTACCATGCAAGTCACTTCCTCATTGCCAATGGTAACACATTTACTTTTATTTATTTATTTAACTTTAGCCTAAGCATTTGTCCTCCAGACTGAGTTCACTTTTAAATGTTTATCAGACTTGACACTGCCTGTGTTCACTCCATATTCTCACATAAACACACCCCTACATAAACACACCAGCCCATACAGCTAGCACACTCACTCATGCACACTCTGAGGCTTCTGGCAAGCAGTGAAATAGTCTGTGTTTGCCTGAAAATGAACTATACCGATGACAAAGACTTCTTGATCATTTTATGTCTCATGGAAATGAAATGGGACAGCTTTGCTGGGTTTTGGAAATTCAATATGGCAAGATCCCAGTACTGTGTACTCATATGGGTACCACAGTGACAAGTATGGCAGTGATGGCATGCTGATGAAAAACCTTCTCCAGGAATTCCCCCTGGGTTGTCATCAGTTAAAACAGCGCTGGAAACACAAATATGAATAAAGTTAAACTTCCAAACTGATCCACAGCCCACTCTTTTCATCCTTCTAAATTGCGATTTCAAGCTTCTCATCAGCATATCAGCAGGGCTCCTTACACCTGCTGTTTAAATAATCCACCCGCCTCCTATTAATTCCACTGTGCCACATCACTGCCGCGTGGTACAGACGACACAGCTGTCAACACATGGCAGCGGCAACCCCCGATGTCCATAAAAACTCACTTCTGGAATCTGACACCGAGCCCACCACGTCCACTCAACCCATGTCAGCAAGTTGTCACTTGTTAAAATACCCAGAAAGCCGGGGGAAAAGCCTCCAGCATCCCGCTTTTCCAGCGTCCAGTTTATTTTTCCATTAAAAAATATTTCATATTTCTTAAGAGTGATGGGGATGGGGCTTGTGGTGACCAGCCGAGTTGGCGGGACGGCACTGGACATTCCAGCCGCAGCATTCCGAAGTGCAGTAATGAGGTGTTTGGATTGGGCTTTAATCTTGGCCGTGTAGGTAACTCTTTCTGAAATCTGAAGTCCACGTAAGCATTGATTCTTACCATTCCATTCAATGAAGCGGATTCTCCCAATTACACGCCCCCATCCCCCTGAGCTCAGATCAGATCCCCTAAATCTGACACTGCTCTTGAGTCTCTTCCAGTCCTTTCCCTCTGTCCTTATCTCCCTCTCTCTCCCTCACTCTCTCTCTCTCGGCTCATATTATCCATCTTTCAAACTCCTCTCATCGTTGGCGCTTCGTGTTCGTCAGAAGGGGAGCCTTGGCAGAGCAACAAAGTGCTGGGACGGACCCACGCGTGCAAGAGAAGAACTGCCTTTAATTAACTGGAGCACAGCCCCTCCAGGCAGACATGAGCAACACTTTACCCACTGAGGGACTGTCACAGAACTGCATGATAGCATTGGATAAGACAGAGGGGTCATGATCAATCTACACTGTGGCCTCTGACGTGCCATATTCCATTTCAGCAATACTGTCGGTTGTGAATTCACCCCAAACTTCTCTTCGTTTCACCGAAATGGTTATGGCACTTCTAAAGGAACTGGTTTAGTCATAGACGCAATATTGAAGTTCGTAGGAGTCCTCCACATGGCCCCCGAAACTGGTGTTTGGCGTATGCAGTGCGTGTTGTAACATCTCTAGCCTCGATTGTCGGAACACTTCCTGACTTTTCATCGCCGTATCCCAGTTGTCTCGAACTGCCTGTGCTGGAGAGGGAGTGGGGCACGAAAGACAGGATGGTAAGCTTTCAATTAGCCACAGGGCTCAGGAGAATTCCACTTCTCTTCACACACTGGAGTCTGTGGCTCCGTGAGACCTCCTCTCTCTCTCACACACACACACACACACACACACACACACACCAACATACACATATGGGGACCAGAGTGCTTCCATCTGGCCTTTGCCACTGTCACACACATCCCAGAGCCCCCCGGTGTTCTGTGCTGTCATGATGTTTTTCCTGTGATCCGTTCCCTGCACCACTCTGTTCATGCTGTCCATCTCGATGGTGCTGAGGAGCCCTCATGTTCTCAATAAGTCAACCGGATGCACTTCTTTTGTGCAGGAGTGAATACTCTTACCTTCCGTATGTGCATGTATGCATACATGTGCACGCATACATACACACACACATACACATACACATACACATACACATACACATACACATACACATACACATACACATACACATACACATACACAAACACATACACATACACATACACATGATGCAATAGCTCAGTTTCATTCAGCTGAATGATTTTCTTCCATAAACTGCTGTCCTTATGGACTGTAAAGCCTTTGGGATCCACATTATAATCACCACTGGGTTTTTCACCCCTCCATCACTGTATCATGTCACAGCAATTGTTCCTAATTTGGGGAAATGGGAACCAAAGAATCAGTGAGTAGTACGGTGGAAAAAAACCAGAGTATTCTGGAAATAGTGTCGATCGTTAAAGCGCTCTCCCTCTTTCTCATGGACACCACTTCCTGGGTCGGGGCGGCCCAGCGGTACCTGCATAAGAAAGCCATTAGGAGCGCTGTGCCTGGACTGACCCCACTCCTCCCAGCACTCCGTGAGAAGACCCGGCGAGCCAGAACCGGTTTGGTTCGGGTGCCTACGAGAAGGACTATTTTTTAACTGAACCCTTTTGGTGGGAAACGAAGCTGCCGTCCAAAATCACGGTTCCCACAGAGTGACCGCGAGAGAGGCCAGGGGGCTACGAGAACCGTGATGCAACACTTCTCACATCACGGCCTGTGGGGAAGGGATGGGGGGGGGGGGGGGGGGACAGAGGACAAGATTATGAGAGAGATAAGTCAAAAGAGAGAGAGAGAGAGAGAGAGAGAGAGTGAAAAGAGAAATAAGATGAAGGGATAAATAAGGACAAAAAGAGCATGCCAAAATGAATAAGAGGGACAGGATATAAGATGGGTGAGTAGATCGGGCAGAGGAGAACAAATGCACGAGGGAAACAGTGACACTGAAGAGGATCTTTATGAGCAGCCAGTTAAGGTTTCTCAGTAAACCTTCAGAAACCGCTGGTCATCTCTCTGCACTTTTCCTCGTGTTCCCACAGCACTGCTACTCTCAGGAGTGTAAAGCTCAATCTGTCTTTCTAAAGCACTGGCGTGACTAGAGTCGTTTTTTGCTAAAGGAATCACACATGAAGAGAATGCTTGACATTTAGGCACACTCCTCTCATGGAAAACATACTTAGAAACTGAAATGCAATGAACTAGCGCGTGACACACACAACACACAACAGTGATGCCTGTGACCTTATGCAGCCTCAGCGGCCCCAGAAATGAGAGAAGTGCTCAGATAAAATGAAATGTCAGTACTAGGGAAGGGGCTGATACAAATAAATAAATTATTCCACAGCCCGGGGAAGTAAGGGGGAGAAAAGAAAAGTAAATACATCCAGTGGAGTAAATAAATGTAATGTGTTTCCCAGTGGGGCTGTGAAGTCGGGGAACACTAACCAGAATGGCAGCGCCACAAGCTTAACAACACAGGACGGCTCTACAGCAGCGCGAACCTCAGAACCACTAGAAATAAAAGACATTAAACTAAAACATGTCCATCTCTTATTATGTATATTTTCATGTCTTTGTCTGCCTCAAAATAAAGGAAAATGTTTCTATGAATGTTGGTTTATTTTTCCCAAATGATATAAATAATACCTCCTAAATTTAGAAATTTAAAGGAATCATCTGATATTAATTATGACCTCAGGTCTACGCAAATGTTTCACTCATAAATCATAGAATTATGGGTAAATGCCCAAAGTAAGAAATAAAACTGTTTTCCTGTTTTGTCTTGGGACACTTTTCTCACAATGTTCCATGAGAATCCACAGAAGCATTTCTGTTTCCTCACATGCAAAAAACAAAACTCGATAACGACGATAACAGTACCCTCGGAGAATAGAGTCCGTATTTCAGCACAAGCCTATAATCGCCCTCTCCCTGTGTGTGTGTGTGTGTGTCTGTGTGTTTGCATGTGTATGACGAAAGAGAGGAAAAGAGAGGGATGGAGAGAGAGAGAGAGAGAGAGAGAGTCTGTGTGAGCAAGTTTTGGGGGCCTCCCATCATTAGCTGTGTTGGGGAAGAGAACCGGGGGGGCAATTTCCCCCACACCCACTCACTCTCACTCGGTGTGTGGAAATGGGGCTCCCTGTGGACCTGGGCTCTGGGAATGGGGTCTTCAGTGAAGTCAGCCTGCAGCCCCTGGCTCTGGGAATGAGTCTTCCCTACTCACCTCCTGAACTAAGGATTCCCTCACCTCATATCCTGTCATCACAATCAGACCCGCCATTTTCACCTCACTTGGCCATCATACTGTGACTCCGTAGAAATACTGTGACACCCCCTCCATTCTACATTTATGAGGAGGAGGTGAGGGCAGCATTCAGGAAAATGAACAAGAGAAAAGCAGCTGGCCCAGTCAGGATCAGTCCAGCTGTACTCAAACACTGTGCAGCTCAACTGGCTCCAATATTTACTGACATTTCCAACACCTCCCTCCACCAGTGTTCAGTTCCACAGTGCTTCAAGGACTCAACCTTAACCCTTGTGCCAAAATCAACCAAGATCTCTCGCCTTAATGACTTCAGACCAATTGCACTAACATCTGTGGTCATGAAGCCATTTGAGCATATCATTCTTTCCTATCTGAAATCCTCCCCCTTGATGGATACTTATCCATTTGACCAGTTGCCAGGCCAACAGGTCTGCTGGGGATGCTGTTCATTTACACACTACAACACCTACAGTCACACAGCACCTACGCCGGCATCCCATACCTCGACTTAAGTTGCCTTCAATACAGTAAACCTGGAAAATCTCTTCAATAAACTGCTGGACATGAATATTGACCCCTGCATCTGCTACTGGACTCCGAGCTTCCTGTGGACAACAGAGGGCTAAGATGTCTAGCCTTTGATCTCGCCCTCTGATCCTCAGCACAGGTGCCCCCCAGGGCTGTGTCCTCTCACCCTCTACTCAAATCACTTGACATCCCACCACGGCTCAGTCACCATTCTTAAATATGCAGACGACACAACCGTAATTGGGCTCATTACGGACAACAATGAAGATCGATACCGTGAGCAGATAGCCCCAAGCAGTTACTCCAGCTCCAGAACCCTAGAACAACCTCCAGCTCAAGCCACCCAAACTATAAGAACTCTTTAAAGATTTCAGGCCCAGGCCCCGTCCCAAAACCCCCGTTTCAAGGGAACCCATAATAATCACAGACTCATTCAAATTTCTTGGCACCCACATCAGCAAAACACTCAAATGGAACATCAACACAGACATATACGCATATTAGCCATCCGAGCCCACTCACTTTGTCTCTTTTCTTTTCTTCCCCTCCTAAACTAGACTGTATCCGCTGTGGGATTCTGCAAGCCCTCCACACCTACCCATCCCCACCACACTGTCATGCATCAATTCTACCCTGCTCATGATACACCTACAGACTCAGTGCAAGTTAATTTACCCATAATGTAAATAATAGCCACCATCAACATAGTGTTCTGTTTCATTGCTCTACTTAGCACACTGTATACCCATTAAGCTGTTTTACAACACTTGAATGCTCTCTCCCCATTTTATTCACTATCAATTTTGTATGTACCGTGTATATACCACTTTTATATTTGAATGTATTGTGTACATTTGCCACATGTATGATAGCATGCTTATCCTGACACAATTCATCTGCCATGTTTCTGATTCTCTCACCTCCTTCTTATTTCCTCCCTTCCTCTCTGCCCCCCCCCCCCACTTTTCTATCTCTATCTCTCTACCCGAACGGCTTCGCTCACCCTGCTCACCACCTCTTCCAGCTGATGCCCTTTAGAGGTCCCTGCCCGCAAAAACATCTTGCTTCAAAACCAGTTTTGCCCCATGACAATAAGGACTTTGAACACTTCATTCCAACCTGCTTTTAAATCTCTTGTGTCAATCTCTTCTAAATACTGTCTGGGAATTTTGTATTGTGACATCAGTGTACACTGCCGGTGTCTGCTGTTACTGACACTGAACTGAGCTTACCATGCTGTGCCAAAAGCAAATTCCACCAACCTCATGCGGTCATTAAAAATGATTCTGATTCTCAGTGGCACTTTGTGGCACCCTCAACAGTGCCATAAACTGGGCAGTTTCTACTTGTCTTCGTCTCATCTCCCCCAAGCTGGTGGTATGGATGAGAGACAGGGACTATGTTTTATCACCAGTAAAAGTGGGTCCTCTGCTCCTCCGCTATTGTGCAGGGTTCCTGGCAGACACGGATAGAAGCCCGCAAGCCCCCGATCCTGCGCCCTGACACTGAGGCGGGCAGGGAAGCCACACGTTCATCTGTGTCTGTTTCCCCTGCTGGTGCCAACAAGGCTGAGACCGCTTCAAAACAGCTGCTTGTTCATTCTCTTCATCACTCTCACTCCTGTCTCTCTCTCTGTCTCTGTCTTTCTCGTCTGACTCACCCTCTCAGTCTCTCCCTCTTCTCTTTGTCTGTCTGTCTGTCTTTCTCTAACTGTCTTCATCTCTCTCTCTCTCTAACTCTTACTATGTTTTCAATCACACACTCTTTCCTCCCTATTCTTCCTCTCTTAGTAGTTCTCCCTCCACCACTCTCCATCTCTTTGTCTCCCTCTCTCTCTCACTCTCTCTCTCTCTCTCTCTCTCTCTCTCTCTCTCTCTCCCTCATTCACTGCCTCCCAGTATCATTGACTCAGCGGTGGTCCACAGACCTAATGGTCCATGGCTTCTCATCATGGATGACTCAGTCTGACCGTTCAAAACAAACTGGGCCCCACGGGGCAGCCCACTAACAGCAAACAACAACAGCGTCATTAAGCCGTCTTTAGCCCAAGAGCCTGAGTTTGTGTACAATGTGTGTCTCTGTCTCAGCTGTTTAGGTTTATGAAGACTGAGGAGGAACGTAAACAGTCGTTTTTTTTTTAACTTGATTTAAGCACAGTGAGAATGAACATGATAAAAACACTCCATTGTGCCTGACGGTGAAAAAAAGCTTCCTTTCAGTCTAAGTTTCTTTTGTTCTCCCTTCTTTCCGTCTTTTTCTGTCTTCTTTCCCTCTCACACTCGCAAATTACTTTCAGATTATCTCTTCCAGTCTGTCTACAACTGTCATCTCACCATCAATATCTTTCTTTGTTTTCTTTCCTCACCCATTTTATCTGGAGTCGCTTAGACATTCTAATTTAATCTCCCTATTTGGGTCTATGGCCTCGGGGTAAACAACTCTTCAGATATGTTCTTGATCATCTAAGAGACACCTTGGAGTTTATTACTAATCAACCACAGCCACTCTTTGAAGAGGTTTCTGGTTGCAGACGACCGCTGCCTGTAAAACCGGTCCCTGAAACTACTGTGCATGTCATGTCTGTGGCTCAGAGGCTTGTAACACTTTAACGTCTATCTATCTATCTAAAAAAAAAAATGAAGCTGCTCTCGTCACATTTTACATATGGATAAGTGCTGTGTGCATGTGTGTGTGTAAGACTGGGGGAGAATGTGCTTGTAAGAGTGATTCACCCATTTCCAGCCAAGGCATCTTTGCAAGGACTTTGCCTGAAGTTATCACCCCCCTTATCTAATGCCCCCCTTTTTTATATTTTTACCCGAGTTGCCCTGCCACCCACATGTCTGACAGACACGGGCCAAAGGGCATCAGTTCCCATAATTCATCTGTGCCCCATGCCCATCCTCAGGGGTCTTTCCACCCACATATTGTGTTGTTCAGTTTAATGGCCTATCGTATTACGTCAGCCTTGGCTAAGGTGTGTATCCATTGTGTGTGTGTGTGTGTGTGTGTGTGTGTGTGTGTGTTTGTGTGTGTGTGTGTATCCTGTTGTCCCAGAAATCAGACACCTCAAGACAGAAAAGTTTTTTTTCCATTGTTTTTGCCCATGAGGCACAGAACAGAGAGGGGAGAAAAGATGAAGGCCGAAAAAGAAATGTCTTTCTTTCAATGGCTTAGTCTGTACGAAAGAATTCATATTTAGGAATAATTGCTCTTAAGTGGCGAGATAAAAAGCATAAAATGGGAGAGGGAACAAAGGCTGCTTGTGGGAGGGAGAGACGGAGGCCTGGCGAGGAAGGCAGGCAGGCAGGCAGTGTGAGCGGCTGGCTAATGATGAGGGGATTTTCCTGAGAGATGACAGCAAGGAGGCAGATCAGAGTGAACGGTAAAGAAAAAAAAGGAACAAAAAAGAGGGGAAAAAAGCTCTAATGCTCCAGACCGAAGGGACAATTACTGCGCCTCCCAGACATGCTCTAGTGCAGAAAGCGAATCTGCCCTCTCGTGGCTCCGCTCTCCGTTCTCTACCACGGCCTACACCGCTGGGTGAGAAAGCACTCAGTTTCGAATCCTCCTCCTTACCTCAACTCCTCCTTTTTTTCAGCCTCATGAGGTCCCCATGACTAGGTGATGGCTAGCAAGGCAGAGCCATGGAGGATTAAGGGTTTGGCTCCCGTGGCCCTCCGCCTGGCTCTCTCTCTCGTACAGTCGTACATTATTATGAGGTGCTGGTTCTTAGACTCCAGGTGGGCTGGACCTCCACACCAAGGGACGGCTTTGTGACAGAGCACAGGCCCGGCTGCACTTACACGGTAATGATCCATTACTGCAGATGTTTGGTGCTGATCACGCAGTGCCGAGCTCTGTTAGGCTACAGGCCCTGGGAGAAAACAGAGAAATGGACGGCCATGTGGGAGTGGGAGAAAAGCTCAGAAAGCTTGGTGGCTTAGTGAGAAAGCCAGGATTACAGCGAGGTCTCTTAGATTCTCAATAAATAGCCTGAGGTCTGTGGCTGTTTCCTCAGGGCAGGCTGGGAAGCTGAGTTGAGTGGGTTGACATTCTGGGGAAATCAAATCAATCAGTCAAATCAATGCTCCAAATTGTACTGGTTGTGAAAAGTAATGATCCCTGGTTTAGGAAGACGAAAACAAGTGTGGTATGATAGAAGTAACACAACATGCAAAGTTAGCATTTAGCATTGATAAAACCTAAACATTTGCCCTTCTCCAAGCT
This sequence comes from Clupea harengus, assembly GCF_900700415.2. Classification (NCBI taxonomy): domain Eukaryota; kingdom Metazoa; phylum Chordata; class Actinopteri; order Clupeiformes; family Clupeidae; genus Clupea; species Clupea harengus. The sequence continues at coordinate 21,314,438 of NC_045165.1, forward strand.
ACCATTCTATCATTCTAAAACTGTATCATTGAAAACAGCCTGGCATAGTTTGTTGAGAGTTGGTCCATTTCTTCGTTGCAACCACCTTCAGCCTCCACGTTTGAGTGGCAGTGGGGTTCCTTTTTTTCCTCTGTAGGTTTTGGAAAAGCCCCCCGTCTTTTCCGGCCTCCCTCCAATTTTCTTTAAATAGGCCCTTAATAGGTTTGATTTCCTACCTCCGGCCCCCGCACGCAGAGAGTGCAGGAGTCTCAGGCCACTGCAGGCGATTAGCACGCTTGGGTGGCTCTGCAGTCTGGGCCCACCATTATGGTCTTTAAAAGCTGTTTATTGGCAGACCTTGGATTCCCATCACTGAAATCGGACTTGAATACAGTCGAATAAACGCCCATGTGCCCTCCCTAGTCACTCATCCACACCACACACACACACATCCACACACAAGTGAGTGAGACATGAAGTCACACAAGTGCATAAATACAGACACACAGACATAGATGTGTGTAATACATCCATACACACTCACTCCCTTGCACACACATTCAAGAACATAAACATTTAGGGTTAGGGTATATAAACAGTATTAGATGCAATTTTAAATTCACAGAATATTTCACATATCAAGGTCAAAGTCAAACCCCACACATAAACCACCCCATCTATGGAGCCCACTATTCAGATACAGAATGGGGCAAACACAGACGTCTCGTGACATTATCACTAAAGTGTTCCAGTCTCCAGAAATCAAAACCAGTCAGCGACGTGCAACATAAGCCTTTTTTTCTTTTTCTTTCTCCTCGCGTGGAGGGGACAAGTCTGAGGACACGGCGAAGCAGACCAGCCATGAGTAATCGCAGAGGAAATAAGACGTAGCGTCTCGGCAAGGCCGAGGGAGAGAGAGTGCGAGTCGCACAGATCTCAAGCCAGGCCATTGTTCGTCGCCCCCATTGTTTCATCCCATGCTGTCAAACAGGATTTAGTCAGCGTAAGGACACTTGTTTTCCTGCGACAGCGACGGTGCGCACAGACACACTTGCTTTGAGTGACGGAGGGGGGGGGGTGAAAGGTTGTCTCTTTTTTGATGTCTCCTTTTTTGGTTCCCATGCATTTCTCCTTTCATCACTTCAGACACTCAAGTCATTACCCGAAAATCACCTGCCTGAAGGTGTGTCGCCGCAACCAGACTAGATCAGGGACCATCCACAGGTTTTTAAGCATCATTGTTGACTACACTGTAAAAAGATTGATTGGTTGGTGATGATGACATCAAGAGATTCATCTAGGTAAGCAACATCTAAACGCAGAAATACAGTAATTTTTCACTCAGGATTATCAGGCTCGTCTGAGGCCATCTTCAGACATCTGAGGCGTAAGGTAGCCTTATCTTGACTATGTTTCCTAAAAGCAAAGTTGACCAACTACTATGGTAACCGTGGAGAGAGTACTCAAATTATAGTTGCTCGATCATCTACCTATGATAGTTGTTCAACAATGCATTTGGGAAAAACACCCCTGATCAGTGCAAGTAGCTAACGTTACATTCTTAGGCTGCATCAGACATTATAGCCTTGGCTGGGTGCAATCTTAGCCTATCTGTTAACTGGGGACACAGGGTAATATTATATCCCTCTCATTGTTGATGTGACAGAACATCGGTAGGCACATGGTGAATTAGCACACAATGGTCTGGTGTTTTGGTAGCCTACTTGTTTATCATGGTGAAGGCCATGACATACACCTGTCCAGACCAGCCGTCCCCTAATCACACATCACATAGACACAATGTCTTTAGGAGGGTAGTGTGGCCAGGCAGTACAGAGGCTACGCATAACAAATGGGCTTTAGCTCAGCAGCTGAGTAGAAGGGCAACACTAGTCTCTAGTTGTCGGGAGAAAAAAAACCTAAAACATAAAGGGATGTAAAAATGTAATGCCCCTCTGGCTTTTTGCACCCTAGGTGACAGCCTATGTCGCCTATGTCACCAATGCCACGGGCCACCCCTGTTCTTCAAAGTGCCCAAATGAACCAAGTTCTCAACGCAGGGCAGTCTAATGATGCCCACAGCTGAGGGTGAGAGGGAGGGGATAGCCGGGAACTGAATGGGCTCCCCAACATAAACACACACACACACACACACACACACACACACATCGCCCTGCCTGCAGACCGTGACTGCGCCCATGCTGTGTGCTTTCGGAAACTGGATACAAGCGATGAAACGCCTCAGCACAAGAGAGCCGAGGTGTTGATTTCTCACCGTAACCAACTATGGCCCAAGCGCACTGGGGCCAGTAAACGGAGCTGTTTCATAGGGCCCACGCTTGATGAAGAATCAGACTCCTCTTTTTACAGTCTACGCGAAAAAAAAAAAAATTCCCATATTATTCCATCCCAAGCTCCAAGCCCGGGTATGCGCTGTGGTTCAGTTGCTCAAAGTGTCCCCGCGGGGCTTCCATAGAAGAGGACGTCTGTGGAGCACTGAAGCAGAGAGAACACAGGGGAAGCTTCCAGAATAGGGAAGCGCCCAGCCACAGTTTTCCTGGTGTGGTGGCAAATGTCTTGGACTGGAAAAAGTCTGTCAGTCACACAGACAACTGAACATGGCAAGGGCTAGGAGACTGAAAGGATGAAATGCGACAAACCAGGGATGGAAAAGTAACCCACCCACCACAAGTAAGCACACACACACTCACCTACTTTGAGTATATGCCAGTGAACAGGGAGACACCAAAGAATGTCAAAGGCACACACACACACACACACACACTCATGCAACTATCTTTATCGGGGTTGTGCTGAAAATATAACAAGGAATAGAACATTTATAGACCAAGGTAATCCTCATAGAGGCTCTGTGTTTAGGGCTGATGTGAAAGAAACACAACCATACTCCATGTGTGTCATGGTTTAATCCAACATGTCAGATACATGCTGACATCAATTTCACCATAAATGATCATTTGGTCAAATGGTATTTGGAGGTTTAATTACAGCTATTCCCCCGGGTCAATGTGAGGAGTGCTTGTGTTTTTCCCCAGTTGGGATGGACCCTTTATCAGCTTGTCCCCGCATGTCCATAATCAGCTTGTCCCCTTATGTACTGCTCTGGGAAACGAGACCCAGACCTGCGTGAACAACAAACCCCACCAGGGCCGCCTCCGACCCCAGCTTTCAAGCGCCGCCAGCTCCGGACTTTGTGCTCCACTCTGGTGGTTGCGTTTAATGCTGCTCTCGGATCCCCACACACCATATGAGTTCCTTTCTACGGAACCCTCTCTACTCTCAGCCGCCGTATCCCCAGCTGTCACCCCGACATAGCCACAACATTAGCTATAAACTGAGGGAGGCTACCATCACATCAAGGCCTCAGCCACAGCTGCACCCTTTATAGATCCACTTCACAAGCTAGTCTTTTTGAGAGAGATATCAAGAAGCAGTCATGCTCAGTTGGTAACAGTCATGGAAAGCCCCTTTGTGAGAGAAATCCAGCATGGTGTACTCTACGTTTATCCTGAGAGTCTGCTGCCTAGGACCAAGGACTTGGCCCACATTATTCTATACTCTGTAAAAGAAAATCATATCAGACTCACATCATAAAATAGTGAATCTCCTTCTCTGTGGGCAAAAGGCTGTCACCACGATTCAATTGTGAAACAGATAGAAATGCCGCTTTAAGGCAATCTGTACAGAATCTGCACCCAAAGTATGATGTGACTAAAGATGTCGCTACCAGCACTCACTGGGGAACGTAAAAGCTCAGCTAAAAAAAAAAGATGTCAGCCTCCATCCCACAGTACTGGACACTTACGCTCAAAGCCGACCATGCGCAGCCTTCATCCTGAAGGAGCAGGAGCGCCGGCTTTCCTCTTAATGTGTAAAGCATTCTGCCAGAGGCCTGCTGTTACTGCGCTTACTTAATACCACAGACTGGGGCTAATGGAGGCCTAAAAGCCATTAGGACTCAGGCCTCTCTCCCATCACTGCCAAGGCTCTGTGCATGTGTCTACAAGGCTGGGCTCTCCAGGTTAATCAATAGGAAGGGTTCTGCACTTCCTTGAGTGTTAATTTTAAACGGGATGACTTCCATTACAATTACAGACCCTGGTGAGTAAAGCAAGCACCTCTGAAGACATGACAACAAGCGAACTTAATGTAAAATAAGGGTGTGAGGGGGTGAGGAGGGGGAGAAGGCAACGGATGGAAAGGCCTCAGTAGTGAGGGATGCAAAAGTAAAAACTGATCCTGGACTAACCATTTCACCCATGCTTTGCCCAAACTATTACTGTCAAACTGCATTGCAGCTCATCTGTTTTCTCTGTAGTGTATTGTAGATTGAATTTTAGCTTTACTTTGACTCCGGCCTTCAGGTCTCTGCTGCTAAGTCATCAGCTAAGCTCTAGCCTTCAGGTCTGTCCGCTGCTACACAACTGGTTTCCGTTATGCTCAGCTAAAACATATGAAACAAAAATACGTGGGTAGCGCAGCCACTAGAAAAACACGCAGCCTATCTTTAGTCCAGTCAAGTGGTCTGATCAACAGAGGAACCGGGGGTAGTTTTTGCTATGGAAACACACAGCGGCCATACAGTAATGCAGAACCCTAGCCATACAGTGGAAATGTGTTGGGGTGGGGTGGGGGGCAGAAGGTTTGCCTTTAATAGTTCTGGCCTCTGCAGTAGCTGGCGCAAAATGAAAGCAGGCAAGTTTGAGATGGATGGCAGACCCTGCACTTCAAAGACCTCTTTTCCGCTTGGTGTGCCACGGATCTGAAAAAGGGGGACCTGCAACTTCACTTAAGCACACAGAAGCCCACCCGATCACGCACACACACTTACATGCATGCGCACACATGCACACATCCATACCCACACAGGCCCACACCCCTCCACCAGAGGATGGACAGAGTCAATATAACAAAAAACAGACCTCACAGAAAGCATGCAAAAATCAACACTGGAACATTACACACGCTACAAACCTTGTACACATCAGGGTCCTTGATGTCAATCCCTGACAAACCCCTCCTAAAACCACTACTTACCTTACAAACACAACACCATCTCTCTCTCTCTCTCTCCTTCTCGCATCTTTCAGTAAGGATGACCATCCTGAATGAATTTCCCTAAGAGCTTCCTCCAGTGTTGGAGTTGCTGTGAAGTGAGCTCCCCCTTGTGGTAATAATGTGTAACAGCTGAGTCTCTGTCTTCAGCCTCAGGCCTAAGGAGACCCAGAGGGTGGCAGCCCAGACCCAGAGCCACAGCCACCACAGCCCTGCCACACTATGCCCGCCTGGGCCCCCTCTCCAACCGGGCTCCTCACCACACCGCCACACTGCACGCGCCCCCCGCGCCCACACTTTAATGAGTTGAAAATAAGCTATACACACACAAACCACCTCACCCCATGCTTTATAGCTGGGGGAAGAGTGGAATCCTCAGACTTAGAGCTCTTGCAATGGTGCGGTGCAAGCTGAAAGTTGATCTGTGATGAGTTGTCTACTATACAAGATAGTACAACAAATGAATATTGCAAGAGAGCCAGAGAGAGTGAGAGAGAGACTGGGTTTTGGTGCAGCAAACCTACCAAGGTGAGACAGGTCTAGTCAAGTTACATTGAGAGCCTGCAAACCAGCCGTGTAACATGCACGAGGTGGGTGACAGAGGCCAACCTTGTTTAAGGACCCAAACACACAGTGAGCTTTGCAGACATCATGTTTCTTCAAGGAAATGTCGGATGCCAACTTTTTTTTTCATCCTCTTTCTTCCGTGTTAAAGCCAATAGCTCCTGAAGATGTATAGGGCAGATAAAATAAATGGAAAGCATTAGGGAACCAGTGGATTTACAGTACTGTAGTCATGGAGGAATATTTCTGCTCCCGACATCTTCCAAGAACAACAACACTCCGCCTGGCAGCCCTGCCAGAAAGGCCCACTTTGGAGTCTCGTGTGGGTTCATACATGTGAGGGGGCCGGGGAGCATATTTCACTTGGGCAGCCAGCAACTGTTCAGAGGGAAGAGAACACTGAGCTTTGTAGCTCAGCTTGTGGTACAAATCAACTGTAAATGCGTCTTGACATCGGCAAGAAATACTGGCTGTTAAAAAGAGCACAGATATAATAACATTTGCCTGCAAAAGGTTTAATTTAGACTCTGTCCTCCATGAATGCAGAAAGCCCACATCTGTGGTGTCAGTTTGGCTTTTGCCAACTAATTGTGACAAAGGATGATGCGGGCCATGTTGATACAAACTTCCGACATTTTCCCACACAAATCTAGATGATCAGATGATTGCACAGAACTGCTACATATAAGCATATATTTTTATACCAATTAAATCCAAAATGTTATTTCTACAATCAACTGATAAACAAGCAAGGGTCACGTAAACAGACCGTCTGGAGGAGAACAAGCACCTAGTCTAGTGGGTCCAGTTAAGCAAAATTGAGTAACACTAAGGAGGGAAGACCAAACTGCATTGCATGGGTCTCCCAGGTGAGCCTCTGTGTACCTCTGCGCTAAGCACTTAACAAGAACAAATATTTATCCAGCTCCACAAATGTATGTTATGTAAAAAGTCTGAAATCGGAACAGGGCTTATGTTATGTATTTTGAATTAAACAATGTATTATGGCTTGTCAATGCAATATTGAAATAAAGATATGATTTAAGAAGTTCACCAAATCAAGTGAACTGACATGTGAACTGATGTATTGATAATAGAGCATCATAAATGTCAGGGATCAGACAATGAACACAAATCCTCCCTCAGAAAGAAATATACAGCATCTGAGGTAGAAAATAAAGGCACTATTTCTATTGGGCACTATTTCTATTGGGCACTATTTATATTTGAAACACTTGCAGATAGAAAATAAAGATGAAAGATATTAGAAACCCACCTCAGCTTATTCGGAGCACAATCTATGTGAACCTTCCTCCTCAAAGCCCTCCATTCAACCTCATGATGTACTCGAGGTTGCATCAGATAAAGCGTTTCTGTTGAAACTGTCTCAAAAGATGGCTTATGTACTGTGGTTAATAATAAAAAAACCGCATGGTGTGTGTGATGCTTATACATCATCTTTGATGTGGACATTGTTCACACCAGGCACTGGTGGGGCTGAGGGGGTCTTCAGGCCAAAGCAGTGAGGGAAATGAGCTCAGCTGATGGGGAAGTTCAGTTCCCTGAGAGTTCATCTGGAAGAATTTGATTGACCTCACTCAACTGTCTTTTCTATTGATTGAAACCCTAAAAAATTTTTTTTAACACAATGCAAGTATTCATCTTTATTTCTAAAAAGGAATACTGTCACTTTTATATTTAGCAATATTTCCGCAGTTTATCCCACGGTCGTCCAGTAGTTCCTCCTTTTGAACCTCAAAGAATTCGAAATGCAGTCTGTCTCCACAACAGCTACCCCCCAACAGTATACCTTCACCCTTCACCTTTACCATTATCACATCCTCTCCATCTCAAAACTATCCTCCTCCATGGACAGTCCATGAAATTCTATATAGTTAATCATAGTTGTGCATGGCACTGTTTGTAAGGTTACATTTCTTAGTTTGTTTTGTTCTCATTTATAACCTCAGAGCTGCATGTAATATGTCTCCTCAAGTTTAGTTGATTTTGCCCTCCATAGCATGAAACGGGGGTCTTACGAGAGCAGGCTGCTGTTTCCTTACGATCACTTAGAGGAATGTCTGAGAGTGAAAAGGGATACTTTAATCACACTGTGCCACCAGACGGGGGGAAATCCAGCTTGATGATGGCTGAGCAAATAGAGTATAGGCCTACTGCTGGTATTATGGAGTTTTTTTTTAGGAGGACCACGAGAAGTGCTTCAAAGACAAACTTCTGAGTCTTTTGTTGCATCTTTCATTTCAGTAAAATCTCCTTGTTGAACAATTTAACATCAGAATTGCAATGTTTTTTTCTATATTTCTACTAAAATGAAAGCAATTTGGGGAGTGGCGCACCCCTCTAGAGACTATGATGTTCAATAAGAACATAAAAAATTAAGCACTTAAAATGTACAGATTAAAAGAATAAAATTGGAAAAACCTTGAACAAAACAACGATGGTGATGACTCCTATTTGTTTTTTCAGAACTCAACCACCGAAAAACATTATGAGAAGCCAGGTAGGCCTACAGTTAAAACATGGTTTGCTTTGCCTTGTATTTGGCTTTGAGCTCAAAATGCTCAGAAGTGACTTCTTTCATTTTAACATAGGCTATATGCAACTTACACCTCTCGTCTCTATATGAACTTCACTAATTCAAGCACATGTGCCTTAGTTTTATCTAATATCATCTAAATGCAGTGTAATTGGAGATAGTTGCAACGTGTAGGGAGTGTTGTAGCGTTGTAACAGTGGCCGAAGACAACTGTAACATGCCAGTTTGTAAAATGTACAGTAACAGGCATGAACTATTCAAACCAAAATAGTGGTGGAGTAGAGTTTTCCTTCTAAACTGTAGTCTTTTCCGCGTTTGTTTTCCAAAATGCCAGTGACTTATATTTCGCTGCAGCTGCTGCCAGTATCGTAGCCTATCACATCTCCCTCGGTATAACACTGTTATGTTTAGTTAATCCAGTAAACTACGATTCTATCTGTCAGAACTACTTTATGCGTAAACAGGCTGTTAATCCATAATATTTATACTTGACTTGATTTATACTTGACTACATTTGCATGCCGATTGGCGAATCTCTGCTCGCCAAACTGGCTGGCATATTCCACTTGCTAGCTACGCTTGCTGGTTGCAACCGATTATATGTAATGCCCGTTACAATTGTCCCCACCCAACCTCTCCTATTACTTGATAAGGAATATAACACACTGTAAGCAGCTATTAATAATGCTAGCATCTAGATCAGATATCGGTGATCGCAACCACCTGTTAGACCTACTACCTGTTGAAACACATCAAAATCAGTCAAAATCTTTTGCGCAAAACATAAGTTACTAATTTGCCCAACAATCACATTCTATCTATAACTATTGTCAGAGATTGATGCACAAACCGAGATTTGGAATGTAGCATGCTGATCACACATGCTCTGTGAGTTTCATCGGATTACTTTACACACGTGCTGAGAAGGTAAACATGTTACAACTGTCCTCAAACTGTACCTGGTCTCCCATATTCTTCACCACTAGATGGCCTCCAAACCCAACCCACTTGAAAAACATGAAGAAAGAAAAAGTAGACATCCCTGCCAAAAAATAATCTAGGCTACGCTTACACGCTCTAGTTGCGTTGAGTTGTAAAGAACCATCTGAAAGACTGCCTTTACTTCTTTACTCTGATACTGCCGTTTCATATAGCCTAGTTGACGTGTTTCTAAAAGCCCACGTAATGTAAAATGTTATAAATTATAATTTATAATTCATCAATGCAACAAAAAACTAAAACAGGACAGGAAAGAAATTGTGGCCGACCTTCTACTGAAGCCAGGACTGCAGGGGGAGAAAGCCTAGTTTGAGAACAACTGCAAACAATATCCAATGAATTACGTCCCTGCGTTTTATAAGGCCTGTTTTCATTGACAAGAAACTGAATATCTTATTTTCAATAGGGCTATTGTGACTTTCAGTAACGTTCAGAGCGATATGTTCAAATGTGACTTTGATTTGCCCTTCAACAAGCAAACTTTGTGTTTTTCTTTCAGAATGGTTGAAACGTTTTAGAGAGTGGCTGGCTGCTGACAATGATCAGTAACATGTTAAAAGTACATTGTGTATATTGCACTCACTATCGACAACGCCCCTCCTGAAAAGGACAGTTGCCACAGACGTCTTTTTCAGCCAATGAGAGCAAGATGACGCCATACGCCCCATACACTGGTGTCAGAAGGAAGTTTCGGCAATCAGCAGAGACCTAGACAGCTTGGTTATTGAAACTGAGACAACGCATCTGAAGACAGGCTTGCTAGCAGGTGGCACTGACAAAAGCGGTATTGTTATTTTCACGTAAACTAGTGGCCACCAACGTGTGTCTAGTTTCGTGACACTTAAGCCAGAGCGTCGCATGCGACCTGCAGACAGAGCAGCCTAACGTTAAACTACCAGCATAAAGTAGCTAGGATAGCTGTCTAGCTAAACTCGAACGAATTCATTTTTAGTATGGGTTCCAGAGCGTCGTCATTACTTAGAGAGGAGGACATCGAAGAAATCAAAAAGGAGACTGGATGTAAGTTACTGTTTCTGTGTTGATGTTGTGTTTTTGCATTCATTGATCGTGTTGTGTAGGTGAATGCTAGCTGACAAGTTAGCTAGCTAGACTTGATTGATGTTGCGCAAAGATAACATTTCTAGCGGCTAGTTAGCGTATGTTAAACAGCGAGTCCTGGTTAAGTTTCGCTTGACTGTTAGCTATATTGTTTCAAAGTTAATTGAATATATTTAATGCAGCAATTGTGTGAAGTGGAGTACGTTTGCCAGCACAAACATTAATTTGAGGTGTGGGGTAGCTTAACTGATTTGTTAGTCAGCTAGCTAGCAAACTCGCCAGATATCTGTAGCTGTCTCACCCGGTAACTTAAGTGACTTGAACGTTTGTACCTGATGTAGTAACTGTGATAGTGAAATCTTTGATAACTGCACTGAATTAACAGTTACATCCATTGTTACCTTTGTCAGTTAACCCATCTCATCGCTGTCACCCTTACAGAAAGTGCACTGACCATGTAGGTGGTGTCAAAATCAGAGGTTATTTATGTCTGAATTATTCGAACGTAGGTTGACTTTATTGCGATATGTGAATTAAAAGTTGGCACTGCATACATAGTGTTTATGTAGTTAATACATTTAATCTGAAAGAAATACTAGTACTTGCAAATCTATCTAAATATAAAACAAATCTAAAAGATTAGGAAGTTTGAAAGATATTTAATAAGGGATAGAGAAAAGCAAGGCTTTTTTGCTTAGGTTTCTCAGGTTGCTAACTGAGTGAAATGACCTGGAAGCATCGTCATAATCAGAGTTGGCACAGCCTGCTTTCACAACAAATGAATGCCCAATATCAAGGCACATTAGCCTACTTGCAGGATTAAGTCGCTGGAACTATATGGTCAACATTTTGGAGAATCTCCACCAGCAACAATAACCAGTATAAGGGCAGACCACTCTCCTTTTCGGATCTCATAATAAATATTTGATTTGCCACAATTAGTGTACCTGTGCCAACAGGACGTCTCACAGAATTGAAAAGGAGGATTTGTAGATTTGTATATGGTGGCTTCTTGGTCAGAGCCAGAACTACCTGACTGCTTCAGTTGGCCAATAGCTCACCAGCCACATGCAGACCGAGTGCCCCCTCCCCGTTTAATGTTTTATTTTTAAGTGGGCTGCTGTATAATATAATTTTGATAAGGCGTCACTTCTGTTAGCCAAAAGGAACAGAGACACTTTTTAAAACTAATACGACTCTGGTGTAGCCTACTAGCCTACAATAAAACGGCCGGCTAGATAGAAGTTAATTAAGTTAAATACACTGGCTCAACGTATCCAAGAGCCAAGCAAACTTGTTAGTGACTAACAGAGATCTCTGTCATTTTTCTTGATCTTAAGCTGTTTGTAATTATATTATCTACAATGAAATAATATTTTATTAAATAATTGCATGGTGCATGTTAACTGGATGAGTCTAGCATCACAGTTGGCGGGCCTAGGCCTGTCATGCCTGTCCATTGGCTACATCCCTGACTGACTGTCGTATGTGCGAACACAGCCTTTGCCTCAGAATGACTACAACCACTTATGGATTACAATGGATGGCTCCAAAAAACCTCTAACCACTCCAGAGAGAAATAATGGGCAATGTTTTGGTGAAATTCCATGAGTCTCCCACTGACTTCAATAGGGCAAGGGCTTTCTCATGTCTGCTATAAAGGGGTATCATCCCCTTCCCCTTGCAAACAGTGAACACGGAAGTGGTTGTACGTTTGCGGCTCTTTCTCCGTCTCAATCATCTCTAGCGGTTGTCTGTTTTGTTTATTCTCATTAACAAGTGCAATGGAAAATGGCATGAGGTCAAGGAAAAGTGGTTAGGAATTTTATTTTGACTATTTGACCACAGCCAAAAAGAGACAAAGAAATAAAGACATGTATGTGAGTAAATTGATGCATGGATGGATAGATAGGTAGAGAGAGAGAGAGAAGTAGAGAGTGAGTGAATGAGAGAGGGGTTATACAGTTGATGAAGGTATTAAGATGGATAGATGATGACGTTGACTGTTGATAATTCACATAGAATGTTGAAGTTGTGACAATTTCACCATAAATTTCAATGGGAAACTTTTACTTGTTTATCGTAAAATATTTAAAAACGTATACAGTGTAGAAAAGAGGCGTCAGAAATGACAACCCCTGAAGCTTTAGTTGCCACGAAGGCCCACAGTAACGGCGAGGGTTGATTTGAAGCTGAGGGTCCATGCCCCGGACGTGTGGTAGAAAATCTTTCAAGGGCTAAAATATACACTCTCTTAGCATGTTAAAAATAAACGCCTCTCCAGCCGTCAGATGTGGTGCCGTCAGTGTTGTGGCATCAAGCCTTAGCTTTTCAGATGGCTAACTGTTTACGTGACTCACTTTGGAACGCTCAGTGTATACTTCAGGGCAACAGTTCTTGGGAATTATAAAGTAATAATTGCATTGTTTGAGCACTGACAAACTTCCCTTATGGTCTAGGGGTGAATGAAGTCTAATGGTTTACCTTGATAAACTCAGTTCATGGGCCTTGTCAGTCTTGTTATTGTTTTCTTATGCTTTTAAGCCACCCCACCAACAGCAGGGTGCACAACTTCGGGTGTGCACTCACAACTCAAGCCTTGAAAATGTTTTGTTTCACCCATTGTTGCAGTTGTGTTGTGTAACTACATTTGAGGCAATAGAAGGGGGGGGGGGGGGGGGATTTCTGATCTCCCAGGTCAAATTTCCACCTCTGGGACTGGAACAACCAGTTGAAATTCCATGGTTGAGAATGAACTATGACCACTCCCCTTCAAGACCCTTGAGGAGAGAGGCAGTAATCTTACCTAATTACTTAAAGTCCGGCGTCTGTACACACCCATCTCTGGCCACGGGATTATGTTTCATTGCGTAAAGGTTCATCCCCATGTACCATTTGAAATAATGACCTTTCAGAACTCTCTCTCTCCCCCCCCCCCCCCCCCCCCTCTTTCTCTTGCAGTTTCCCACAGTCAGATCACACGTCTCTACAGCCGATTCCACAGCCTAGATAAAGGAGAGAATGGAGCACTCAGGTAAACTATGCATCCACCTGAAGAACACTCCACTTCTTACCCCTACTGTCATCTAGCAAACCCATGAGCTCTGACCTACTCAGTCTCCTTCCTCAGATACACCGCCTGACACACTTCCTACCCCTCTACCAAGTGTACATCACTTGACAGTCACTCTCCCAAATGCCTTACACATGGATGTAATCGCATACCATATGTCTCAACAGTCCCACATGAACTTACACAGTCATGCCTCTTTATGTAACATTCAAGACTGAGCAATATGGAGGCCACTTTGAAATAAGAACTAGCCAAAGAAGTTTGGACAGTGGACTTTGCATAAGCTTTTGGTGATATTAGATAAGGAGGGTAATTTCAGCTGGACGTGATGACATGATTTGTCTGAGTGGAGTAACTGTGCCATATTCAGCATGGCAGGATATTTGTATTCAGCATACTTTTGTTCATCATTACCCTGTCTGGCTCCTAAGTAACCATTTGGTGTCAATATTTTACAAACCTGACTCCTGTGAGCTACTGCCAGCCTTAGAAACTGTAGAAACGTAGCATGTGTCTCCTTTACATGCTAATGTGACTAGGTGAAACCTTAGTCTGGGGGGTGTATTTGTCCAGTGCTTTGATGTATGCAAATATGTAATAGTTTGAACAGAAAGTGTGTGACTGAATAGTCTAAACAAAACCTCCATTCATTTGAGTGTCTGTGTTTGGGGAAGTTGGGTGATTGCAAGTTGGCAGCACAGAGTTTGTTAATATAAACTGAACCATTGTGTTGTGAATACTTTTGCAAGTCCAAAGTTTGGTTTGAGTTGGGTGTAGCCTTTGAACTACATGTTTAAACACTGATCAGTTCTATTGGACATTCATCAGAGCATAACTACAGGGATAGACTTAACGTCGTCACACTATTAAGAGTGTGATGGACTTAAGTTCTTTGTCAATAGATGTTCATCTCTACTGTTCTAGAAAGATCAATAGAGGAAACCTACAGTAAAGAAGACTGTTAGCGCACAGAACAAATAACGAAATATGTTCATCAGAGCCCACCTGCGCTAACTGTTTTTATTATTTTATGGACATGCTGTCTGAAGGATAAAAAGAACAGAATGATAACTTTGTTTTGAGTCACAACAGGAAGATATCAGATATTTCCGTTGAAACACTGAGTCCTCTCTGTAGTGTTTCTTTATTAAACATTGAGCTGATACCTCTATTGTCATTGTGAAGAGGAAGTGCTGTTCAAGGGGACACGGCGTAACACTTGTGTGGCCGTGACTGAGGTTCACGCCAAGGTGACTCAGCCTAATCACTCATTAGTTGCCACAACACTGTCTCAATAACTGGTTCCTACCTTGTTTCTGTTCCCCAGTGTATCTGGTTGAAACGTGTAAACACAGATTTTTGATGGATGTGGCAAGATATCTGGCAACACTCCCCTTCAGACTAGCTGCCACCGAGCTCCCACACGTTCACACACACACACACTCTAATAAAACTCACATGCTCATTTTCTGTCCTTCAGCCGAGAAGACTTCCAAAGGATTCCAGAGTTGGCGATCAATCCTCTAGGAGACCGCATAATCAATGCCTTCTTTCCAGAGGGGTGAGTGTTTGTTTTAAGGTTTGCAGAGGGGTGAAATCTCACATGTGTGGTCAGGACCAGATCTGGTCTTCCATGGACAAAAAATTGTTTACAGTCTTAAAGTTTGATTGACAAGAATATCACTGTCACTAAGAAATACAAATAGGATCCATTTGTAGAACAAGATCAAGCCCAGTGCTGACCCAGTGAGTCGCCTTACATAGCCACACATACAGTCCCCAGGGCCCTATAAAAACAGTACAGATATTTAGTGGTCTGCCTGCTGCTGCTATGGCTGTACTTACAATACCCCTCGAAAAAGGCCTCAGTCTGCAGTCTCCTACTCAGAACTGAGGTTGGAGGTCTGTGCCATGTTCCGTTTGGGCGTTTTGTTTATTAGTTTTTGACCATCCCGGCTATGGTCGTCTTTGAAGCCCAATGCTTTTTGAGACGACGCGCCCTCAGGCGTATCATTACTCTCCCAGAAAAATCCGGCATGTGGGCGGTTTAATTGCAGCCATTGCGTCTAATGGTTTATGGTGTTTACGCTGCTTTTCTCCCTCTCTTGTTTTGTTTGGTTAAGAGGAACCCTTTTTTAGAGTATGAATTTCTGCGGCAGTGCCAAAGAAAAGAAAAACGTAAAACTACCCCAAGGTGAAGTTAACACAGCTTGATGCCTGCGTGCCATCAGACTCACTGTGAGCTGCACTCTCAGTAGGGTTGGCAGCCTGTCTTGGCAGACCCCTAGCCGTAAACCACTCTGTCCTTGCCTCTTCATCCGCTCTTTAAATCAAGGCACGTGCTGACAGTGGTCCACTCTCTAATTTGAGCAGGCGACCGCGTACTCTCGGAAAAGGTTCTGGTTCAGCACAGCTGAGGGACGTACTTGCCCTAAGGCCCTTACGGAAGAGGCAGGGCGTCTTAGATTTGTTGTTTGCTCGGCAAAACTGAAATGTGAAAGCGGTTTCAGCTTCGTCCTTGGCCTGTCTGGCTGGAGCATGAGTCATGCTGATCAGGAGAATCTCTCAGACAGATGAGGTTTTCCCTACTGAGGTGTGCAGTGAAAAAGGAGTTTGCCAGGCCTGCTTCTTGGTCTGAAGAGAGAGCAGAGATAAACGGCTATCTGAAGATGCATAGATGCGTCACACAAATCACTGTTTATGTCTGCAGTGGAAGCTGTCACACGCATTGATATTTTTAGAGCGGGTGTTTGTTATTGACAGTCTCTGACAGCCATTGTTCTGTTTGCCTCTCAGCGAGGACCAGGTGAACTTCCGCGGGTTCATGCGGACGCTGGCTCACTTCCGGCCCGTGGAGGACAATGAGAAGAACAAGCACCTGGACGCTTCAGAACCCCTCAACAGCAGGAGCAACAAGCTGCTCTGTAAGTTTAGCTCCGCTCCAGCACGCCCCCCACACCACTCACTCCACACTGATGCACATGTATTACGTGACAGACTGGCTTGTCCCATTCATTTCTGCTTAACACCTCATCCACTGTCAGTGTCCGTCACCTCTCATCGAGGACAGGCTGTCAAATTTGTTCCGGTTCTTCAGTTTCAAAACAAACCCCACACACTAGTTGCCTAATGCCTGACTTCTTTCTCACTCACTCACTCTCTCTCCCTCCCTTTTGCAGTTGCTTTCCGGTTGTACGATTTGGACAGGGATGACAAAATCTCTAGAGATGAGCTCCTACAGGTGAGTGTATTTCCCCCTTATGCTAAAGAGATCAGACAATCCAGGTCTGAATCCTTCTCAAGGCTGTGGGAATGAATAAGGCTTTTGTTTTCAGAACAAAGACCCATCACACCTACTAAGTCACCTGAAACCAAGCTGTCTATTTTAATTCTGGTCTTAATTGTTGATTGTGCCACATTTCTGGTCATGGGAATAGTGAGCTATTGTCTGTAATGAATCTAAATCAGGAGTTTACACGGAGTAGATGACTCAGCACAACAAGTAGACCTGGCATGATGTCACTTTGTGGTTGTGTTACTCCTCTCCTCTTGTCCCGTGCTACGACTACTGGAGTTGGTAGCTGTGGTCAAGGTGGCTGGTACAGTGACACGTCTTACCATGCAATTACCCTTAGCTGGCAGTCTGGGGACAGAGGATTAACTGTCTGCCAGGGTTTATCTGCCATCACCTGCTATCTGCTGTGTTAAACATTGTTCAGTGCCTCACAATAACTGTCTGAGGAGGGCTTTATGTCCAACCCAAAGGCTAAACTATGACTGCTTGTTTGGTCATAACGGTAGCATTATAGTCATCGCATAGAAAGGTTCAGAAGTTCAGGGGTCTGCGCTGTCTGTAACTCCTGTGTTTATACTCTCTTAGGTCCTAAGAATGATGGTGGGCGTAAACATCTCAGACGAACAGTTGGGCAGCATCGCTGACAGAACCATTCAGGAAGCTGACACCAACGGGGACATGTGCATTTCCTTCAGCGAGTTTATCAAGGTCGGCCAAAATGCACTCCCTACTTGGCACAGTTTCTTTTGGCTTTGTCTTTGCATAAAAATGGCAGACTTTAAAAAATAAATTTAATTCATTAATTTAAAAAAATCTTGTCAGTCTTCTGGTCTCTTAGATGTGCCAGTCATGTCTCTCCTGTGACAAACAAAATGACTAGTGAACCTCGCTGATGATGTGCTTGACCTCCTCCTAGGTGTTGGAGAAGGTGGATGTGGAACAGAAGATGAGCATCCGATTCTTGCACTAATAGATGGCGCCGTTGACTGGATTGAATCTCAGCCACGCCAGTTGAAAAGCAAGACCCAACTCCCCTTCCCACCCCTTCATCTCAACATGCCAGGCCACTTAGGCCCTGCAGCACATGCTTGCTGAGTGTCTGGTAGCTAGCCTTGTTCTCAGTTCAGCATTTGCAACGTCAGACTCTCTGCCTTGCACTGCTGTGTGTGATACAAAGGGAATACTTGCGTGCCTTGGAATTTTGTTTCTGACCATCACCATGGTTATCCCTTGCCTAACCTTCCACTCCGTGTGAACCCTTATTTATTGTAGATCTCCCAGTCAGGCATTGGTAATTATGTTAGTGGTCCTAGTAGCAGTGGAAAGTTACCATACACAGATTCAGTTTTAGTGGAACAAAAATACCTAATAAGGCTTTATGTGTATCATCGTTGTGGCAGATGTTGTGCAGGCAGAATGTTGTCTTGTCATTTAAGGCCAAACGTATCCAGCTAGTGGGAATGAGTTATTTATTAACACAGTCAGGGAACAGCATTACTTTTGCAGAGCTGTTTTATGTCCCAGTCAGATCTGACTTGTGAGTTATCACTCCAGATGCCATTCATTGAGGGCTACATGCGATATGTCTTTTGTTTTGTTTTTTTGCCACTGCTGTTACCATTTTGTCATTTTTTTCTTCTTCTTTACAATTGTACACACTGAAAGGCTGGTCTAACTTTGTCTCCCTTTCCGGCAAGCGACTTGGAAGAGAAGGCTCAGATAGCATGAAAACAGTAGAAGTTTCAGTTAGTTTCCTCATTCTTGCACTGTGGCTGGCGTCATTGTCAGGATTTATATGAATCTACAGTAACCCCACCCCACCCCCCAGTGTTCTCTCATCTTAGCATTCCAGGGACTCTTGTTCTGTGGTCTGTAGATCTTTAATTAAGGGCCCATCAGTTTGAAACACAAATGCCATGGTCCAACTTCAATTCTGAGTCCCAGATTTATGTATTACTTTGTTTTGGTCCAATGAAGTGCCATGCTATCACTCTCCACGCCTTCCTTGATCACATGGTTTCACTAGAAACCAAATGGCTGTGGTTGTCAAGTTCCTTTAAGCAGGTTTGCTTCACTGCCAGTCGCTTTGACTCACCACAGAGTATATCCAACTGCACTGTAGGTAAAGTGGTTTGACCTTGACCAGGTGACGACAGAGCACAGAAATCAAGGTCAGTACCACTTTGTCCCAGAGAACTGACTATATTATCTGTTAGCAGTAGATGACAATTCTAGATTACATTTTCAGTCAAGATCAATTACCTTGTTTGTTTGTTTTATATATATATAGATATATTATATATAATTACAGTAGTTAGGGAAAGACTAGATCAAGGTACTTTAACAAGGGGCTGTGACAACGTTTGAGTTGCTGGAAGTTGTCCTCAGTGTATTGTGGATGAGGGCAAATGTATCTTTTGAAGCTACATTTATGAATTGAGTCGTCCTCTTTTAAGAGATCACCGGCACAGATTTTAAATTATCAGCGGCACTGCATTGATGCTAAAAGGTTTTGAAAAGTCTTTTAAATTAGTTTTATTAAAAATGTGATTTATCAATCATACATGAATGGAAAAATGTAAAGAAATCTATAACTCTTAAATGAGGATATCATTGATGATGGTGTAAGGTTTTTAATTAAAATAAAATACAAGTGCCATACTTGTTTGGAGTGTCATGTCATACTGTCTTGAATGATTAATTAACCTTTGCATTATTTCATTACCGACATTCACATTGAGAAATGTGTTAATGATTCAATGTAATTCATCAGCAGATGATATTGAGCATTCCAGTAATCTCACTCCTGGTCACATCACCTAGATCTGCTGAAGGATCTGGAAGTGAGGCTAGTGTGCTCTCTGGTGGCTCCTTGGTTGTATAGCGCTCATGTGTGTTCTCAGTCAATATAAACTTGACTTGTTGACTTGTTGTTAAGGCTGCGTTCATGACACGTCTGTAATTGGAGAAAATACAAGCTCAGACTCAACTATTTGAACGCACAGTCGGAATTTTTTCTCGGAAACTCGTGCGGAAAAGCAGTGCTTCGATTTACCCGACTTCATGTTACAACAACTACAATCATGGCGTCCTCTGTCGTGACCCTAATATTCGAAACGCTGTTTAATTACTTTAAGAAGTTATTTACTATTGTCTGTGATATGTTTAATGTATTAGTGAAGTTGCCAGCGTAACAGTTTTTCAAAAGACATTTGTAATCATTTATACTAGTCTGATGGGGCTTGATTGACAGGAGCATAATTGGTTAATAAACAAAAATACGATAAGGTTAACGTAGCCTACTTAAGAGGCCATACAGGCGAGACGATAGATGTTGCTGCAGACATCTTTATTGTTTTGTTGTTGGGTTTACTGAGTTTACCATAGTCTTGATCGCAACTTAAACAGTCATTTTTCAGCCTCCATAGGCCCATAGGAATGTAGTTAACACAAACTGTTTCCAATGTTTTAAGGCAAAAGGTTGCAACTCGCTCTCCCGCCCACAACATTTGGCAGCCGGGGTGAGATGTCCACACCTAAACAAAGCTTCAAAACTATGAATTTAAAAAAAAAAAAATCTGTTATCTGATGACAACCATGTCTGCCTCTACCTGGCTTTCGAACTTTTTTTAGAAAATGTTCACCAAATGCCAAGACTACTGCCATGGCTTAGTGTTAAATAAACCCACTAGGCAGAGAACTATCTCTCAAATATATCACTCGTCTACGGTGAGGAGAACATATTCCCTTGATACACAATAGCGTAATGATAATGAGCGCGTTGACCAGACAGAGTGCGCTGCTGTCGTGAGCGTTATATCTTGCTCCATGTAGCCAACTGGTGTAGCTTGTCGCTACACGATGGTAGTCCTTTGGGGGATCGTAGTCCCTCACATTGCGCATGCGTCATTTTGCGACACTGTCGACTGCTGTCGACAGCGAAGCCGCGCGCGCATGCGTCACAACGACAGATCCGTTTTCAATCATGGAGAAAAGCGACGAAAGACGGTTTTTTGAAAACATCACCATTTATTTAAAAACAAAGATGTCACAGTGGACAAAACAGATGAGGTGGAGGATCAAAAAGTCTCCCCAGTTTCGTTTCATATGTTGACGTAGAGCCTTATGCTGTTAGCCGTTTACAACATAATTAAATATAACATTAAATATACCCACATTATGCGTTAAGACAAGCCCCATATGTTGACGTTTAAACCGTTTACAACATTATTAAATATTACGTTAAATAAACCTACATTATGCGTTAAGACAAGCCAGATATGTTGATGTTGAGCCTTATGCCGTAAACCGTTTGTGTCTGAGCATGCGCAATGTGAGGGACTACTATCCCCCAAAGCTTCCAGTACACTTCACTGTTGCGGGTGGGCTGGTTCAGGGCGGGTCTTCGATTTTGACGATGTGTCTGGTGCAATAGGCTTTAGTTAAAAGAACAGCTAGATAGACATGTGTTCGAGCGGAAGAACAAGTGGTATAACCTAACGGGAGAGTAATGGCGTAGTTGCAGCCCTCACGGGCCGGGCGAGAAGAACACCCTGGCCCGTGAGGAGCGACTATCTTGTACAGAGGAACCGAACAAACATGTCCCTGTGGTCCAGCAACACCGTTGTGCATGTAATTGTAGCGGTATGTATAGTCTACGTTTTGCTATATTTGAACAAACGTCTTCATGTAATCCTTTGTTGACCACTGTGCCTAACAATGTGCATTGCATATCACACAGTTCAGCTGCTAGAGGTATGAAAGGCTATGCTAATTTAAAGCAAAACCTGGCTCATTTGTATAGCTAAATATGTTTGCTGTTGCAGTGATAATCGTTTAGTTAGAAATGTAGCTATGTAATCCACGACAGCCGTATTGTCATTTTGTTACCATGAAGTCCAGATCTCAGTATTTAATAGTAGGCTTACATTATTGCACGACTTTTAATTACATTAGGCTATTTATTATTATGTGTAATTTATCGTTGATGGCACAAGATTCAATTGGCTTTTTTTTAGGACCAAATGCTGTTTTATTTTTCAGAACCCTATTGCCTTGTTTTTCACTTCACGGGGGAACAATTTGACCATTTCATAAATACCACGGCCAACATTCACACATTGAAGAGGGTAAGCAAAAAATATACTTGATTTAAAAAGAAATGAAATTTCACATTGTTGATTGGATTTAATATGGAACACTCACATAACAAATACTTTTTTTCACAGCTCAAATGCATCCCAAAGCCCATCACCAATTTTGTGCTACCCTTAGAAGGATGTCTCGTTTCATTCTTGACAAAGGATGCTTACTTAAGAGGACTAATAGACATGCAAGGTCTGCAGTGATCAAGTTGTAGATGAAACAGCCAAGGTCAAATGCTGGGCTCGGGAGAAATGGTGGTAATCACTGCAGAGATCACATTTCCATAAAACCAAATATGCCCATCCAGCTGCCCCACCTTGTTGAAAATGTAGCTTCTAGAAGTCTATACATTTAATTGTAGCACCAGTGGCGGTTTTATGGTGGCAGATTGGGATTAAGAAATTATGTTCTGATGACTGTCTTGAATTTAAATTATTATTTTTATTTTATTCCTCACATATCAAAGGATGTTTTTCTGGCATGTGATGTTGAATCACACTTCAGTCGTACTTCCAGTACATTTCTGTCAATAATCTTCTTTTTTTTTTTTTTTTTTTTACTTAAAATGTGGCAAAGGAATAAGTAGTTAATGGACGTCAAACAAGAAGTAATTCACTACCTCACTGACAATATGTATATATATATAGTGACAATTGTAATCTATTAAGCCCCATCCTTCCTGAAGTTCAAGTTTGCATTATAGAAAAGACAGCATGTTCTTCTTCGAGTGTGAAGGAAGAAGACATGCTTATTACTTTTAGGGAATGATAGACAATCCTAGAAACATGGCATGCATTTTAAATCTGATCTCTGATCTCTGATCTCTGACCCCATTCATTCATTCAGCTAAAACATTCAGTGTGGCTATATCGTTTTCCATCTCATGCATGCATCCATATCAGAAAGGTATTCTGGCCAAGATGGTATTTTGTTCATTTGTTCATAGAGGTATACTATCCATATTGCATTTTGTTTTGTAGCATGATTCTGTTTGACTCCAAATGCCCTGAATTGGTGATTGTAAGGTTAAGGTAAAATAGAGGCTTGTTGAGTATGTGTACCAGTACATGCTGTACGTGTTTGCAATGATTTTGAGAAAGAACTAGGTCCAAGGTTCATATGGTCAACCCTGGATATGGGATTTGTGCAATATATTTCCCCTCCCTTTCCCTTACACCTGTAATGGTTTTGATATAAATATGTATATTGTAAACAAGTGAGAAGTTGTTCAAATAACAACAAAATCACCAATGTCTTCCATTAAGAAATGTATAGTCCCATATGCTTATGTAGCAAGCTTTTAGTGCCAACATTATACATGGCCATGCATGAGAGGTAGTGATGCTTGCTGAGTAACATAGTTCTAGTAATATACTTATATATTTTAAGGTGTATACAGTATAGACAGAACAAACTTTAGTTACCAACTGGGATGTAGCATCCTTTCCAACATTAGTCTGAGATTGCGCCGAAAGTGGGGACTCCCCATTTCTTTGTTTTTCCATCTCAAACCACATAGACGGGCCTGTCTGAAGAGTTGTGTGTTGTAGGCAGGAGGGAGTAGTGGCTTTGACACTGAAGGCATAAAGACACCACACGTTTGACCTGGCCAACAGCTGACTTGCATGTCCATTTTCACAGCCCCAGAGATACACGTTATAATGCTGTCGTCATATTTATGGGTTTGGCATGATTTTGGTTGGTGCTAGTTTAATTGCAGTTTGATGGGTTGTTTGTGTCATCCATGATGTACCAAAATTCTGTCATAAGCATTTCCTCAAATACATGAGACTGGACCCTCAAGGAAGGTTGTGTAGCAGATATTTCACCACATGTACAGTAGACCTCTTACAATTTGAGAGTAGCATTCCTAGGTGCAGTGCCTGCCACAGTAAGCTTCACGTTTCAGTTTCAAGTTATGAGTTTATCATCTGACTCATATTCAGCCCTTGCTGAATTTTTGGCTCTTAAATATCTCCGAACACAAATGCCATTTTAATAATGATTAAGATCTTCAACTCTTTAAATAATGTCTCCTCAGTTCAGATTATACTAGCTGCTTGGTCAGTGAGGGAGTGCTTGTGTGTACATTTTTTAAAATTTGCATATTGAGTAGCAGTTGGTGGTATGACCCAAAGCAATCAGGACCAGTCTTCATTGCACAATTGCGAACACCTCCTGTTAAGGTTCTCAGACTCAGTGTGGGATGTGTCCTTAAGTTGGTAGATTACTAAAGTAGGTTAGATGACCTAGATCAGAGTAGCACAGAATTTTAACACTAGGTAAACAGTAGGTTATTAGAGTATTAACAATGTTGAGATCAAGTATTCAAATATTGTCATGTAAATAAATACCTCAATGATTGGAAATCAGAGTAAGACTTAAAAATAGTTGTAATAAAATTGAAGCCATAGCATATATAGAGTTAGGAGCAATACAAGAGTTATGCATGATTGTAGGGCCAGGTCTGGTTTAAATTAATCTTTGCGGAATGGAAACCGTTAGCGTATAAATTGTGTTCAGTGTTGAAAAGAATATGTAAGGTATCATTAGTAATGGTGGTGGAGAGAGGCTTAGCAATCCCAGCTATGAGATGTATTGATTCAACAGAATACATGTGGCAAGGAACTGAAACCACATCATTTAGTAAGCTTGCTGTTGGGTTTTCTTGTAGTTGGGAACAGAACAATTTTCAGAAATACCACTGAAGAAAATGTAAAGTAATGTAATGTTGAGTATGCAAGGGGCATTCCAGCATGTGTCCATCGCATGTTTACATCATAATGACATTAAAACAGTATCATTGTCAGATGCACATTAAGAATATGCATTGTATCGCAACCAAAAGCAATAGAACCTGTGTAGTGGTTTTGTTAGTACAATTACTAGTATTTTATGGATGAACACACTAAACTGTATGTCCACCATTACCATGGCAACAGAGCTCTCTTTCTGTGACCATGATGGCCAAAGGGAGTAGCCCTGTGTCAGCATGAGGACCTCCCTGAAACGCTGCTGGTAGATGAATGGTGACAACGATGACTCATAAAACACTGCTCTCATCTGTACTGTACAGTGAGAGATACTTATCATTAATTGTAACCACATAACATTGCAAAGCCAACCCCTCTATGATAAATTATGGACATTATGTTGTGAAAATAACTATGAATTAATATAGTCTCAGTCTATAGGAATGCAGTGGAAATAGTGTTTGCATGATGGAGAAACTTAAGAAATGTGTAGTGCTGCATGCAATAATGACTTTTTTTGTTTGAATATGACTTACAAATAATCATTGCTTGGAAAATGGATTGGTGACTACAGCATTGTTGTGAAAAGAATTTTGTGTCGATCAGAAAATCTCCCATAATTCTTCTGGTATCCTGTTACTTGTGTTAATTTGTGAAAGATGCAAAGTCTCTTAGGAACTGTTTATGAAATTACAGAAAAGTCAATGTAACTGCAATTACTCAATGATTGTTTGCATCACCGTAAGCACACGATTGCTTCAAACTGGACATAAATAAGTTGATATTGCTGAAAATTGAAAAAGGTGTGAACGTGTCACTTTTGCAATATTTATCTTGGTCCTTTTTTATCATTTACTGGCACATTTAATACAGTGACCCAAATATATGAATTTGGATAATAGCCTATTTAATCTGTTGTAGCTCACTGTAATGTCATTTTGCAAAGTTATTACCAGATGCAAGTTTATGTTACAGAAAGGCACAACTACAACACTTGGAAATTGGTGAAATTCTGTTGTCAAACTCCAAATGATACGACTGTAGGTTTTGTCTGAACTATGCACTCAAGAGAGGCACCAAGCATGCTAAAATGAGCCTCTTAACCATTTTGTTGAAAGTGAAGAAAATGGATCACATATGTAGCAATAAAAAGCAGCATGGTGCCAATCATACAAATGCCTGTTGTCATTTTTGTGCCATTGTCTTTTCAGTGTTCTTAACTTAAGATCATATGGCTGTAAGCAACAGTATGCATGAATTTACCACTTTTTGAAGCGTGCTTTTATTAATTTTGATTATATATGTTTAAGTAAGCACAGATAAACAAACCAAATCATTCCACTAGCCGCTCAGGCTATAGTCTGTGTAGTTCTGTGGTCCAGGTTGGAAACCGCAGGAAAATGTAAGAAAAGTTCTACATAAAATTAACCAGGATAGACCTATTTGTTGTAATTTATTAATAGTCATCCATGTGAAATTATCAGGTGTGCAGCTACAGAATAGAGCAGATGTAATTACAGAGTAAACAAAGATAAAACATACACTCCCACATGCCTACAAGTAAATATAAACACTACAACATCTCTGAGTAAACCCACATGTCGGATATGGTCATCAAGACTGTTGGACTGTTCGTTCAGCGATGGTGACTTCAGCACCCGATCCTCCTGGTTACTTTCCCCGGCAGAGCAAATCCTTTAGGAGCTCCAGTCTCTTCATCTGACTCTCCAGGTCCTGTTTGAGCTGCATATCAACCCCAAGGAAGTAAGGAGAAGAGGAAGTGACATGTTGTCTTGTCCAACTGGACTGCTTCACTAAAAATATTTCACCATTAACTGTACATGTACACAAAGACAATGTTCTCACCTCGGAGAGCTCTCCTCCCATCGACTTTTGCTCAAAGTTGAGAGTAGATCCATTGACCATCGTGCTGTTCTTCACATTATAACTGTATCAATAAGAGATCAAAAAGTGTTTGACACTTGCAGTGACTTCAATCTCACAGAATCAGTATGAGATTTATTGGCCAAGTATGTTAACACACGAGGGATTATGGTTCTGGCCGTTGGTGTCTCTCAAGCAATACAGACAATATGCATATTATTTACAGACAAAACACAACACATAAGCAATATACAGATTACACAAACGATATACATAAAGTGCAAGTGTGCATGGTAGCACAAACAACAATCACCTATGGGAGTTGTATGTATGAGTATTATATACAAAATACATTGAAGGGAAGCAGAGTGTAGTGACTATCTGAAGAAAGAGTCGCTATGGCATTTCAGGTGATATTGGTCAGCTATTTATAAGGGTGATGGCATGAAGAAAGAAACTGCTCCAGTGTATAGCAGTTTCGGTATACAGATTGTGTCCAGGGTGTGAGTAGTCTCTAATGATTTTCCTCGCATGTTTCCTGGTTCTTGAAGAGTACAAGTTCTGAAGGGGTGGGCAGGGGAGCACCAAAGATTTGTTCTGCTGTCCTTACTGTTTGCTTCAGTTTGTTTTCCATCTTGTTTTATGCTGCTCCAAACCAAACCGTGATGGATGTTCACAGGACAAATTTGATGACTACGGTGTAGAACTGGCTGAACAGCTCCTGTGGCAGACCATACTTCCTCATTTGTTGCAGAAAGTACATAGGCCCCTCTGAGGATGGAGCCGATGTTGGTCTACCACTTCAGGCCTTGGGAAATGGTAGTTCCCAGAAACTTGAAGGTCTCCATGGTTGTCACAGGGCTGTTGGATAGTGTGAGGGGGAGCAGTGCTGAGGGGTGTCTCTTAAAGTCAACTGTCGTCTCCACAGTTGAGCGTGTTCAGCTTCAGGTTGTTCTGACTGCCCCAGCCATTGCCATCTTGGATGAGTCCATGACTGTAGTGTCGTCTTAAAACCTCAGGGATTTAACAGTTGGGTCCTTGGAAGTGCAGTCGCTTGGTGTAGAGGGAGAAGAGCTGTGGGGAGAGGACACTGAAGTCCACAAGAAGGATCCTTGCATGTGACCGTGGCAGTCAAGGTGCTGCAGGATGCAGTCTAGTCCCACTGACTGGTTGGCAAACTGCCCGGGGTCCAGCAGGTGTTCAGGACATTCTTCAGGTGGGCCAACACCAGTCGTTCAAGGAACTTCATGACGACAGATGCCAGAGCGACAGGCCTGTAGTCGGTCAGTCCTGTGATGGAGGCTTTGATGATGGTGGAGTGTTTGAAGCAGGAAGGGACCTCACAGAGCTGCAGGAATCTGTTGAAGATCTGAGAGTTGTATATGCAGAAGGTCTTGATTGGCACACACGTCTTCACAAAAGCTGACGTAAGATGCCATATCGTCAGTCAGTTCATCAAGGTTGCCAGCTGCAGCTTCAAAAACAAAACCAATCGGTCTTTTAGTTCCTGCTTTGCCTCGCTGGTCCATTTCTTCAGTGTTTTCTAAGGTACCGGGTGTTTTTCTGTTGATGGATCTTATAGCCCTGTACATTAAACTCCTTAACCCTAAACTCCACCAATACAGGGAAAAGATGTCCCAGTAGCCCTGATGTTATGATGTTAATCTTGATTCTTTGTTACAGAGATGTTTTTTTATACATTTACATTTAGTAATTTAGCAGACGCATTTGTCCAAAGCGACGTACAAGGGAGAGAATATTCAAGCTACGAGCAATAGAACCTGGTGTAACAATAAATAAATACTACTTTACATAAGAAATATAACAAAATGAAATAAAAAAAGAAAGAAAGAAGTGCAGAAATGTAACTGCTGTAATTGCAAGTTACGCATTAGTCGAAGTGCCAGTTAGGACGGGAAGTGCTCTCTGAAGAGTTGGGTCTTCATGTTTTATATTCTTCAGACAGACAAAAATGGAAGAAAGTGACAGGCCATAAAAGGCACAATGATCTTATGAACCAACCTAATTAAGCGTAAGAATAACCTTGTAATGAACAAACGTAAATTGGAGTAGGGGCAGTACTGATCTGAATGATTGATGCGGCCTTACCAATTAATGCGGTCTTTCTGTAGGAGAAAAACATCGCGTAAAGCTGACAAATGCGGTGGGGTTGCCAGCAGCGCTCCGCCCACAACTGAAAAACAGCCAGAGCACTGAAGAGAATTGTATATACTGAAAGAAACCAAAAAGAGACAGAGGGATACTATAAGCATTAACGCTTCCAAGGGCAGTATATATTGAATATTTGTACCGTCCATTCTTGTTAGTAGTAGTCTAATGTTACAAACCAAGTAGCAAGAGGGCCCTCAAGGCTGGGCTTCTGATCACCTTTTACCAAAACATCTTCTGTGACTTCTGGAGGAAGGAGCACATCACATAAAACCCGATTAAGTAGTAACCTTTAGGCTTAATTGAGGTTTTCATAGCTATTGTCTCGTTTCTGATTACTTTCTAAACTAAAATCGCCCGCATAGCAGCAGCAGCAGCAAACTTCGCCCGTCGGAACTCCAGCTGTTAAGTTGCTATTTTAAGGTTTTCAGTGTATAAATGCTAATGTTTTAACTTAAGGTTGTAAGAATGACCAGATTACTCACTTAAACAGATGACAGAGTTCAAGTCAACATATTCGCCACATATTCCAAGAGAGTCGCCCAGGATTGTATTGCATTTTGCACAGAATAACACTAAAGTGCTTTTGTAATCAATTCTGCAGTTGATACTTTCATCCAAATTTACGTCCTTGAATTTCCCCAGTATAACGCTGGATAGAGAACAATCGGTGCTATTGATAGAATTAAACGAGTTGTTTTGACTGTATGCCATCTTATTTTGCTAGCTAGCTACATACATCCATCGGTTTTATTTCACGACTTTCATCCGTAAACACCGCGCTTTCATCTGTACTTCTACTTCTTCTGCTGGGGACTGGAAACAACCGATCTATAGGTTATACTGCCACCTATCGAAGGATATCATGCTCGAATGGGAAAAAAATTAACAACATGTCAAGACAAGTTATGTCTCCACATTACGTTGTATTAAACATCTCAGTATTTTTATACAGTATTTATTCAGCCTCCCCGGACCAGAGGTCAAAAACAACATTAAAAAAGAAATGTATGCATTCGACATTCCCAATAATAACCACGAGGTGGCGCACAACTCTTCTGATTGTGGGGGGGTGTCCTTTGAAGGATTATGTCGTAGATGTGATTTTCACCAATCATTGTGAAGAACCGGTAATGTTTGAAAGTAGCTCAAGTTCCAACCGTTGGGCGCATTTTGATTTGCATACTGTAGCAGGCAGCCACCTTTCGCAGATCTGCAAACAAGTTAGGGTTTCTCTGGTGAAAATATTGACAAGATAATGGATTTGGATACTTTAAAGTATGCCGACTTGCGGCGACTTGCTAAAGAAGTTGGACTCAAAGCTAATTTGAAGGTAGGATGCAATTTCATGTAACTTGTTGGAAGTGTTTAACATCACCGGAGCTGTAGGGTGGCTAACGTTAACTATGCTAGCTATCAGTTAAAGTAACGTTAGGTGATGGTAGCCTGAATCCTATTCTTTTGATAATTCTCGATATTGGCACCATAGCAGTTTGCCGTCTAGGTGTGTTGTTAAGTTGCTGGATTGATTAACAAGTATACATTAGTATTATCTTGGCAAACTAACGCGACACGTTAATATTGAGATCAGCTAGGATAGTTAGATTGTGCTTCCAGCTCAGCCAGCAGCTATCTATAGCATGGCTTTGTTTTGTTTACATCGCTCCATCAATTTCTGTTTGATAACCTTGTATCCAACTACAGGCAGATAAGCTCCTGAAGGCCTTGAAACAACATTATGAACAGAAGGAGAGTAACATCCCAAAAAATGTAAGATGTAATTTTACATTTGCAACTTTTATCTATAGAGCTGTTTTCACCGTCATGTTTGGGTAATGAAGACATGGGTACATTTAGGCAACATGGTATTAATTGACCTAACATGCTAAAACGTTTCTAGGAGAATGAGGTTAAGGAGACGGCCTCCGATGAGGACAACAGTGATTCTGCCCAGAATGTCCCAGTGCAGGAACCAGCTGGTTTTGTGACAAAACGTAGGGGCAGAGGGCAGAAGACCAAAAGGAAGCATGATGATATTGCAGAATCCGATCCAAAATTATCACCATGCCCTGTGCAGGTAAGTGTAAACGTTCTTTTAACTGAGGACCTACTTTGTTTTTTGTGGGCTTGGGAGGGTTGAATATTGTCCAGGAGTCTTTTCTGGGAAACCATTGTCAAAATTAATTCACATATGTATTGTATGCGCATATGGAAACAGAGTGATGGAATACTGGATAAACCCGAAGAGGAGATACGAAACTCCAAGAGAAGGAAGACTTACTTGATGAAAAATACGGAGGCAGTGGCTCCTGTGATGGCAGAGAACGAGCCAGAGAAACTACTTGAGCCCACAAGCGACAAGATTGATACAGAAACATCTGTGCCGGGTAAGCGGTTAGATCTTACCTTATTTGGATCTGTAAGATTAGTCAAGTTGGTGGTTGTGTTCATGTATTTATCAGTTCATGAAAGCTTATTTCTCATGCAGGAGAGGAGAAGCCTTTGAACAGACCTGCTGGCAAAATCCCTCGTCTTATTGGACTCACAAAGACCAAGCTGGTCTTAAAGCCAACCACACCAAGTAATAATCCGTTATTCCTTAAGAGAAAAGTGTTCCTCATGTACCATGTAACGTGAAAGACTCTGTAGATTAGTTATAATTCTGTATTTTGCTGGTATTACCATAACATGGAACATTTATGAAGTGTCCTCTCATCATCTAGACTTCAAGAAATTGCACGAGGCTCATTTTAACAAAATGGAGTCCATTGACGCCTATGTCCAAAGGAAGCACCAGCAAGTTGATTCTTTTAGGAACTCAGTGAAGGAACTGAAGGTAACAAAGATTGACAAGTAGAGCGTTTGGTATGATGTGGTATACTCTGGTGTTGTATTATTTTTGATAACTAATTAATAATGAATTCTCTCCTCACAGACGCTCTCTGAGAAAACCAACCTGAAGTCTGTGATGACGAAAATTAACCCCAAACCAGCGGATGGCAAGATTCGGGCTGTAAGCGAAGCCTAACCAAATTTGCACTAAAAAGACTCCATCCATACTAAATCAAAGAGTAATTGTAGATATCTCTATGGGGTGTAACACGTTTTTGTTGCTCTGTTGAAGGAGTGCTGATGCTTGACTCAGACAGATGTTAAACTTGAGTCCCTTTCATGTATGCAACAGAAGCCGAAGGTGAACAGAAGTTCCCTGTTCAGCCCTGCTGCCCAGAAGAAGAAGCCAGTCCCAGACAAGCGAAGAGTCACTCCGCTCTCCGCCAGCAAGCCTGCCCTGAAAGGCAGCACTGTCTTCAAACCCACAGTCATCTCCAGTACCAAGATCAACGTCAGGTAAAACTAAGGTTCAGACAGGGTTGAGGCACTTCAACTCCAGCTGCAGAGTGACTGCCCTAGAACATGGAATCTGTTAAATATGTTAATAACTACATATGTTGGGTGTTTTTCCCTGTGCAATTTAAATGTAATTCCTAGATATAACACTTAAAAAAATCTGTCTTGAGAATTTTTGGTTGTGAAATGAAATCTTTGCGTCCCTGAAGCACCTGGTCAGGTTTATTTGCTCATTGATTCCCCAGGTTTTCCCAAACTACCCAGGACAACGAGCATAAGCGCTCCCTCATAAAGACTCCAGCTCGTATGTCCACTCACGTGACTCTCACGTCAACCCCGGCAAAGAAATCCACCACTGTGGGAAAGACTGGAGCAAACACTTCTGTCATCAGTAGCAACAGAACTCCAGGTAGCCACATGTTCACTGAATCTGTATAGACCTAGTAGCACTTTGCTGTTCTTGTTAAGGCATCAACGTGGAACTTGGCCAACTAATGTTAATCTCTTTCGTAGGAACCACAGCGTTTGTGTTCAGCGGAGACACAATAGATACTCCACAGGCAAACAAGAGCGCCTTTGACCTGAAGGCCAGTCTGTCTCGACCCCTCACCTACAAACCATACACAGGTGAGTTTCATGTCTTTATTCGCTCAAGGCTTTATTAAGCAGTAGATGCAAGCTTGCTTACTGTTCTTATCTCTGTCTTCGAACAGGAAAACTCAAGCCATTTGGAGAAACTCAGAACACCCTCAACAAGTCTCAGACAGCTCCGTCAGTTCCGTCCCACCAGAAGAATTACAAACAGCACCAAGTACAGACAAGGTGAATCACATCATCCTATATGATCTTGGTCTATGACAATATACAATGTTAAACAGTTGCCGGTGTAACCTGGATTTGATTAATCTGATATGCTGAGAATAGAGCAGTTTACTGGGAGAATGGCAGAGGCAGTATTGCATGCACTTTATTAGTGAGAGCCCATCAGTAGTGTTTGAGTAGTATCTGACCCCCACTGTTTGATACCCCAGGGAGAACCGGCGAGTGAAACACACAGAAGACCGGAAGCAGAAGAAGGAGAAGATGCTGGGAGCCAGAAGAGGCTTAAACGTGACTTAATTCTGGCATATTACTTTTTTTTTATACATGTATGCATAGAAACCCTGTACATTTCCCCTTTATCCTTGGAAAGATATGTGTTTGGTTGTTTTTTTTAACCCCTCTTTCTGAGCAAACGCTTTGGCAAAACTGTAAATATTTGCTTTTAAAAAAACATTTGACTTTTTAAGTCTGTTGCTGTCTTAAATTAAATGGGCTACATTGGGAGAAAATAACTTCATATTAGGTACTTTAATTGTTTCATTAAATAGCCAATTCGAGTTACTGTGATTGAGTCTTTATGAAGGTGCAGCAGCAGTGCTCCATGCACATCACACCTCTGGATTTCTCTTATAAATCTCATAAGCAAACTCCTCAGTGTGGGTAGGGTCATTACACACTCCAATGAAATCAATCTCAAGCTGGAATGGTCCATCTGCTTTGTCCCCCAGTGTAAATCCAATGGTGTTCATCTGGGGGGAGAGCGTAACCACATTTCATATATATATATATTAAGTCTGTAGCTTTGGAACCACGTTACATCTCATTTACCAACTTCTGTACTTTCATTTCACTGTGGACTAAAGATATTGGCTGGATAGTACAAATTTCCAATAGTTACTGATTTGTATTCATCTAAATTGACAATGCCCAACTCACCTTGTCTAAGAAAAGACCATGCTGAATATCCTGTATTCTTCCTCGACTGGACATAAAAAACTTCGAAAACGGGATCTGTTGAATTGTAACAACACTGGTCATTCATCTGAGAGCCTGACGTGCACTGAAACGAGTCTACACAAGCGGGCGGGCATTCTTGTGTTTGCATACCTTGACATCTTGCCAGTATGGGCCACCCCGTGTGTATAGGAAATAACTGTACATGTCATCTTGCTGATGGGAGAAGTAGCCTTCTGATCCAATGTTTATCATCCAAGGTCGCCCGTCACCACGTATGCGCAGGTGTAACGTGTTAAAGCTGGACAGGTCATGGGGTTTCTTCCTGTCAAGCAAACCCTGTGATGAAAGAGAACGTTGTACAAAAACTGATACATTTTAGAAAGTTACAATTACTGGAGTAAAAAGAGGCAAAGTGATATCTTTAGAGCCTGGGACGACAGTTCACAAAAATAACACCTTCCGTAACTATAAAATACAATGCTCGACTTACACGAGGCTGCCGTGAGCGCATCGAGATGTATCCACTGTATCGAGTTTCTCCATCCCTTGGCGGGACAGAGCATAGCGTGCCGTATAGCAGAGCGGTGGTATTGTTTCTGCTCAGTTTCAGGTATATCTCACTGCGACCACCAATCTCCTGATCAGAGGAGACAATCCACTGATTCAAACTGGGTGGGCCACGAAATTCCCACATCACCCGTGTCTGTTCCAGCATGTGCTCAACAAGAGGCTTGCCTTCGGGACCGACCCAGCGCTGCAGAAACTCATCTTTTAACAGTCCCAGGTGTTTCTCCACTGAATCTACCCCCTTAGAGAAGTCGAAATTAATCCTTTGCCATAGCCATCTTTTGTCCTTGGGCTGACCAGGTCGCCGATATCCGCTTTGATGATTCCTCAATATCACAGACCAAGGGGAAGCAGACGCCCAGACGAGTTGTTTAGGAAATGTCCCTAGCAGTCGGGCAGACAAAAGGGATCCAGTTCTTGGCATCGCCATGTTCTCTTCTTCCAATCTGCTTCCTAAGCACGGTCTGGGAAATAAAAAGAAACAAATGAATCAGTACCATTAAAGATGGTACATAAACCAAGTGTATAACATGCGTTTTAAGAGGAACATTATTGTAAGGCCTATGAAGCATTTGCCCTTACTTACCCTCAATTGTAATAAACAAGTTCGTTGTTAGCTGACCACCTGAGATCTTGAAAATGAGTTACTGGTCTCATGTCATGGCCAAAATATAGGTTTCCTATGAGCCTAGTGTAAATTGTGCCGTTAATTCGTAGGGGGGGGGATCAAGTTGTCAGTTTTGGTTACATGTCATGTTTCATGTATCTTGCATAGACAGTAAAGGTCCCTACTAGAAATTATATAGTAAAGGTTTTCTCGGCGGCCGCCATCAGATAGGATATGACGTCCTTGACCAGATCCGTCCCTGAATACTGTCTCCCCGAAATCACGACCCCTAAGATTAGTTCCTATTTACTGTGTCCCTTTATTATGCGGAAGATGAATGCTTTTTTTAATTGCACAAACATGACCACGATTGACATGAAACGTCTTCAGCTTCATCTTAATAAACCTAGCTGGGAGAAACCCCAACTGTACTAATGTTACATCTCTGAAAAATGACCGCTACGTGGGCCACGTTCAATCTCAGAAAGGGGGATGCAATACCTCTCAGCGCAGAAGTGCCCTCCTAATCTGTCTTTACCGAGGGCCTAAATTATTTGCTTTAGACAAGGTCATATTTTACTCAAATAAACTTGCCAGATTATGTTTATTTTATTAAACGTGACGTTTTTTAGTGTATTAAATTCAAATTCATCACATCCTTAAAGGGGTTGATCACACGTGCAGATGTCAAATGAACAACATAGAGAGTATAGCCAGTTGAGGTGGTCAGATACTTGTTGGGGCTGGGAACACTCACGTAGATTATCAAATATATGATATATGTATATACAGATTGACTTCACAGAAAGCTCTCCCCATTCTGACACGATGCAGTGCCCTTTGTATTCGACCTTTTTGAACACGGCCTAATTCCGTCAGTGACGTAGGGGGTTCTCGTACAATTGGCGCATGCTCACTTGGACTCTAGCGCCTTTGTGTGGAGTACTGCGGAGCTACCGCCGTTAATAAATACACACAGGCGTCACACACGGAAAGGTTGCCAAACAGCTAATCATGGTGAATGTAAAGAAGCGGAAAGGTCGGGTCGTTATTGATTCCGACTCAGAGGATAGCGCAAGTGATGATAATCTGGATCAGGTAAGGATGTTGTCTTTGCTATTGTCTGTCCTAGTTTCTGTAGCAAGTTCGCTAGCTTGCTAGAGCGCGCTAGCAATCTAATGGTAGCGAAACAATTTTTCGTCGCTAACGTTAGCCAGCTAGGTACCTAGCTAAGCGTTAGTTAGCATGGTGGAGCTACAACTAGCGATGCCCTGAGTTGAAGAAAACACCCCGCCACAGGCCTGGCGAACTAACATAACAGCATTTCATCGAATGCTTGTTTTTTCATACCGACTGCATTCTCTGATCGTCCGAGACGACAGGATAGTGCAGTTATCTGCATTAGTGAACTGCTTGTCCAGGATTTAGAACATTAGCTGTTTAATGACGTCAGGAACACAGCTAGCTAAAGTTCTATTTCGGTGTTGACAACAGTACTTGATAGCCCTCTAGCTATGGACAGCATTAGCTTCCAAGAAAAACCAGTCGCCGAACTGCTCCACTCTTTCTGCAATGTTTACAGTGCTGTTCAGTCAAGTATTAAGGAGGTTTTTTTCTTTTGCAAGCTAAAGATGGGCTGTGAAAACGATAATTGTTTATTGCAACGGATGCATTTGCGATTTACATCGAACATACCCAGCTAGCTAGGTGTATTATTGCAGGTGTGTGATTTACAGTTTATGTTCGTGATATTAAGTTATCCTCTTACTTAGCGTTTATGAACAGGTACATTGCCCTTCTGTTGTTCTGTCTACAGTTGACGCATACTTTATCCTGATCATATCTGGTACTGAATATGAAACCCTCTCTATTATAACCTAGTCAGTTTGGAAGAGTTCATTTGTATAATGTACTGCTCCTAATGCACTGCTAGCATAATTTATTATGCTTCGATTGCAACATATATTAAGCCTATCTTGTACATAGCGTCCATCTTTGGCATGTAATGTATACCTTTGATTGACCTCTTGAAATCTTCGCGGTTCAGAAGTTCTGCCATTCATTTCAACAATAGCAAGAAAACCTTTTATTTCAGCTTAACTGGAATACCAACGTAGTATATATATATATATATATAGGGTTAGACTATATATATATATATATATATATATATATATGTTCTCTGCAAACTAGGATTGTGGTTAGCACAATTAAGCATTCATCCCTTGTATGACATTAATGGAAAATGTGTGTGCTTGCTCATGGTATGCATATATATTGTATGAATATTTTGTATAAACATCCTATGTCTCATTGTCAGATGTCAATACACTGAAATGACCTACCATCAAAAGTGTGTATCCACAGATAATGTGTGTGCCGGCAGCTTTGCAGTTGTTGAGAATTGTTTGAGAAATTGTTTGTCTTCATCCATGTCTTCGTCAGGAACTACTTTCCTTGGCCAAGCGAAAGAGGGTAGACACAGATGAACAGGAGGAACCTGTCAGCAAGCCTGCCGCCTCGACCGACTCTGAGACCTCAGATAGCGACGATGAGGTACAGTGAAGCCACTTTTTGCTCATTTTGCATAGCCTTTATTTATATTGTCTGAGACTTGCTGGCTGAAAATGCTTGATATTGCAAGACTTGAAATGCACAACTCTGGGTATAGCAGCACTTTCGTTTGCATGCCATATTGGAAAATTGGTAGGTGTGGCAGGATAGGCTGTAAATTGTTTCATTTTGGCGTCTACCAATTATGTTTTGTAAATAGAATGCAGTTGTCTGTATAGACCTATGCAATAGTAGACTAATTGGTGTGGCATGTAGACGTAATGGATTCATACATACACCCCTTGTACTGGATGAATGTTGACATGGAGGGTTCCTGAGCAATAAGAGACTTCAATTTGCTTCAAGACAAGTCATCGCCTACAGGAATTATGTGTATTTGTTGTGAAGATGTACACTAGTAATGCAAGTTTTAGGAACTTTCTTTTAGGCTCTATCTTTATTGGAAAGCACTTGACTACATTATCGGTTATTGTGTAAAAGCACCCAAAACAAATATAGACAGATTGTGATCGTATCACTCAGATCAGTTTTGGAGGCGAAAAAAAAAAAAAAAAAAATGCAAAGCTGTCCTCTCTATCCATGTGCAATTACATGATGCATAATGGGTACAATTACAATGCATTAATTGATCTGCTCACTGTCAAGTGAGGGCACTGTTCTCCCCACTAATCCTATATTTTATATCTTGTGACCAAACCATTACCTCCATATAAGGACTGATGGGATTGCATGGTAACCAATGTATGTGGAGTTTTGCAGCTGTGCGATCCAGTTATGTTTGAGACAGATTTTTATATACATTTTAAATGTAATCCATATTATGTATTCTATTATCTAGGTTCAAAAGTCCACATTTAATTAAATATTACCTTAGAGTAATGATATTATTTTGTATAATCCTCCCCCCCCCCCCCCCAATTTGTCCAAGAACACTTACTTAATGCCTAAATATGTAAAAAAAAAAAAAAAAAAAAAAAACGTCCCTTCAGTCACTAACTATATAGAAAAATCAATTGAGTTCACTATGTAGGGAATCAGACATTAAAACAACAGGCAAATTTCAGACACTTAAATCGAAAACATTTGATGACGGTAACAAAGGAACATAGTAATGCTAACATGGCAACGGTACTGCTTATAGCTTCAGTAAAATGAATAAAATGCCATTACATTACATGCCATTGATTTAGCTCAAATGCAGTCTAAATTTACCATGTTATTCAAAAGTCTAAGGCTGCTTCAGTTTCATCATTCATTCAAATTGGTTTCTTGATTTCCTTTAATGTACATACTTTCATCATCATCCTTTACGCCTATGTGGCGTGTAGGGCCAACTTGTCCTTTGTGTTGGTGTCCATAGTAATATTTACTGCGGTAGGGTTGCTGGCCCCACGCACATTACCAGCCCTGTTACCACCTCCCACGACGAGGGCGTAGGGTTGGACTTTGGGAGGCTGTACATACTTTATGGATATGCCTATGCCTTTTATTATATCGTATATACTTTACTTTTTTTTTTTTTTTTAAAGTAAAATGAAATCAGTTAGGCATATCCATCTGGCGATTTAATTTGTAGCTAAAGTAAGGAATGTCCGGTCTTCTTCAGTTT
Organism: Clupea harengus; assembly: GCF_900700415.2. Classification (NCBI taxonomy): domain Eukaryota; kingdom Metazoa; phylum Chordata; class Actinopteri; order Clupeiformes; family Clupeidae; genus Clupea; species Clupea harengus. Next base: position 21,353,475 of record NC_045165.1, read on the forward strand.
ATTCACCTTGCAAAGAACTGTCGTATACTGGCGGAGAAATTGTAATGTACATCGCCTGTATACTACAAGTTGCGGTGCGCATGGGAATTTTATAGTGCACTATCTAGTAAGTCAAATTTACAGTTGAGAATTCTAACAGCTCTACAAAAAGGCTGATTTTCTATATAGTGGACTGAGTGAGTGGATGATCCGAACATGGCAGTAGTTAACTTTCCACATAGTTCACGTGTGTGTCTGAGGAGGTCCAGTAACAGAAGTGGTTAAGCCTCATTGCTCAGTGCTGTGTATATGTGCGTTTTGTTTTTAGTGGACCGTCGGAGGCACCAAGGCGAAAAAGAAAGTCAAACCGGGCAAAGGAACGGAAAAGAAGAGCGCCGCCAAAAAGAAGGTGAACAAGGCGGCAACGTCCGGCAGCTCTGATGGCAACAGCTCTGCAGAGAGTTCAGCACCAGAGGAAGGTATGGCCAGTTGTAGCACCTCCAACTTTTCCCACAGACAGCAGAAAACAGATGGGTTACAGGGCTCCTGCGAAGTGAGCTTGAGATACATGTAGTCATCTGGGACTATATTATTATAGTGTCCTATTACAGTGAGACACTTTCTGTAGTGTTGTGCTGTCATGCACATGGTATCTGAAACTGTTGATGTTATGCACCTGTTGTTATGCACCTGTTTTATTTGGGGCTACGAGGAGTAAATACAACCTAATCATTCAAAACAGCCCTGCTTTAATAGCCTGGCTGCCACTTTGAGATTTACATGTTATCGAGCAAATGATCATAGCTGGGCTGTAAACTGAATAAAAGTTGAACACTGTATGTGTCATATAAATATGCTTTGGCTTTATACCAGTTTGGTAGGAATAGAAGGTGAGAGTGTTTTGCCTTACCTGCTGAGCTAGTTAGACAAGAATTCTGCAAAAAATGCAGTCTCTGGTCCTGGTGTGTACTGATGAGTTTGGCCATGGATCTGGCACTTGTTGGAGCAAAGTAGAAAGCAGAACATAGCCTGTATAATTTGTATGGAATTTTATGTTCACATACATAATGGCCACAATTTATGTAGTATTACACTTTGTCTGAAAGTGCCAGAAAATGTTTGACAAACAGGCCTCTTCTCGCAGACTTGCTCAGTCAAAGGCCGCTTTGTTTTGCTTCCTGTGTCGTTTCTCCCACATCTCACTGCGCCTCGTGTTTCTTGTGCTCCCCCAGGAGAGGTGTCTGACTCAGATAGCAACAGTTCATCCTCCAGCTCAGACTCAGACTCGTCTTCAGAGGACGAAGAGTTCCGCGATGGCTACGGGGACGACTTGATGGGAGATGAGGAGGACCGGGCAAGACTGGAGCAGATGACGGAAAAGGAGCGTGAGCAGGAACTCTTCAACCGTATCGAGAAACGAGAGGTGCTGAAGAGGAGGTGAGGCTGGCTGCAGCGCCCCAAGTATAGCATCGAATTCAGACCAGTAGGAGCATGTTCAGGCCATGGCCAACAGGGAGGAACCCATGGTCTTGCAGTAGGCATGGCTTTTAAGAGATCATTGCAATGACCTGGGTTTTTGCAGGGGGACTTACAAACTGTGATGAAATTCTGTCTCTCAGGTTTGAAATCAAGCAGAAACTGAAGAAGGCCAAGAAGAAAGAAAAAGAAGAGAAAAAGAAAAAACAGGAGGAAGAGCAGGAGAAGAAGAAACAGGACAGGTCTCAGTCTCAGGACTCTCAGGTGGTGAGTAGCCCCCCTTCTCGCCCCCCTTCGCGCCCCCCCTTCTCGCCCCCCTTCTCCCAGCAATCCGTAAATTTGTCCTTGGCGAAGTTGGCACAGGTCTGGTCATACAAAATGAGAATGTGTTTCAAAGAATATTTCTGGTGTCTCTGATGGTCTTTACCAGTGTGGTTAAGATGACTTGCCCGTGGAGTCTGTTGACGTGACTTTGTCTTGTGTACAGGTAATGTCCCACAATAAAGAGCGAAGGTCTAAACGAGATGAGAAGCTGGACAAGAAGTCCCAGGCCATGGAAGAGCTCAGGGCCGAGAGAGAGAAGAAAAAGAACAGGACAGGTGAGTCTAATCTGCAAGATGACCTCCTTTGTTCTTTATTGGGGTTTTGTTTGTCACTGAGGTTTGACGGATGCTCTGACCTCTCTGTGCAGCTGAGCTCCTGGCCAAACGGCAGCCTCTCAAGACCAGCGAGGTCTACTCCGACGATGAGGAGGAAGAGGAAGAGGAAGACGACAAGTCATCTGTGAAGAGTGACCGCAGCTCACATTCTTCATCATATAGCGAGGAAGATGAGTGAGTAAAGCAGTTTGTAGAATTCATAGTGTCACGGTTCATTGTTGCAATGGAAATATATGGGGAGAAAATCTGTACGTAGTTTTCATAATAGCTTTTGCTAAATACTTTGGGGCCTTCCTTGACCAACATCAAGTAGTACACACAAGCCTGTATTTACCAAAGGTTTACAGGTGTAAACTAAAAGAATATGCAAGAGAGTTTACCAGCAGAGCATAAAAAATAAGAAAGGGGATTTTGTCATTTTCACACCTGTTAAAACAATTATTTTACACTTCTCTAAATCCTCAGTTCATCCTTTACACTGAATTTGTTACTGTGTTAATATATAGTAGTTTCTTGTATTTAATTTTGCGCCATTTCTGTCATCCCTAATGTTGCAGGAAAGAAGAATCGACACCCAAGTCCCAACCCGTGTCCCTCCCTGAAGAGCTGCATCGTATCCGTCTGTCTCGACACAAGCTGGAGCGCTGGTGCCACATGCCCTTCTTTGCAAAAACCGTGACCGGCTGCTTCGTACGAATAGGCATCGGCAACAGCAGCAGCAAACCTGTATACAGGGTGAGGAACAGGACTTCTCTGCTCTTTTATTTTGAAAGTAAACCTTCTTTGCCAGCTTTGTCAGGCAATACCTAAGGGAACAACTGCCATGTCATTACCTTGGGATAATTGTCTGAACTGATCTGAATCTGAATAACATTGGTTCTCTTTTTCTTTTCTTTTTTTTTCTCCCTTGCATAATAGGTTGCTGAAATTGTTGATGTGGTTGAAACGGCAAAGGTCTATCAGCTGGGTACAACAAGAACAAATAAAGGCCTGCAACTACGGTAAGTCTTCACGGTGTCTCCATGGATTCTGTCTCCACTCTAATTTCAGAAAAGGTCAACGTCTTGCAATGGCTTTCATGTACAAATTTCATGGACACTTGACATGTACAAATGGACACTTGACATGTACAAATGGACACTTGACATGTAGAAATGGACTCTTGCGGTTTTTGGCTGCATCGTGATTTGTCTTGCTGCGTTTGTGCACTGGGTTGTGTAACTTGATGTTTATCTTTTACAGTCACGGCAACGACACGCGGGTCTTTCGGCTCGAGTTTGTTTCCAATCAAGAGTTCACAGAAAGCGAGTTCCTCAAATGGAAAGAAGCGGTAGGTTGGGTCATGATGAAGTTTATGTGGGCCTCTAAATTGTAGGTTTATTATATGTTCCCGTAAGTCTAATTGTGATGGTTCGTCCTGCACAGATGATCATCGCAAGTATGCAAGTCCCAACTCTGGATGAGATTGCCAAAAAGGAGCAGTCCATCAAAGAAGCACAGAACCACAAATTCAATGATAAAGACATTGAAGATGTAAGTTCATGTTCTACATGGGTCTTTTATACTGCCACCAGTCAGTACAATTTCCACAATTTTTTTTTTTTTTACTATTTGCACAATGTTCTGTGATTTTAATTACGGTTACCAGCTTTTTTTCTTCTTTATACTGAAGCTTGTAATAATAGATATTTAAATGTAGAATCACAGAATTAATGTAGAATCAACACAAAGGAAGTATATTTCAATTCAAAAACTATTGTTTAATAACACAGATTCTCTCCTGTGAAGTACAGATTTCCAACAATCATCAAGGCCATCAAAATAGACTGTCAGCTTGAAAAGCATATATGTGTAGCGTGCAACGTGTGGATAGACTTTTTTTATTTTGAAACGGGGATTGAGAACACCGAGAAGCAGCGTTGAAGAGAAACGTGACTTTTGGGGAGGGAGCTAGTGATTGGGTCAGCCAGTCAGTAGTTAGAATGTGGTGTGCAACCCATTGGGTTGGTTGTAAGGTGAAGTGCTCAATTAACTTGCAAGCTTGTGAATTCAACCAAGCTCTGTGTCCATTGTCAGGCGTACATTGAATGTACCCATATATTTTAACCATTACATATGCACTACCAGAAATGATTAAAAAAAAAAAAAACCCAGGCAGCTGCATAACATTTCTTAACACATTAAATATTTCACATTAATCACAAAAATGTGCGTGTTTTAATCCTGATAGCACTACCCTTTTATTTAGAGCCTGTGTGTAGTTCTTGAGAAAAGCCTGTGGAATTTTATTTTCTTTATATCCCTATTTGCAGATAGTGAAAGAGAAGGACAGATTCCGGAAGGCTCCATCAAACTATGCCATGAAGAAAACACAACTCATGAAAGAGAAGGTTGGGTGATTGTCATTATCTCATCAACCTTCTTGTCAATTCCTGTCACTCTTTCTTCTCATGTAATGCTCAGTCAATCATAGAAATTAATGTTGATAAATAGCCTTCCATTAGAGTGGGTTTGGTAACGCGGATGTTTTTGTCATATTGTGTAGGCTATGGCAGAAGAGAGTGGGGAGGGGGAGAAGGCTAAATCGATCCAAGACCAGATGAACACGCTGGAGGAGAGGGCTGAGGCCCTTGACAGGCAGAGGACCAAAAACATCTCTGCCATCAGGTAAACCGCCTGACCGGTCCGTTGGCAGATGTAACTACTGCTGGAATGCTTGCAGTAGTAAAGTAGCCTCGTCTTTCACTAGCACTCTTTCTTACTCGTTGTGGATTTGTGTCTCTTTTGTTCCTGTATTGTTGCAGCTATATTAATCAGAGGAATCGGAGTTGGAATATTGTGGAGTCTGAGAAAGCTCTAGTGGTGAGTATACCTTTTATGCCTTTGAGCAAGTAGGTATGTGAAACCCTTCAATCTTTTGTAAATGCCCTTTGTAAATGCATAATCAAAGGGCCGTGCACCATCATAGGCAAATCAGGGACAATTTCCTAGTTTACCCAAGCTGGTTTCAGTGGAGCACCCTCTACGCAGATTGAAAATTGCCCAATACTTGCATTTGTATGTATGCACAGTGATGGTTGTGCTAACTCAAAGTGTGGTTCTGTCTTTCAGGCTGAAGGCCAGAACAACAAGGACCAGCAGATGGACCCTTTCACAAGGAGGCAGTGCCAGCCCACCATGGTGTCCAACGTAAGTGTCCATGCAACAGCTCTCTGGTGCTTGAGAGACTCCAAAACATTTAGAATATGTGGAGATGGATTATTTATTTAGGATGGAGTATCCTCTATCTTCTACTCCTCTGTTTGTCTGTGTCTTCTTCTGTCTCTCCATGGAGAAACTGGGTGAAGTTAGTTGTAATAGTAAGGTGGTGGTGTCATGGCTGCTCTAATTGTACTTTGTAAAAATTGTACTGGTTGACAGGCCAGAGACCCCACAGTTCATGCCGCCATCATCGCACATCTGAACCAGAAGTATGGTTCCGGTTCAGCAGCTGATGAGAACGCCCTAGACAGGAACTTACAGGTGAGCTGTTACTTCATGCAACATCTTTTATCAACATTGGGCAACCATTCTGGGTGACTTAACGAGTTGTGTTGGTGTGTGCAGGGACTGCCCAGCCTGAAAGACAAAGATATCACCAAGGGAACAAGCGACCTCTCAGAAGACCTCTTCAAAGTCCACGATTTTGACGTGAAGATCGACCTTCAGGTCCCCACCGCAGGTGAGGCTTGCTGTCTGTCTTGGAACGGGTATAGAGACGATACAAGATGGATGTGATGGATAGCAGATTTTAACTCCTTCCTTCTTCCTGTCACACAGAGACCAAGTCTCTGTCGGTAAGCTCCAACGCTCTGCCGGCAAAGGATGGAGCCCCGCGCCGGTCGCTCAACCTAGAGGACTACAAGAAGAGGCGGGGACTCATCTAAAGCCCCCACTCCCACCCCCTGCTTCCTCATTCACCTTGCATGTGTTAGCCATAGGAGCTGGGGCACTAAGGCGAAGGATACCCCTGTGTGAGTGTGTGTGTGTGTGTGTGCGAGCGAGCGTGCCCACTTCTGCATACATACAAATGAATGGTTTGTGTGATTGAAATTAAGAGTATGTGTCTGGATGTATGTTCTTTATGTGAGAGAAACTTAAACAGCTAAGAGTATGACTGCGTGCGTGTGTGTGTCTGCGTGCATAGAAGGAGACTGTATGCTCTGTGTGTGTGCGTGCGTGTGTGCATAAAAGGAGACTGTGTACTATGTGAGTGTGTGTGTGTGTGAGAGAGGGTGAAAAGAATGTGTGAGCATTTCATGGGAGAAACAGTTCAAAGTATTGAGGGTGTATGTGAGTGTGGATGTTCATGAAATCAGTTTTCAGAGTGTGTGACTCTGCGTGCAAGCAATTGTTCAGCCCAAAAGTGAGAGGATATATTAAATGAAAAAATTGAAAATGATAAATGTCCTTTTAATGGGATTACTCTAGGGGAAAAGGCTGTCCACTGTTTATTTGCGTTGTGTGCAGAGTCGTACTTGGAATTGTGTTTTTTTTTTTTTCCGTAGTTATTTTTTCCCTTTTTTTTTGGAACCGTATATATATATATATAAAATATATTAATTATTTTTTTCCTCATTGGCATTCTCATAGGTTCATATCTTTTTATATCCTGTCCACTTTGAGAGGGGCTTTGTGCTTGTGCATTCATTTTAGGAGAAGGACATGCTCATAAGACTTTGGCTCTTCTTTGACACCCAAAACACCTGACCTGGAATGAATGTTCTTTTTTGTAATTTAACCTCAGTGTATATTTTTTTCCCCCATCCCACTTTGAAAGAGTAACATGCGGTTACCTTTGGGGAAGGGAAACTGAAAAAGAATATGGGACTATGTCTCTTTTTTTCCCATCGGTATAATGAAAAACTGTACCAATAAAACTTCTTTGGGGTACTGAAAATTGTTTCCCTTTTTTAGAAAAAAAAAAAAAAAAGATAATCCTGTGTCTCCATTTTCATGCCCTCATTTCTTTCTCACACACAGGGCAGGTTTTAAGTGTTATGGATTGTGTCCTTAGGTCTTGTGTTGATGTGGCATGCCATGTAAATATGCGATTTGGAGTGAGTGCAACAGAATAAAGAGGCACTGTTTCGTACCTGGTTGTCTTTGTCTTACTCCCATCTCTTGTCAGATAACGTATGCAGGTAGGATGTACCTAAGCACCTTATGAATTGAAGCCTACCACATTCTGATGTGTACTACCAGAACATTTCTGGAGCTTGGACTTACTGAAGAAAGAAGTGAAAGTATAAACTTGATTTCTTTTCAAAGTCATATTATTAACCTACTAATGCATTCGTGAATATAAACTCTTAGATATAAACGCTACCACAATTCCCTTACCATTGCCATAACTTGCAATGATTACATTGTGAATGGCATAGAAGGATCGCTGTCTTCTGGGCGGAAAAAACAGGCACTTCGAAGGGCACTTTGTTTTGGGTCCTTCTTAAAGTTCCTGGTCCACGTCAAGCAGGATTTGGGACGTAGAGGTCTGGGGTGAAAAATACCGAGGGATACGATAGTTTTTTTTAACTTAACAGTATATGCCAATTAACCAAAATCATGATTTTTTTTATTGAATCCTAGAGATTGTAAGCCTCGTTACAGCTATTCTTCACAAGAAATAATCGGCAAAGGTAGGGTAACGTTAGCATGGTTGTGTCATGGAAGCCCAAGGCTAACCAGACTGTGAAACAGTGATTAGGAAGCTTGTTCACCAGGTTAAACAGTGTTAGACATTTATTGGTATTTTTTGAAAAGTCCCTACTGAGATTCTGCATAACCCTCTATAAGAGCTCTGCATAAGTGGTAAAAATAGCTTAGTGCGGCATATGCAGAACACTCCGTTTGCTAGCTATGCTAGCTAGTTAAATGCTATTCAGCTCTGGTAAGCTTGTAGGTTACCATTTCTAAACGCATATAACGTGATATTTTACCGATACCCATACTCTCCAGGGTGTGTATTCACTACTTCCCTACGCAGGACTTGTGTAATATTATTCAGCGTGTGTCCTTACTTGGAAAAGACAGCTAGCACTGGTTACTTTGCATTGTAGTTGGGAGAAGTACCTTAACGTTGTAACATCATTATCTGTTTGTCTCTTTTATTGCTGCAGTCAAAATATGTGCCTAATAGAAGTCTCATAAATGTTAACGATGTATCATGCTGATGATTGTGTCAACATCTTGCAAGTTGAATTTACATTAGAAATTATCATAGAAGACAGTTTTGCCCTTTATTTTACCAGGGGCCAGCATGTCTTGGTTTACCGATCTGGCCGGAAAGGCTGAGGACTTCTTGACCAAGGTCGATCAAGGGGCAGCCACTGCATTGACTAAGCAGCAGAGTCGCAAGTCCTCTTTCCCCTCGTCATACGATGAGGAAGAAGCATCTCAGTACAGTAATGCTGGCTTCAGCAGAGTAGCACCAGACACACCGCACGAATACCAGAGCTCCTCTCATGACTTCATCTCGACAGCAGCAGACAAAATAAAAAAATCCAAAGCCACACTGTTGGCAGGTTCTACCAACGTGTCCACTGTCACTCCTCTGGGTTCAGCTAGCAGCAGCTCCACCAAGGCCTCCTTTGTCCGACCCAAGAAGGCTGAGGATGTAGATGACGATCTCCTCTTCAAGTTTCTGAACAGTTCCGACCCACCACAGGGCGAGAGGCGAGATGTGAGGCAAGAGCTCCCCAGAGTGGCGGGCCCTCCTGAGGAGGTGACGCCAGCCCCCGTGGCTTCCGCTGACCCTCTGGCAGTGCCATCTGCCCCTTCCACTCCCCCCTCCACCATGGGCCTGTCTCGAGCCTCCAGTCTCAGCTCGCTGTCTGCCAGCATCCACAGTGTAAAGACCGAGGATGGCTCTGTCAAAGATCAGTACCAAGGTGAGCGTGTTTTGACACAAAAAAAACTTTGTCCACGATTTATCATAACCCTCTTTTAAAAAGCTTAGTTTTGTGTCTGATCGTGAGTGCATGTTTTTAATCTTTGATATTTTGCAATGTGGTTATTATATTACATGTATGGATAGTATATGTTCTTGTGGCTCCTTTTTTATGGATATTTCAGTGGTCTGATATCTGTATCATTTCTATCATGTGTACTTCATAAAAGCAAAGCCTGGCACTGTCCAAATATGTGGCCAGAAAGAGTATTCCCCTTATAGGTGCACTAATGTTTTTTATAAACTACAGGAGCACTTCTTATAGACTTAGAAGAGAAGAGAATGGACAAGAGCAGTTTTCTTTCATGTTCAGAATTGTTGACTATTACTATTGAATCCAGTATGCACACAAACCTATCTGATGCACACATTGTTTATTAATCATGGAATGATCAAATGTCAAAGAATCAGTGACACCCTTTGGGTTAATAATTAACCTCATCTTTGATGTTTCACATGGAACATAGTATTACTGAGAATTGGAGTGTTCATTCTACATTCCATTAGACAGGTATTCTAGAACTGCAGGAATAGAATGCCTGCGAAAATTGTGTTTATTCAAAAATAACTATTTATAAGAATTGGAGTTTATTTCAAAACAAGCTACCCCTCTTACCATTAGATACTCCAGAAAGCTCAGACTCTGGGCTGGCTGTGCCTCAGGACCCTGCCCCTCAAGAGCCAGTCCCTGTGGAGGAATCCCAGAGCCAGGTGCTGTCCAACCTGCGGCTGGAGAACCAGCTGCTGCGTAGCGAAGTGGCCTCCCTCAACCAGGAAATGGCATCTGTCATCCAGAGGGCCAAAGACTCTCAGGAGGGTAAAAACAATCATGCTACTACCAACACTAAAGAATTTGAAATACTCATATCATATGTGTTGTCATTTTGCTAATGTCTTTTTATCTCCTTTATCGCCCACAGAGCTGAATCTAGCTCGAGCACGCACAGAAAGATGGAACACTGACCAGTCCAGGACAGATCGCACCATCCGTGAGCTGAGGTCGCAGGTCGATGACCTCACAGAGGCGCTTTCGGCCAAGGATGGGCAGCTGGCTGTTCTGAAGGTGCGGCTGGACGAGGCAGACCAGCTCCTCAAGGTCCGGAACTCTGCTTTAGAAGAAGCCCAGAATGAGAAGTCAAGGTTTGTGTCCAGATACACAATCAGATATGATGAAATTAGCTGTATAAGTGTCCTCATGCATACATGGAATTTCACATTGGTTTGCATCAACCCCCTGTAGTGAATAAAGATTATTGAAAGAGATTTGAAAGCAATACATCCAGAAGTTTCCTTGGTAACATTAACCCAGTGGGATGAATTGTGTCTATCCATGTCAGGCATGGATGTGTTTACTGTGGTCTGGAAACACACTTTCCATGTCACTCTCCAAGTTGTCACTAGTTGATTAAAGGGGATGCTTGCATTGACAATTTTTTTCAGAATCCTGCAGAACCATACAGAAGGTCACGACGTGAACTCTCAGGCTATTCAGACTCTCCAGGACAGACTGAGAGAAGCTGAGTCAGCAGTCAAGAGGGAACAGGACAGCTACCGCCAGATGCAGGTGAACAAAAACAAACATCAACCCATTGAAAACCAATGACTTCCCATTCTCTGCTCCTTACTTAACACTTTGAAAGATAACCTTTACCATCAAACTAAGGGAAATATGTGACATTTGTAGTGTCATTACCTCAGTGAGCGTCAGGGTTACTCTTCCGTCTGGTCTCCCACAGAGTGAGTACGCAGCGCGTCTCTCTCGGGCAGAAGGTGAGAGGCAGGCCCTTGCGGAGGCACTGACGGGCACAGAGCGGCGGATGGCCGAGGAGCGGCACCGAGCCGAGGAGCAGCAGCAGCAGGCCAAGAGTGCCCGTGTGTCTGCCGAGAACGTCAAGCAGGAGCTGCAAGACTACAAACATAAAGCTTCGCGTATCCTGCAGGTCAGACACGTGCGTCTTACATGGCCTATGCAAGGGTGTAGACAGACACATTTTCTCACACATTCACTAAGATGTCCTTGCATATAACGATGATTACATGTTACAGGACAATGAGTTTTTATTATGGTAATGTTATTCACAAAGAAATGACTGAAGGTGCTTTGAAGCCATTATCTAGCATAGATACTGTATTGACTCAAAAAGCTTCCCTGTGTGTGTCTCAGTCCAAAGAGAAGCTGATCAGCAGTCTAAAGGAGGGCTCAGGGCTGGACTCCCTGGACGGGGGGTCGGCGGGGGCACTGGAGCTGGAGGAGCTGAGGCACGAGAAGGAGCTCCAGCGAGAAGAGCTCCAGAAGCTGCAGGGCCAGGTGCACACGCTCAGGGTTGAGATACAGGTGAGAAGTGACCTCCATCTCTGCTGTTACGAGTCTGCAAATATATATATATGTGTATGTGTGTGTATATATAGTCTATATATATATATATATATATATATATATATAATCATCATCCACATCAAAGTGCTGTGTTAAATGCAAGCTGTGCTAATATTAGCAGTTCACGCTTTGTTTGTTCAGTTAACAAAAATGTTCCTGTTGTGCTGCAACACACACCAGTGTCACTGAGCATTGAATTATTTTTGCTCCCTCACAGGAAATTAAATTTGCACTTGTATTCAGGGACAGCACCACTTTACAAAAAACACAGCACAATAAATTGTATTGTTTGAACCATACGGAGCAAGAACTGCATGAACCAGCCACTGTAAAAATGACTGTGTGGCTTGTGTGTGTCTCTTCTGTGTCTGTCAGGACTTGGAGACGGCGGCGCTAACAGAAGCAGAGACTTGGCGGGAGCAACAGCAGGAGCTGCAGGACCAGCAGGCCCAGCAGGTCCGCGCCAGACAGGAGCAGGAGGCTGAGGTCGAGCGCTTCAAACAGGTTAGAGATACAGCTGATGAAGCCATGTTCACATTAGTCTCATAGAGTCAGATGTATATTAACATTTAACATCTGGAGCCAACCATGGTAAAATGTGGAATGTATATACCCGTGTGTGTGTGTGTGTGTGTGTGTGTGTGTGTGTGTGTGTGTGTGTGTGTGTGTGTGTGTGTGTGTGTGTGTGTGTGTGTGTGTGTGTGTGTGTGTGTGTGTGTGTGTGTGTGTGTGTGTGTGTGTGTGTGTGTTAAATTGTGTGCATGCTTGTTGATGGACCACAGGAGATACAGTACATGGAAGAGGAGCATCACCGTGCTAAGAGCACCCTTCAGAGTAGGGTCAAAGACCGCGAGGAGGAAATCCAGAAACTCAGGAATCAAGTACGTCCACCGAGAGATACCTTGGCATCAGATCTCTCAAAACACACACTTACATTACAACAAGACCACATACTTAGTCAATTTAAATCATGTCAATTGTATTCCTAATTTCAAGTATGCACATGCCAGCATACACCATGTAAAAATATACTTAGACATAACACTTGTGGATCCATCTGACTTCTGTCTTTTGAAAATTGGCCTTAAACCTCAATTCCAACATGTTCTAAAACAACACAACCCTAGAGTGACCTATAGACCATATCCCTAGAACATCACAGTTTGATCTCTGACTATTCCCATCCTGCGTGCCCCTGTCCCATCAGCTGACCAATAAAGCGCTGAGCAGCAGCCAGGCAGAGCTGGAGAGTCGTCTGCACCAGCTGACGGAGACGCTGATCCAGAAGCAGACAATGCTGGAGGCTCTGGGCACAGAGAAGAGCTCGCTGGTCTTCCAGATGGAGAGGATGGAGCAGCAGCTGAAGAGTGTGCAGGGTGGCCAGAGTGGAGGGTCTGCCATCAACATGACTGGCGTGGAAGGGCCAGGTGAGAATGGGGAATGATGGGAGATGTAGTCTTGTGAAACATTGTGTGTTAAACAGGATTTTTCTGTGGTTTAAAAAAAAATGGCCATGGTAGGATGATCAGTGTTTAGACATTGAGACAAGCTACATACTTTGGATATTACAGTTTAAAACAATAAACAGTTCAGAGCTAAGAAATTCACATTTTGAATGAGGTTGTATTTTGATGATCCATTTGTAATTTATTCAGTTGAATAACCTTCTGTTTTGATTAACTTAAATAACTTTGGTTTTGCATTCACCTTTTAAGGTACACGGCAGAGGAACACACCAGTTTTGTTTACTGACCATGACCACCAAGGGGCTGGAGTCTATGGAAAAGTGCGCAAGGCAGCCAGCACCATTGATCGCTTCAGGTTAGTTCCATTAAAGTGCACTGCTTGACCAATTGTACCCTTGACAACAAATTAAACATTTTTACTAATATGTACCTCAAAGACAGGTTTTAGATGGTAGGACATATTGTTGGGGCCATAATGTGGTATCAGTTTTGGGATACTTCCCATGTGCATCCAGATATTCATAAATTCATAGTTAACTATTAATTAGTGCCTACATCACATTAACAGTATTCATACATGAAGGTGACCGGAAATGAGTGGTTCACTTCAATTTCAGATGCATATGGGCAGCGTCAGTCCGTTATTACTGCATTACCGGCCTAAAATGAAAGCCCAGTATTTATACAAAATTATATGTTTAAGTACATTCCGGTTGAATGCCGTAACAAAGGCCCAATTTTGTTCACTTTTCCTTTAGCATTCGGTTAGGAATATTTTTGAGGCGCTACCCCATGGCTCGAGTCTTTGTGATACTTTATATGGTGAGTTCCTTTCAGATGATCATCCTGACAATGATAATGACTGTGACAAGGCTTGTGTTTAGAGACATTTTTATTTCATAGCTTCATGAAAGTGAATAACGTGGACATTTTAATATTTTCAGGCACTACTGCATCTCTGGGTCATGGTTGTCCTGCTGACATACACACCAGAGATGCACCATGGTCATCCAGATGGGAGATAGGTGGAGGACACTGAACTATTTTGAGTGTGTGAAATCATTGAAGAGTTACAGGATACGAAAAAATGAAATATATATATATTTAAGTATATCTTTGAGAACTGGGTTGCTGCTGAAGTGAATCTCAAGAAGCTGTTTTCAAGCGGTTAACTGCAATTTGCACACACATGCTACTGGAAACTAACCTGGTCATTGGATCGTCCTTTGTTCCAGTGTGAAACGCTAACGGTGGCATGTTATTTCCACAATAGTTACAAAGTAAAGGATGTCTGGAATTAAGAATGAATGCTTACATTGTTCTGAACTCTATGATTTTATCTTCCCTTCTTGTACTTCTACTATCTTCCACTTAATTTTAACCATGGATTATTTCTGATTTCTACCGCATCTCTTGAATCATGACAGATTGTATTTCTTCACCCTGTAAATTAAATTTCTTTTAATAAACATAACAGACCTACACTAGCCGCGGACAGAGTACATGACTTTCAAAGTCGACAGATACTGTACACACCACACAACTTGCTGTCTTTTTTTCCGGTCAGTCATGGCCAAAAGTTTTGGCAGTGACACAAATTTTGTGTTTCGCAAACTTTGTTGCTTCAGTATTTTTAGATTTTTTTTTTCATATGTTTCTGGGGTATACTGAAGAACAATTATAAACATTTCATAAGTTTCATACGCTTTTATTGGACAAATACATCACATTTTTGCAGAGAGTCAGTATTTACAGTGTTGACCATTCTTCATAACCTCTGCAATTCCCTCTGGCATGCTGGATATCAGCTTCTGGGCCAAATCCTGACTGATGGCAATCCATTCTTGCCTTATTAGTGCTTGGAGTTTATCACAATTTCTGGGCTTCTGCTTGTCCACCCGCTTTTTGAGGATTGACAACAAGTCCTCGATTGGATTAAGATCTGGGGGGAACCTGGCCACGGATCCAAAATATAAATGTAATGACCTCCGAGCCACTTCATTATCACTTCTGCATTGTGACATGGTGCTCCATCATACTGGAAAATGCATGGATCCTCCCCAAATTGCCGCTGGATTGTTGGGAGAAGTTGCTCTTAGAGGACATTTTGATACCATTCTTTATTCATGGCAGTGTTTTTGGACAGAATTGTGAGTAAGCCCACTCCCTTGGATGAGAAGCAACTCCACACATGAATGGTCTCAGGATGCTTCACTGTTGGCACAACACAGGACTCATAGTAGCATTCACCTTTCTTTTTCCAGACAATCAATTTTCCAGATGTCCCAAACAGTCGGAAGGGGATTTCTTCAGAGAGCGATCCAAGTTATTTGTGCGCAGATTTGAAGCGGGAAAAAGGAAGAAAAAGATGCGTGTTGTGTTGCAAGTGTTACGACTCCTCAGGTTTCCCCTACCCCTTGTCTTGCGATCTGTACCTCGTCGCTGTCTTCATTCACAACCAGGTCCACACTTTCCACATTACAGGATTTTGACTCCTAAACAGGTCCAGATATAATCTCGACTCGTTTTGGTTTGGCCTGATTACTGATATATAGATGTGAGTAGATTAAAATCTGCATTTTTGTCATGCTTTTTTTTTTTTTTTTTACATCTGCCTGTACTATCCTCATGAGCGGTCATATGAAGAAGGCTCTGAGCGTAGTTTTACCCCAGCAGTTTCATGTGTATGGTTACATCCCAGTTGCATTGAACGCATGCGCAGTAGGACACAGTGAATCCGCTAACCCATGCCATGTGCTGGTTCTGTCATAATTTATTGACATTCGGGAAGGGATATCGTTGCCATGTCTCCTGTGGATGTCTCACATGCTGCAACACATTTCATTGCACATTTTGTTTAGCCAAGCAATCCAACATGAAGGTAACGTTAAATCGAAGCGAACGTAGGGTTAACGTTAAAACTTTCGAAAGCTTCATCTATTTAAGTTCCGTTCTTTGATAGTTTTTTTAAATGTCAGTTAAGTTGTATTCTTGTGTGTGTGATTGTTTTGGTGGTTCCAATAAAATTATGCTCACATTTGAAGTCTGTTTGAAGTAAAGATGTATTCAGAAGTAGTAGAAGTGTACTTTCATTACCATTACTATTTACTGCACTATAATTAAAGGCCACTTTCAGCGTTGAGGTTAAATTCAAGAATAGTTGAGCGATATTTTGAGCTGATAATTATTTCAGCTAATGAAGAAAAACGTAATACAAACCAGAGGAGTCTACAATCCATTCAGTGTCTTTATAGAGTGCAACTGGGATAGAACTGCTGTTGTGAAGCTGCTTGGGTACAACCAAAGATCTTAGGTAAATACATATCTGCGGCTCTGTAGACAGATACTATTGCTCATATGTGCTGCAATGGATAGCATAGGGGTGGCTACTGGGTAATGTTGGTCCGCTACGTTCCCATCATGCCATATGGCATTCCACGTATTCTCTGACGTACACGTCGCAGCTGTGATGGCTGCAGTCGAGGTGGCAGTTGTCGACGTGCAACCAAACCAAAATAAAGTTCTCTTTTAGAGGGGACATCGCAAAGCCGCAGGACCTTACAATTCACTTATGTCTAATCGAGCTTATTCGAACGTTATCGCTGTATGGGTATACTTTGAATTTGGCAACGAATCAGCTACGGAAACGTTACAGTAGGAACCTTCACGGAGCAAAACACGTAGCTAGCGGTTGCTAGCAAGCTAAGTTAACACCGGCGCCCTTAATGATATCTCAAAGTGGAGGCTAGCCCAAAAACATCTGCCCTGGTGCTGATCTGGAGCTAAATTGTCAGCGTCCCATGAGACATATACAGATGAAAATAGGCCGTTTCTTCTTTGCCGGGGAAGCCAAAAGACTAAAGACGGGACCACCGTTAACTTAGCTTAAAGTAGCAATCAAAATTAGCTATCACTAGTTAGCAAACCTGCCTGGACTGTCACTGTTTTGACTGAGCGACCATGTCTTCCTGGCTTGGTGGATTGGGCTCGGGGCTTGGCCAGTCACTCGGCCAGGTTGGAGGAAGCCTATCGTCGTTTACAGGACAAATCTCAAATTTCACCAAAGACATACTTCTGGAGGGGGCGGAGGAGGTTGGAGGTGAGTATCCTTACCTGTTATGACGAGCCAGCTAGTTAGCGAAATAACGTTGGATGTCAAAGCCAGCAACACTATCGACCATATGGATTACAGATTCTTACGTTTCAGCGTCCGGGGAACTCTTACAATAATTGTATTAGGTAGATGTCAGCTGCGCTTGATAAATAGTTAAAATATTTATTTAAACCTGTCCCAACCTTATCAGAAATAGGCAAAAAAGAAATGATTATGGCCTCTGTCATATATGGTGTAATGTCAACGTGTAGCCTAAACTCAACCAACGTGGTCTTTATGTCAATATGTTGCCTCTGTCAAAACTAAATACACAGTCCAACAGACAGCACGGACAGAGAACTTTGGTCATCTCATTCCAGCATATACACATCTGGTAGATAGCGATGAATGACTCACCTGCCAAAGATAAGGTCATTACGATACGAATTTGAACCATTTTATCTCACCAGTGGAGCACTTTAAAAAATAATGGAAATCTCAGCATACTAGTGGATAGGGTACAGTCAGTCTGTGTATATTTTAAGTGATTGATCGTTTGTTTACTAATTGGTATACAAATGCTTGTTTATTGACATGATTTTCAGTCTAGAGAGGTAGCAAAGCTACACATATTAAGTAAACAAATGATCTCCATCCCATAAGTATAAATTATCTAATTGAATTACACTACCTGATAGATCCCTATCTTCTATAATGTCCGTTTATAGGTTTATACGCGTATAACCTCATGAGCAAAGGCAGAAAACAGCTGCTGGTTGTGTTGTTTAAGCCCATGGCTCAGTCTTGTGTAGCCAATAGAGTGGAGTGGTGTCACATGCTCCTAGCACTGCTATCGTTGTGTAGCAGAACTCCTAACTTGATTTCAGACAGATCAGGTTGCTCTTGCATGCCCCGGTTTAAAGGGACAGTGTCCCAGCCTGATGTATGTATTTCAGTTATGTAGTAAGACAGGCATCTTGACTATTTTGTGTCATTTGTGTCAGCTCGTACCTCCTTCTGAGGTTAACTGTGTATTGTTTAAGTGGTATTTTAAATGTCTTTCCTCACTGTCCCACATTCCTCTCACAAACACACAATCCATTATGCTCTCTTGTCATTTCAAGACTGTCATTACAGGGATAATGTCATAACATGATGTAGTATTTTGCATGACAATGCATGATTTTCTCACTGACAGATGCTGCCACAGAGTTGCAGGTGTCCAAATCTAGACTGGAGGACCTTGAAGCTACCTCTGCTTCACAGAAATCTGAGGTCTGCTGATCTTTTTTGTTCAAGTGTTAAATATGAGCGCATTTCAGAATATCTGTTTGGTTATTAAATATAGCCGTACATGTTTTAGATGCCTCTCTGAGATGTGTACGTGTTGGGAAGGGCTTTTCACATGTGTGTTTGTGTGTCGTGGTTGTCCTACTGCAGTATGACCGTCTTCGAAAGATCCATGCAGAACTGGAGGAAAGGTTTGAAGCGTCTGAGCTGCAGAATAAACAGCTGTCTACAGAATACAGGACCATCCTGCAACAGAAAGAGGTATCCAGTCCCTATATAGACTTAGGCAACAAGAAGTGGCTGTGAAGACCTGTTTATCATGTTTGTTTTGTAGTGTATAACATATTATTTGATCAAAGTACTGGCACAGTAAGAGATAGTAATGTGTGTGTGTGTGTGTGTGTGTGTGTGTGTGTGTGTGTGTGTGTGTGTGTGTGTGTGTGTGTGTGTGTGTGTGTGTGTGTGTGTGTGTGTGTGTGTGTGTGTGTGTGTGTGTGTGTGTGTGTGTGTGTGTGATCAGGTGGAAATCAGCCACTTCAAGGCTCGGCAGAGTGCCCTGCAGGAGGAGATGCAGAAGCTGGAGCGCTCAGCCCATCATGCGGTCGCCTCCTCCCTCTCCTCAGAGCCTGCCCTGCTTCCTGTGACAACCTCGGCCACCGGCACCACCACTTCCTCCGCCTTCATGCGCCACTCCACCGGTGCCCACCACGGCTTCCATGGTGACGAGATGGACTTCAGCGACGTGCTGTGGTCCCAGCAGGAGATCAACCGCCTGTCCAACGAGGTGCAGCGGCTGGAGGCAGAGGCGTCCCACTGGAGACGTTCGGCTCAGGTAGAGATGGCCCATGTTCCTGCCCCTCCCCTAGTCAGAGGTCCCATTCATCAATCGAATATTTATATACATTTTGGTGATTACAGCGTCGCTGTTGTGTTTAATTCAGGCCTCCAAAACATCAGGAGGAGAAAGTGATGACCAGGGCGAAATGCTGAAACTGCAGAGGATTATCAAGGTTTGAGCACCCCAAGCACATGACACTGATTAGTTAGAGAAACTAAGCAGTTCCTATATAAGGGTCTTGGTGTTAGGCCATTTTTAGGACTGCTGTTTTATACCTGAATTCAGCGGTCAGAACTCCCAGATCAGATTCATTCTTCAGTCTCATCAGATTTGTCCACATTTGTGGTCTAATGTGAGATCAGATTTATTTGATTGAAGTATTAAAAATTAAATTCTTGCAAAGGTTTCTGAATGCAAGATATTGTCTCCATATTTTGTTATGTGACTCCTGAAAATATCTAAAATTATCTTGGAATATCTAGATTTCTGTCAGATTTTTGTTCACACACTAGCATCCAGAGGCAATCCAAACCAACAAATCTGTTCTTGGGCTTCATAGAGATTGAAAATACAATCATGTGGCACACCTGATAGTTAATGCATCCTAGTGTGGTCATATGCTTTAGGTTGCTTTGAAATGCCGCGTGTAACTGGGACTGTAGACACAAAACTGCTGCCTCCTGTTAAACTATTACATTTGTCTTTAATCTGGTCAGAGGGAAAATGACCATGACATTTCTGTTTTAGACACCGTCACTCGTGCTCTTTCACATTCTCTCTTTTTCATTCCCTCGTTCTCAGGAGCTGAGGGAGTCTATGGGCCATGAGGTAGACCAGCACCAGCATGAACTGACGGCACTGCAGGACGTCCAGCGGCAGAAGATGGCCGAGGTCACGCGCAGACACCGCCAGGAGCTGGCCGAATATGAGGAGCGCATCGAGGAGCTGGAGGAACAGCTACAGAATGGTAGGAGCCTATGAGGAGCATCCTTGGGAATGGATTACAGTACTGAAGCCATATGTAAATGGTTAAAGGACATTTTGAAAACGTCTTCTCAGAACTCTTCAGTGTTTATGCTCAGTGCTGCCTAGAAGAAATTCAATGTTTTTCAGGTGTGAAATTGTGGGTTAGCTGAAGTGGGAGTGTTTTCATGAGGCTCTAAGTGTGCTGGCGCCAATGCGACCACTGCTAAATTACCCCTCTGACAACTTCATAAGCCAGTTTTTAAAGTTCATAGTAGTAGTTTGCAGGAATCTATAGGGGTTATTAAAAAAAAAAACTGTTGACTGGTTGTTGTGAGATTCAGCTAATTTGTGTAGGGTGAACTTATTTCCACAATGATCTCCACATTCCTCCTTCACTACATGTAGTTGTACAGCAGAAGCTTCTATTAGATGTTAAGCAATGTAAACATAACTTGAATAATAAATGAAATATTCATGAGAACAGCGTAGGAACACAATGGCACAGAAGGCTTTTTGGAATGCAGTGTGTGTGGTTCTGATTAGATAGTTTTGTCCCAGTTGTTCAAAACCAAACATTTCCCAGGCACAGTTTCTGCAGCAAACAGTGTCTGCAGAATAACAGTGACTTTAGTTGACCACCAATGATACTGGCAGCTGCTTTTTTAATTTTATTTGTGTGTCAGATCTATTCTCATCCTTCAAATCATCTCTTATCGCAGACAGCAACCTCAGCCCAGCATCCCTGAATCCTCCAGGGCACGAGCATCAGGACAAGAAGCTACTCGAGCTGACGGCCAGCCTGGAGGAGGCCGCCGGTCAGCGTGCCTCTCTAGAGCAGGAGAGGGAGGAGGCGAGGGCAGAGAACGCTGAGCTGATGCACAACTATAGCCGCTTGCAGAGCTCGGTGTCCGAGCTGCAGGCACGCGTGCAAGAGCAGGAGGGCAAGGCCATGCTCAAGGCCCAGCAGGATGCAGAGATCCAGGCACTAAAGAAGGCACTCGATGGTAAAATAAAAAAAAAAAAAATACAAATCTGTTTCAGTTAATCAGTACCATTTCAAGTTCGGTATGCACTGTCTTCATTACACAGTAGACAGCATAGCTTGAAGGTTTTGGTTTCCTTTATTCTTTTAGCTGACCCTTCTGTACCCTTTTATTCAGTTTGATATAATGGACAGGTCTGGTTTCAGAAAAGAGGTTACCGTCTTTGTAGGAATATGATCCATTTTGTTTTGTTGTGTTTTAGGGGCAGAGAAAGAGATAACCACGTTAAAAGATCTTATTGAGGTTTGTATGCAGACTTGCTTTCCTTGTCTTTATTCACAGTGTCTTTTCTGCTGTTGCAATTTCTATTATGCTGCTGGCATTTTACGTATTATTTACATATTCTTTTCAGAGTGAGCCTAAGACTGAGGTTGAACATGCAGACATCTTGGAGCTCAACACAATAATTGGAACCCTGAAAACTGAGAAGGATGAACTGGAAAAAGAAATGGTGGGTGCTCATATCTGTAAGTGTGTATGTATGTCCGATGATGAGGCTTCTATGCTACCCAAGCTTAGAAGATACCCAAGAATGCAGATGGTGATTAATGAGAAGACATTTGTTTAGAAACCATAATCTGACCCCCTCCATGGAGTGCTGTGCAGTTTTGCTGTTTGGTTTTTACAAATAGATATGTGGATTGTCAGTTTTTAAAGACCTGTGCAGTGTCATGGAAAGAGTTATTTAATTGTCCATCATCTTGCCCATTATATTTTATTGTTCATTTTATATAGCCCTTTCCAGATCAATATAAACTGACTTCTTGTTTTCCCTTGTTCATATCTGTAGCATGCCTTAGCAGCAAGACTGCAGACTGCAGAGGAGAGGGTAGCAGAGGCTGCGGTGGGAGAGTCTGGGGGTGTGGAGCAGGGGGAGGTGGCAGAGCTGAAGGCCCAGCTTGAGAAGAAGAAGCAGGCTTTGACTCAAGCCCAACTGGATCAGGACACACTAACTGCAGAGCTGGAGGAACTGGATAGGCAGAACCAGGAGGCCACACAGGTCTGTCATGTCACTAACAGTAACATTTGCATTTTTCATTTAGCACTTAAATATTTTGCTTGCTTATATCAAAAAATAAGCTGTGTGTGCTGAATTTAAAACTTTTTGACATTTTCTATGTCAACACGTGATCTGTTTGTAAATTGCATCGCAAAAGTATGTGCTTTGTCTCTGCAGCATTTGATTGCCCTGAAGGATCAGCTCTCCTGCCAGAGAACTGAAGCCGATGATGAAATGATCCATCTGCAGTCAGACCTCAGTGCAGCTCAGGACCAGAAGGGGGCGCTGCAGCAACAACTTGAGGCCATGAAGGAGAAACTCAGCCAAAGTGCCTTTACCTTGAATGATTTACACATGGGCAGGCAACAGCTGGAGGCCACAGTAAAGGAGTTGAGAGACAAACTGAGCAAGTCACATGAGCAGGCCAAAGAGATTCGACATGAGGCCTCCGAGCTGAAAGCAACATTGAAGGAACGAGAGAGTGAGCTGGAAATGGTCCAGCACAAGCTGGGCGAAGCTGGGGAGAGACAGGGTGAATCCGAGGGACATAGAAAAGAGCTGGACGACAAGGAGAGGGAGCTGGATGAGGTCAGGACGGAGCTGGCAGAGATGAGAAACTCCCACGAGAAGGTGAAATCCGAGGACTATGAGATGAAAATGGAGAACCGCCGGCTGAAGGAAGAGGGCGCACAGGCGCTGGCTAAGGTGGAGGAGCTCAGTAGGCAGGTGCAGGATGGCCAGGCAGGCCTTAGCAGGACAGTGCTGGAGAAGGACACCCGCATCGAGGCTCATAAACTGGAGAAAAGCCAGCTGGAAGGCGAGCTGACCCAAGCTGAGAAGCGCCTCTCTGACCAGACCAAACAATACCAGCAGACCATCGAGGAACTGAGTCGAGCCCGGTCCATGGATGCCACTGCCCTGCAGACTGAGCATGAGCGGGCAGTCAAACTCAACCAGGAGAAGGACCTGGAAATTGGCCAGCTGAGAAGAGATATTGAGCAGCTGACAGCTGACCACAAGGACACCGACGAGATGCTTTCCATCACGGTGGCAGGGCAGAAGCAGCTTACCGAGCTCCTGCAAGAGAAGGATGGCTTTGCAGAGTTGCTCAAAGCTAAGGCAGCAGAGACACAGAAGGAGATGGAAGAGACCATTGCCAGAGCAAATCAGGAGACAGAGTCCTTGAAACGTTCGGTGGAGGACAAGGACAAGCAGCAAGGTGTTATGAAAGAGGAGAACAGCCACCTGAAGGAGGAGATCGACAGGCTAAAGGACCAACAAAGCCGGCCGCAACCGATGTCTGAGCCCCGGACATTAGACATCATCACGGAGCTAGAGACAGAGGTTACCCAGTTGAAAGTTGCTCGTGATCGGCTTGACGAGGAAGCACAGTCCCTGAGGGCTGCAGCGGAGGAGCAGCGTAGCACTCTCCTCCAGGCCCAGCATGCCTTGCAGGTCCAACAGAGTGAGCTGGAGCAAGCGCGATCACGGCATGAACAGAACACCCTCAACTACGAGCGGCTCATCACAGCCAAGGACGAGGAGATCGCTCGCCTGCAGGAGGCAGCAGAGAATCCACTCCAGTCCCCACCAAGCAGGGATATCCTGCAGGAGGACGACAAGACCCAGTCACTCAGCAGGGATAATGGCAATGAGAAGCACGACTTCTCGAAGGTGGAGATCGATAAACTGGTGAAAGGCATCAAGGAGAAAGAGAATGAGATAAGCCAGCTGAATGAGAAGAACCTGTCCCTGACCAAACAGCTGGACCAGCTGGTGGTGTCCCGTGATGAGATGGGCAAGCTTTCTCAGATGGTGCGGCAGAAGGATCTGGAGATCCAGACCCTCCACGCTCGGGTGTCCATGAGTGGTGCAGGGGGACACAGCCAGGACGTGCTCTTCCTCCAGCAGCAGCTGCAGGCCTACGCTGTGGAGCGGGAGCAAGTCCTCGCTGTGCTCAATGAGAAGACACGGGAGAACAGCCAGCTGCGCTCTGACTACCACCATCTCATGGATGTCGTGGCCGGGAAGGAGGCGGCTCTCCTAAAGCTCCAGCAGGAGAACCAGCGGATCTCCTGCTCCAGCGATCCCACGGGGAGCCAGGAGATGTTCCGTGAGACCATCCAGAACCTGTCCCGCATCATCCGTGAGAAGGACATTGAGACTGATGCGCTGACACAGAAGTGTCAGACGTTGGTGACCGTCCTCCAGGCGTCGTCGGCCGGGGATTTGGGCGGTGGCGGGTCAGGCGTGAGCAGTAACCAGTTTGAGGAGCTGCTGCAAGAGCGTGACATGCTGAAGCAGCAGGTGAAGAAGATGGAAGAGTGGAAGCAGCAGGTGATCACCACAGTGAAGAACATGCAGCACGAGTCGGCACAGCTGCACGAGGAGCTGCTCAAGCTGCAGGGCCAGGTGACGGCCGACAGTGCCTGCAGCTCCAGCCTGTCTGGCGACTATGCCCGTCTCATCCAGAGCTACGAGCAGAAGGAGAAAAGGCTAGGCTCTCTTGGCCAGCAACTTGTCCATGTGCAGCAGAGTATTAGTCAGCTCAGCAGTACCAAAGAGGTCCTGCTGGGGAAACTCGATTGTGTAGTACAGAGCCCTGATACTTTGGTTATGGCCCCACCTCCGATGGCTGCCCCTCCAGTTGCAGTGGAGTCCTCCCTCCAGCAGGGAGCAGCAGCTACAAACGAGGGGCTGAGACAGGAACTGGAATTCTTGCGCCGGCAGCTGGCTGAACGCAATGTCACTGTCCAGACGTTGCAGGAGAACAACGGACGTCTGTCAGACGCAGCTGCTGCCTCCGAGGGTGAACAGCGGGGAAAGGCAGAGGCGATGCGGCAGCTCCGTGAGCGGCTAGAGTCGATTCAGCGCTCTCTTCGGGAGAAGGACCTGCTGATCCAATCCAAAGGTGAGCAGCTAAACCAGGCGACCGAAAGCCTGCGGAACCGCGAGAGCGACAACGAGCTGCTGCGGCAGGCCGTCACCAATCTTAAGGAACGGGCACTGATCCTGGAACTGGATGCCCGCAAGCTCCGTGAAGAGAACGAGCAGGTGGTGGCACGCTCTCGCGAGAAGGAGTCTGAGTTCCGGGCGCTCCAGGAGACCAACATGCAGGTGTCGCTACTGCTGCGCGAGAGGGAGTTCCAGTGGAATTCTGCCAGCGAGAAGGCCGCTACCATGGAGAAGATGCTCAAGGACAGAGAACAGGTCAGTCACATATCTAGCGCAAAGTGGGTTTAATCATAGGTTCAGCAAGTTCGGTAAGTAAAACAGAGTTAAAATGCCTCACTAAGGACAGTCTAGAGGTCTGGGTTTTCAACAAATTCTTGTTTCGCTAAATTTTGAAGTCCACATTCCCAGACAGCTAAGAAATCCCTGGAAAAATACAGGGTTCAAACAGAATGTCAAGGTTCAGGTGTTGCAGAGAAATATATTTCAAGCACTTGTGGTTTCATTTTTCTTTGATTAGTTTTTGTATTCAGTACTCGCTGATCTTGTCCTGCAGGGCAAGTCGTGTGAACTGAACCAGCTGCTGAACGAAGTGAGGTCCATGCAGGAAAAGGCCGTGACATTCCAGCAGGAGAGGGATCAAGTGATGCTGGCACTCAAACAGAAGCAAATGGACACCACAGCTCTCCACAGTGAGGTGGGAGGGATGACACCAGTCACTGATCTGACAAAATGCTGTCTTTGTAATGGAGTTACCATTCCTCACCAACTGGGGTGTCTTCCTGTCGTTGTAAATGGAATGTACCTCAATTTGTTGTACCTCAACAAATTGAAATAAAATTTTAACATTTAGCATGATTTATTTTCACTTCACTTCACTTCACATTGTTTGTTTTCAGTTACAATCAAGATGATTAGAGTATTTAATTTTCTCTCTCATAACCACAAGCACCGTTACCACCATGTATGTAAGCGTCACTGTGTACACAGTCTGTCTAATCCAAACACATGTTGTGTGTCACTGCAGACGCAGCACTTGCGGGACAAGGAGCAGCGGCAGCAGCAGGAACTGGGGCGCCTGCGCAACCACCTGCTGGAAATGGAGGAGTCGCACACGCGGGAGCTGGTGGCCGCCGAGGACCGCGAGGCTGAGCTGAGACGTAGGGTAGCGTTGCTGACATCATCCTCCAGTGCAGTGGAAAACGCCAGGTAAGATGGCTGTGAGGTGGTCTTAAGTTAGTGAAGTTACCATGTCAGTAAAAGTTAAGATGCAGCCTCTGATGGCCACTAGCCAGGTATTGTGAAGTTGTCTGCATGCTGAGGGTAGTTTGTGTATCACTCAGTTGTTTCAGGTTGTAAATAAGTGTTTGTGGCTGAACAAAGGGGCAGAGGTTGTGTTTGTCTTGAGTTGTCTCCATACTGTAATTAACATGTTGTCTTTGTATGTGTGCACACGTGCAGTCAGCAGGCCAGTCTGCAGGTGGAGTCCCTGCAGGAGCAGCTGAATGGGGTGATCAAGCAGAGAGACGAGGCCCTGCTGCAGCTGCGCGCCACCCAGGAGCAGCTCAACCAGTACGCCATGTCCCTCTCTAACCTGCAGATGGTGCTAGAGCAGTTCCAGCAAGGCAAGACACGTCACTCCCATGTCAAAGTTCTCTCCAAAAATAAAATATTCAGTGACCGTGGTACTCAATATGAATATCAGTGGAATAATATTACTCTGATTTGTGGTTTGACAGTTGCAAATTAACTAAATTGTCAGGATAGTCTGCGATTGACTTGATGTATGTGTTGTTCTTGTTCTTGATTGACTGTGTCCTATCTCTTCTCCTCCTCTCTTCCCTTCTGCAATCCCCACCCCCTTCCCTCTTCCTGTTAAAAGGACGTTTTTCCTTGCCACTGTTACTGGGCTCTGTAAAACTCTGAAATGATGAGCACAGTTTTGCTTGCTCTAGGGGTTCAGGCTGGGCTGTTAAACGCCTTAATGCCAATTCAATTGCTATTGGCACTATATAAATAAAATTGATTGGAATTGAATTGAACAGTCTCATGAAATTAACTAACGCTTAATTCTCTCTCTTTGCAGAGGAGAAGGCCATGTACTCATCAGAGCTGGACAAGTACAAGAGGGAGAAGGATGAGTGGAGGAGAAAAGCAGAAAAGTTTGCAGATGAAGCTGCAGCCCTGAAGGTAGATTAGCACCGTGACTGTGCTCACTTAATTACAGCGCTGCCTGTGAAGTTGTCACGGTATTGCATCATTTCCTGTAATGCGGCGGCCTCACTCATGATTGACTGTCTGTGTGTGTGTTTCGTACAGCTGAACCTCGATGAGGCCACTGCTGCACTGGACTCCGCTTCCAGACTGACTGACCAGTTGGATCTCAAAGAGGAGCAGATCGAAGATCTGCAAAAGCAAGGTTTACTGAAACTACACACCTGAATTTGAACGATATTCATCCATAACATATCCTAGGCTCCACAGAATACATTCATTCCCTAACTTTTAGAGTTAGATGTTTCTTAACGACTGCTATGCATGTAGTAATCTCATAGCTCTACCTTATGTAATTCAGTCTCTGAGCCTAAATATGCCTAAATGGTCAGCACATGCCTGTGTTAATGTAAAATCACCAGACCTAATGTTATCTGAGTATAGTGGTTCCTTGTCTGAGATCTCGTGCAAAAGAATGTAGAATGCATCTGCTACGTGTGTCTAGGCGCTTAGAGGCGGCCGGGGTGCTTGCGTCGGAAATTCCTCACAGGCACTGACTGACAGCACGTTTGTTTTATAACCTTCTGCTCCCAGCCAAACCCTGAACGGATCTGGGTTTCTCTTCTCCATGGCCGTCAAATCCTGGGCCCTTTCCCCCACATCTACAGGCAGGCACGGTCTGACGGGCTTATCTGCGAGCTGGAATAACACAAATAAAATCCATCACACTTTCAAGCTCATTGCTGACCCAGCAGGGTTGCCCTTTCCCAGACCAAGCCACACTCGTATCACACTTCTCATAATGACATCATGACATAACACATTCTCAGACATTCTCACCGTGACCCAAACCCCCTGAAACCCCCCAAACCCCCAGCACACCTCCCTTGTGTGATTGCCGAATTCCTCAGGCACTGTAAGACCCCAGGCATGAGATTGAGCTTGTTTATTCTGCCAAATCACTGTGCGAAATGGTTAAATAAGGCTATGCTCTGGCTGACAGGGCGCTTTGTCCTGCACTGCCAGGACCGGTGCTGATCGGGGGGGCCTTTACTTTGGCATGTCCTCCTGGTCCCTTCGTGCAACTATGCTCAGACAGAGAATTAATCCCTCAGGTCAGACTTGTCCCAGACATCTGGAAAGCAGCAGAGTGCAAGAGCTGTGAGATAAGAATGTTTGTGTGTGTGTGTGTTCTTGCAGCGAGCGTGAGGCAAGAGATGCTAGAAGATTCCCAAAACAAGTTAGTGAACTTGCTCAACAGCACTGAGGGCAGAGTGGACAAGTAAGTTGAAGACTGCACTCAATGCCATATGAGTACAAACAAGCATAAACTATTACGGCATGACTGTCTATATACTGAGAATATGAACACATGGAGAAGAGATGTTTATTTTTTTTGTAATGCCCACAGGGTACTCATGAGGAACCTGTTCATTGGGTACTTCCACACCCCGAGAAACAAGCGCTCAGAGGTGCTGAGGCTCATGGGTAGTGTCCTTGGAGTGGAACGAGAGGAGGTTGACAGTGTAAGCAGCACACACACACATACACACACACACACACACACACACACACAGTTACACATTATTGAGTCACTTTTCCTAAGTCAGTGTAAAACAAAAAGGTCTCTGTACTAAAATAACATGACCTCTGCGTATACTGGACGGTATTCTTCCTGCATTGTTGATGCCTCTGTCCTTTAATCTGTTTTTTCCTTTGACCTGTGACATGGCTCATGAGGTCACTCTCTTTCGTAACATGCTCCTCTGTCCTTTCTCGATCATCTTATGTCCGCTTGAATAAGTGCTCTCTGAGATTTCTCAATTCCCTTGTGGTATTAAACCAACATTAGCTCAGCAACAACTCACAACCTTTCCATCAAGGGATTGGAGTATATCCCTGTTTCTCATGAGTGTTTTACTATAGATACCCAACTACCAGCTGAGTGAAATTATTTGCTCTCTTTGTCAAGCGTCTGTTGGTCATTTGTTTTTGTTGGATCCATACCAAGAGAAAATTGTCTCACTTACGATTTGTTCAGCATTATGACATAACTAATAATAATAATTTACTATGATCAAACGTTGATGTTAATTAAGTAATATTACCATATTACCATGATCATCTGAAATAGCATTATATTGCCAGGATGTTGGATGTAGAACAAACAAGGATGAATTTTCATTGGAAAGGGTCTTTGTTTCCCGTGCTCTTAATACCTAGATATATCCCTTTAGATTTCAAGGATTAAATAAAAAAAATGTATCTCTTGGAGACCATTAGACTGAAGTGCTACAGTAATAAGATGGAAATGTGGGCCTCTATTGAGAGCTAAAAATACTCAGCAGTGTGTGTTTGTGTCTGGGTCGTTATCTTTTTACCCTTGATGATATTCCAGAACAGCTGAGATTTAAGCT
This sequence comes from Clupea harengus, assembly GCF_900700415.2. NCBI lineage: Eukaryota > Metazoa > Chordata > Actinopteri > Clupeiformes > Clupeidae > Clupea > Clupea harengus. Next base: position 21,383,233 of record NC_045165.1, read on the forward strand.
TTTGCTGGGTGTCTGCTTAGCCACACAGTTGATTTTGGTTAAATTGAAAATTTTGAATATTTTGGGGTCCTATCATATGACATGGCCAAGAGTTTATCAGGAGATTGGGGAAATCTCAAAACCAAATACTTTGGGGGAATATTGTCTCGCATTACAGTAGAAATACTTTGATGGGCAGCATGGTGTAAGGAGTCCAGTTTGTTTTGGCACCTTGTTGAAGTGTCCTTGATTTAAATGGTGATTTCATTACTTTCAGGGGTCTTTTGTATTTCTGATGGAAATATACAGTATACAACACAAACTGCGAATTGCTAGCATAAGCTAACACACCTCAGGCACTAGACACCCCCACGCCAACCATCATAAAACAATCAGCTCTCCAGCAGTCGTAAGGAGGAGCATCTGAGTCCAGCTCCAGCTTTGAAAGCATTTCCTCAGCCTCGGTGAATCTGCGGCTGAGGCTTAATGGGACGGCTTCCAGCTATTTAGACCGTATTACCCAACTGCCTTAAAGAAAAACAGATTTGCAAAATGTGATTACAACTCTTCCAAAGGCTTTTTCTACACTTCTGTACTCTTGAGAGTGTTTTCACCCCCCCCTCCACCAAACTTCCCTTCACTATTGCAATTTTCCACTCTAAGATGTGTGTTTACAGCTCAAATGCTGTTTCCAAATCCTGACCCAGAAACCTACCCTCAATTTGTTTTTTCCAGCTGATTTTTTCTTTTTCTTTTTAAGAACTGCAGATATTTTCTCCCCACCAAGGAGGTTGAAGTCATCGTTTGTTTTGTTTTCAAATAATTTCTGTTGAATTCCCCTGGAGGCGTTTCTTGGATGGGTGTTGGGATATCCATGTCAAGTCCTTCCCGCTTTTTCCCCCCACCAGCAGTGACTAGGGACAGTGGTGATGATTGTGCTTGCAAATATTTCTCATGGGGGTGGTACAGGGACCAAGGTCAAAAGAGAGGATAACTCCTTCTTGTGCTCCTTATCTTCCTGAAAGCCAGCTGCTTCTCTCTCTTACCAGTAAATGAGAACCAATTACAGCTAATGTCTTTACAGCAAACACTAAAAACATTTAATCTCATCCTTGAGAAGATAGCTGGCAGGAGCTGCTGCGTAGTAAAACATATTTTGTGTTGGAATGTCACCCAAACAACTATCACATGTACAGATGTCTTTGCAAGTATTGCAAGTAAATAACGTAGCTTCTATTGTAAACAAACCCATACAGAGCCCACATGCTTAGACTTTTTGGTTAGCCAATCAAATGAATTGTGATGTGTCATTGCTCACAAGCCTACATTGAAACACAAACACAGTAGAAACAGAGGCTGAGTACTAATGCTAGCACCCATGGATTTAGCCTCCTTGCTAGCATTCCTGCCTCTCATGCCCAAGACTTTCTAGGTTTGATGCCAGAGTACCATACAGAGTGGTTAAATCAAACAGACAGAGGAAGACGTGTTCACTTGATCTTACTTTGTTCTTGAAGTTTTCAGTCTGTTTTTGGAAATAATCTCCTCCAACTGTATGCTGTTCATACACATCTGCCACCTTAGAGCGAGTAAAGAATTCTCGCTAGTTGTCTGAAACCTCTTTACGATTTTCTTAGACAAATATACACAGAATTGTGAGCTCATTTTTACTGGCAAAGATTGAGGTTCATCATTGTGGCCTTCTTTGGTTGATAAATATAGCAAAAGCAGCATCTGGTCTTGTATAATGAGGACTTCAGAATTCCTGTGAGCATTCCATTGTGGGTTACACAGTCATTGTAGTATCTCTAAGCACTGGCTGTATTTTTGGCAGAGGTCCATTCATAACAGCTTTCCAAGATCTAAAAGGTTACAAGACAAAAACCAAGCGAATATGTTTGATTATGTATTATGTAATAGACGCTGCTCCTTCCAGCCACATTGAGGCACAGGTGATTCAGTCAAGGAGTCCCTGCTGGACATGGATCCTCAGTAAAATCAACTCCGCTGTTTTTTTGGCAGCAACTGTTGCTAATGCTAACAGCATTTGCTTTTCATTTAGTTTGTTGTCTTGTTTGCTTTTTGGAATGCAAAGAATCAAGATACCTGAAAAAGAAAAGAATTGCTTCAGCCTAAATGTACCTATACAAAAGTTTGTCAGGATGTAGGTAATCCTTTTCTTTTGTAGGTATGGTTTTATTGCTTGTTTGACTGATTAATAGATTAGTTGCATCTAATTAAAGTACATGTACCACAGCTAATCCAAGGAAGCCATTGGCTATTCCAAATGGGCTTCCTAACCAACCCAACTGGATGTTTGAATCAGATCAAAGAATTTCTACCCGATATCTTTTTAGCGCGTCATTTACAGCATGTGCCGTATGTTTACTGGTCTCCCATCAGATGCTGGAGGATGAGGGACGGCACGGGGTAACTGGCTGGATGTCCAATTGGCTGGGTGGCAGAGCAGTTCAGAGTGTCCCCAACACTCCGCAGAGGCCCAATCAGGCTCAGAGCTTCAACTCGGTGAGCACGCCCCAACAAGTCGACATGAAGAGAAATGAAGGGAAAACAGCCCTCTTAATGAAACCTATTCCTTGAAGTCTGTGTTTTTTTTAGAAAACACGGGTGGTAAGGAAAACATTTTTCAAGCTGCCTTGTATGTGTTTGGGTTCCACAGTCTTTCTCGGAGATGTTCGTGAAGTTCCTGGAAACAGAGTCCACGCCGTCACTTCCAGCACCTAAGCTGCCTGTCTACGACATCAAACCCCTAGGTGCGCCTCCTCCGGGCCGGATGTCCGCCAGTACGCCAGCAGCAGGTAATGAACCAAACAGACCTGCCGTCCAAGTGCCCTAAAAATAGGATTCTATCATACAAGAGCAGTGATTATACTCCACTGCTGCCACACTACATGTCAACTAGGAGTCTACCATAGTGGTAAAAATAAAGGATCAGTCACCAATCAGTTTCATGAATCAGGCTCATAAAATATACTAAACTATCAATTTAGAACTCTGATTAACAATTAACTTAATAACTACATCCAAAATTACTATATCAATAGCTAGTAAAGGTTGAGGGTCTTTGAAGTTCGGAATAGTAGAGGTTGGCAGCATTCACTCTTGTGCCACATTTATTAGACCAGCATATATAATCAAAAGTATTTATTTACAAAATGATCAAAAGTAAAACACACACTATATAATCTAACGAGTGCATGAGTGAGTGCCTGCACACCAGGAAGAATGTGTGTGTCTCTTTGTTCCACCTTGTTCTGTGTGCATGTATGTGCACGGTCGTGAACATGTGTGTTAGGTCACCAACAAAATAATTGTGTGACGCGGGAACTTTAAGTTCTGTCCGCGTGGGTGGCTATGTATAGGGCCAATTCAGAGTGTGTGTAGTCAGCATAAGATAATGGTGGCAGGTCAGGAAAGAAAATGGTTAGTTTGTATGCAAGACTGCTGCATCTGTGTGAAACATAACTAACAACAACCATGAACAAATACTACAACAATTGAGTTCTGTGGACAAACCAAATGAATAAATTAACATTGATGAGAGATAAGCAGTCCAAAGATTAGCCATCTAAACAATTACTCTGTGCTAGCTAAATGTGTCGAGTTTTGTTACCAGACCTTGGGAAAGGGCTGCGTTAACTTGCTCTTCTGGCGAATCCAATGTCCATGGATGAGCCAGGCTGGGAGGAGTTGTGGTTCTGATGTCGATTGAAGACTTTACTGTGCAGTGTTCTGAAGTCAAGAATGGAGAACGCTAACTTGCTTTCTGTGCTCCTGTTGCTTGTAAGTTCGCTAGCAGGCTTTGTGTTGTAGCTGCTCACGCTAAATAGACTTGTTTACTCAGTTAGCTGTGCTCAGTTCTTAGTTAACGAGAAATCTTAGGCAGTTGCTGGTGGAAGAGTTCAGTGCAGGAGTCATGATTCCCACGCGGAGAGAGAGGTGGCATGTAGAACGGTCTTCAGGGATTAAAGGATAAGAGAGGCAGCGAGAGAATACGAGAGAGAACAATAGGCGAGCTTAAGTTTTGTTGGCCAAGACAAGAAGACGTTCAGATGATCTCAGGTTACAGAAAGTGATTTGCTTCATAGCAAGAGTTTCTGATTAAATCACACAATGAATGAATTCCATGAGTACCTAGACCAGTTAGATCGATACTTGTTAGACCAGAATTTTTAGATGGACCTTAATTTGTTATGGCTTCATAAAGATGCTGCACTTGGATGTTTTTTAACAGGAGTTAATGTGGAACTTTAGGCTGTTCGATACTATAGCTCATAACCCAAATGTGTTTGAAAAGATGTTCTCTATTTAGAACCAAATTTCCATGAGCTGTTTGTGAGCTATGAGGTGATTTTTGATACATTTATCATCGCTTATTACCTACACCCCTAGCCCAGTTGGAATTCAATGGATGGTTTCTAGACAGGGCGCAGAATTAGCACCGGCCACGCGTCAATGGCATGTAGATTTCTGTAGAAATCTGATCCTGTTAAAACTGCTTGCCATATCTATACGATTGCGGAACTCAACTTGATGTTTTCAGATGCTGCATATTCTGTTTATTTACTGCATAAATTGCGCATAAATTTGCCTTTATGTTAAAATCCAATTCTTCTAGCCTCCTAATGGTGGTAGGAAGTTATGCAGTCTGTCATACTCACGGCCACTGTTTCATGCCCCATTCGTTTGGTGTCATGTATGTGATTAGATGGATTGCCGACAGCGCAGTGAAGTTAGCTTGATATAGGACATTCGCTTGACATGAAATTCACAACATAGCTGAATCTATAACTGATATCTCATTGAAAGTTAAATTACCTAGTTGCAAATTATGTTATTCGGCATTGTATTCCGTTATTAAATTGTAAATGGCCATTTCAAAATAAAGGTCCCTTCCTAAATTCATGCATTTTGAAGGGGAGGAGAGGAGACATGTCCATTATGAAAGTCGAGGCTATGAGAGCTTGCACTGCCACTCGATTTATTTAGTGATTGTCAATTTATTAGATTAGTAATCTAAATCAATTTTGAGGTTGAACAAGTACAAATTAATAATATAATGAAAATAATGTTTTGCCCGGTAAATGGTGTCTTTACTATAGGATTTCTTAAATTAAGGTTGTATATACAAAATGTTATGAAAACCATTGTTTAATTTTGGTGGGTAAAAAAATATACTTGGCCGGTAACTTTTTTTGATGTATCAGCCATTTTGACTGGTAAGCCAAAAATGTAATTTTGTCCCCTGTTTCCAGACCACATTGAAGGTGCTAAACATTGTCAGGCAGCAATAAGCTAACAAAAATAGCCCAACATTTTGAAGGAATCCTAATTAGTCCTGTTTCTTTAATAACATGTAATGTAGGACTCTATTTCCTGTCTGGTTTTGCAGTACGGCTCAGGATAGTTTTAATACGATACTTTCATTGGATTTAATTAGATATCCTAAGGTTTGTAATGAATCATCATTTTCGTGGTGGTTTCTGCTCAAACTTTCTGGTTAAGAAAGCATTTTTGGTTTCCTATGTCACCATGTACTGTTGCCCTCTGTGAGCACCTTATTATTGTTTTCATTGTTTACGGCTCTGCATAATCAAGTAAATAGAATTGAAGTTGGTTCTACTCTATACTCACGTTATGAATTTATCCCTCAACAGGTGGGGCACTAGGACCCGGCAAGCGAGCTTCAGAGTCCAATCCCTTCTTGGCTCCTCGCTCAGCTGCAGTGCCCTTGCTCCATCCTGGAGGTGGCGCTGGAGCAGGCAGTGGGCACTTGCTGATGAAGCCCATCTCTGACTCTCTTCCTTCCTTCACGCCCGTCCCCGTCTCTGCCGAAGCCAGTGGGCTCAAAGACCTACTCAAGCAATGAGTGGTGCCTGACAGTGCCCGTAAACGCACTTTAGCCAATCACAACCATCAAGACACTATGCAGACTGGACAGCAAAGCCAGGACAATTAGTTATAGCGCTGCTATAATGCTGTAAGGCCCCTCTAATCTACAGATGCAAACATCACATCCCTCAAAGGTGATCCTATTTGGGGTTCTTCCAGACTGTTCTCTTCCCTTTGCTGGGAGGTCACAGTAAGACTTTTTCAGAGAACTGGATGGTGCCAAACCAGAAGGTATCTGGTTTGAGACGATGCTTTGTAGTGTTTAAAACGTCTGGAGAAGTGTGCCTACACTGCACCATATAATCGAGAGGATTTTTTTTTATCATTTAGTTATTTTAATCGTGCAATTTATCTGGTGTGGGATCCCCCTGATGTCGTCTGGCAAAACCACAGAAGGATTTAAATGGCTGACTGCTTCTGTTAAAACCATACAGATTTTTCCTTCTGTTTTATTTTCTTCTCTTCTTCTCCAGACAGTCTCCAGATATGACAAAGTGTTACAGTAACAACAGCTATCCACGAGGGCTAAGGTTTTGTGGCTAGGGATGTTGGGCCTCTGTTTGCAATGTGATATAAATATGTTGTTAAACCTGTAAATGATGGATATTTTTCATTCTCTGGCACTGTGGAAAGTGCGCAAATCATACTTTTTTCATCAAATTGAATGAACCTTTGGGTTTGTGAAAATTAAAACATGTACTTTTACAAAGTCTGCTAGCTGCACAAGAATAAACACATTTACAGGATAATGGTTAGATTTCTTTGTTTAATAAATAATAATTTAAAAAAATGTTGTGGGTATTGGCAACATGGGATTGGGAGTTTAAAAAGCTTTATAGTTACTCTACTGCCTCCTTAAAATTCTGAGCTGTGTAAGGCAATATTGTTACTAAACACGGACTCCGGCATGGTTGGAATTATTTGCACTATATTCATGGTTTGGGCAATATAATTTATAGTTTGGGGGAAACATTTTCTTAGCTCAAAGTGTCTGCGTACTCCCCTCTTCTTATTTAATTGATGCTGTTACACCAAACACATGACACAGTTACACATGAAAAGTTTTCAGACACATGATAAAAATGTTTATTCGGGCCAAATAGAAACATCTCTTCTATAAACACTGTTGTACATCCTTTTCCCATCTAAGATATTCGTGAAGTAAATAGTTCCACACAAGTGAACAGTCCCACAATTTCCCTGCCATCAAATCTTTGCTCTTAGCTTCTTTCAATCAGCTTGTCTTACTAGTTGTTTTTTGATGCCCATAATGACCCTAAATTGTGCCTTACCCAGCATTAAGTCTACTTTAACTCACAAGTGCCAGACTTCAAAGATGTTTCCTTCAGAGTGTGGAGTTGGTGACCGTAGTATTAATATATGATGGTGTAAATGATTAGGAATAAGACAAAAGTCATAACATTTTCATCTGCCTCCTTGTATTCTTCCCACGTTCCCAAATTGAAAAGAGTATCACAGTTCACTAAGCTCATGAGAACACATCAACAGATCTGGAGTTGAAACTTTTTGTTTATTGACATAATTTACTGGAAGTACATCCTTGCTCCTTGATGAGATCCTCCACCTTAAAATGTAATTGAGATGTGTGCTGTTATTGTAATTGCCTTAATCTCTCAATTTGCCCCAAAGCCATCTCCTTCACCAATTTTCATTATTGTCCAGTAGCCTACAGTACGTCCACACAACAGACACCAAAATGGTTAAGTACACAGCAATTAAAAATATCTCAGTTTGATGATGTGAAAAAATTACTCCGTGATTCAAAACATAATATGAAAGCCTGACATTTAAAACGTTCTTGTTCATTGATTAATGTGTTATGTGAATCTCTTGATCTGAGCCACCAATCCAGGCCTGAACGTGAATTCAGTATTTAAAACCAGTAAGGCATAAATAATTGCAATTCAAAAACATTATGACCTCTCAGTAGTAGCTGTGAGATAAGTCCCCAAATGTCTTTGGGATGTAAAACCTCTTGAGACTGTAGGCCATTGACCCCAACGCTGAGTGTGGTCAGTCTCTGAAGGAATGTTTGTCCTCGGTAAAGCGCTCTAGTGGGATCTTATAGCAGGTGGCCGAGATTCCATTAAATAGTCTACATTTCGGACACTACCCTGCGGAAATTATTTTAATGACATTACCAGATGGAAACAGACCTTTCCGTCACTGCGCGTGGATGAAGTCTTTTTGCAACGCCTGCCGTGGTCAAATTTGTGTCGGTTGTGGCAGACTCTGGCGCGCACTTCCTTCAAAGGGGGATGTCTAACTGTTGATGGAATCCAGCTGTTGTCAAAATACTCTGGGGCCCCGTTTATTTGCATTGCTAAACAATCTGCAGAGAGTACGGAGTGTCTAGAAACAGAACAGTTCGTATTGTAAGACACTCCCCCTTTACTTGGTCAATGCACTGTTGCTTTAGGTCGACGGAAGAGAGTCTAACCAAAGCCAGGTGTTGGTTTTCGCGTTAACACGCTGACTTGGGGAGGCGAGGACGCCACTTTTACGCATTGATCCTGTACGTCTGTGGTGGTAGTGCGGATTTCTGCACTTTTTTACAGTACGGAATTTGTGGGCAGCTTTAAACGTGCTTTCAAAGGGGATCCCAAGGATTCATAAAAAAAACATGTTATTTGCCATACGTGGCTCGAGTTCCCCGCCATATGAGAGGTAAGGAAAAGCCAAACGATCACTGTGTTCGTTCATGAGACAAAAAAAACAAACAGTTAGACTTAGCTGATCGTAGAGGTCCATAAACAAGTACGTTTTTCCGTGTTTTCAAGTGTGATTTATGTGATTCGTGTGTGAAAGCAAAATGAATGGGATAAAGTCTCATTCAGCACTACTACCAATCTCATTGTCTTGCAGAATGCTGACAGTTCTTGTTTTTGCATTATGTTGCATTCACTCTGGAAAAGGTCAGGTATGTCAATAAAATGTAACGTTCATTCTTTAAAATGTTTTTAAAATGTCAAGTAATATATTTCCTTTGAATGAATAGTATTTGTTTTCTGTCAATGTGCTCCAGAGTGACTGAAGGCCCTATTTGAGTTTAGGATTTCTACAGTACATGAATTCTGTGATGAACAATATTCCTTGTATCCTTGAGCATGCTTGGTCTTTCTATCTCTTCAGACTTGCACTGAAGGTTTCTCGTATGACCGGCGTTCCAGGCAATGCATTGGTGAGTTTCGTAATTGTTTACTATTCTCATAGTCATGTCTTGCGTGGTTCTCGTTTGATCCAGCAATTGATTTTATGGACTTTTCACTCGTCGTTTATTGTACACAGATGTCGATGAGTGCCGGACGGTGCCAGATGCCTGTCGGCTGGATATGCGCTGTGTCAATCAGAACGGTGGTTACTTATGTCTCCCCCGGAGCTTGTATACGCAGTCCTATGCCAGGCCAGAGGCCCCCGCCTACCCTGAGCCAGTTTACCCCGACACATCTGTGGGCTTAAGTGAGCCCCAGTTTGCTCAGCCACCTCCGGGGCCCGTGGCACCGAGCTACCCCATAGTGAGCCGCACAGCGCCCTGCGTCCTTGGCTACACGCTCGGAGAGGATGGCACCTGTGTTGGTGAGTTCACCCAAGTTTTTCATTTCCTCTCGTTTTCTCTGACCCTAAGCGATGGCAAAGAGCATGCTGTGCCACAGATTGTAGATAAAAGGCAGAAGTGCCTGCGGCAGGTCTCTTCCACTTGTTCTCCCTGGAGAAGCCTGTCTTGGAGCCAGGAAGAGGCTTTTGTTTTCTGATGGTTCGGCATATGTGAGATGTGAGCCCCATGTGGTTCTTTGGACCAAGGGCTCTGGCATTGCACATGGAATCTCCTTCCATGGCTCTGCCCAGAACTCATGTTTGTCTGAGGGACTGATCCTTATCACGTATCCCCGTCTCTAGATAAACAAGATCATATTAAAGCTGAGCTTTGTGTTGGCTACTCCCCGGCATCCCAGGGATTGCGAGGGCCTTTTTTGGTCACAGACCGTGCACAGACACATCAAAATACAGCTCTGTAATTTCGTCATACCTGTGGCGGTAGTGGGGCAGTGGGCCAGAGGGACTGCTTCAGTGCTTTCGCAGAGGGCCTGGCTGCTCTTTGGTACGTTTGCCAAGATGTAGATGTGGTTGCTTAAATGCCAAAACAAATACCCAGAGGTTCCCCCCGAGCCAATATAATCTGACCTCAATGGAGGAATACTTACTCTGAGTGGTTATCTTGTCTTTCTGCTCATCATTTGGTCACGTGGGTGCTTTCTCTCCTCCAGTGCACAAACTCTAGTGAGGACAAGATTGATTGGAGTCTGAGGCAGGGGTTTCCAGCGTAAACACAGACTGACATAATGTCTTTTTCAGGTCTGTTACACTTTACTAGGAGATGAAGAGTTGCCCAAAAGGGACATATCCTTAAAATTGACCTACATTATGCCTATTAAGGTATAATTATCTCAATTTAAGTCAGATCAGGCATAGCTTGGTAGTGGAAAACTGATGTAATTTGTTACTCCAAAAGAGGACTCCTAGCTTTGACTCGAATAATTATGTCTTTGTGGTCCAAGATCCTAGTTGTAAGCCATGTTTGGGTAAACCACAAGAATCTTAAAAATCGAGGTGCTATTTCAGCATCTCTGGTGGCCACAGCCAGCAATGAGGTAATTTGTTGCCAACTGTAGCCTCACCGGCTGCCAAACCATTGCAGCGTGGGAGAGCTAAAGGGGGAGGGAGCTTGAGACCCCAGCCCTCTCAAGGTGTATGGTTAGCCAAAGGGGCTGTCGAGTGATGCAGCAATTCGGCAGAGAGCTTCGAGACTGACCTGCTGTATCATCAATCACTCTACCTATTCCAGGCACAGCCTTACACAGCCACCTCTTTGTTACGGGGGGGGGGGGTCAGGTGTTGCCATAGGCCAGCAAACCCTAACCTTCAAGCCCAACCTCAACTTCTGTAGCAATAGTTTGTGGGCCTGTGTTTTATTTGTTCACAGTATTGCTGTATTTGTGGAGGAACGCTCAGTAACTGCCAGTCTAGACAGGTTTATGCGTGGGTGACTCAGCTTGTTTTTCACTGGGTTAATTGTGGGGAGTGATAGAGCTCTTCACGCCTCATGTGCAAAATCCACCGCAGTGTGATGCCAGCATATTTCCTTTGGCTTCATCCAGGTGTCAGTGTGTTTATAAAACCTACCTCTTATTTACTGGCTTTACACGTAACCCAAACTTACTTAGCTTCTGTCCACAGATTTAACAGGGTCCTTCACATGAACGCGTAATTACTGAAATGCTCTGTTAGATTTTGTGCCTCTGCTTTGGCTGAAGTATATATACAGTAAACGTACTGTGTATTCTTAATTGTTCAGACATGCTTAAATGAAACACATTTAATGTCTTTCCACCCGCCAAAATGATGTCAGTAGTCTGCCCATTGGCTAATGGAACAAGTCATGTAACTTCATAATGGCTGGCACTTAGTTTGGTGGTAGGTATTATGTATTTCCTTTCATAAGCAACTGCTGTTTTGACAGAGACCTCCTGGTATTGTGCACACAAGCATGTAGCCATTCTCATGCATTATCTTAGTGGCCACATTGCCTCAGCTCCATTTCTCAAAGCCCATTTCTGAGGGTCGTATTCCTGCAGTTGTTGTTGCATTGGCATAACCACTCAACAGTGGTGATGCTTATCTGCAGGGAATATTTTCACACAGTGTTTTCTTTTCAAGTCCAGTGTAAGGGAGGAACTTGAATGGTCGTTTAGGTCATTTAGCACTAACTTAACTTTATCGCTGAAGTACTAAAAGTTTCCTTCCTATCTCACTCACTCAATCTCACGTCACTTACCCTCTCTCTCTCTTTCTCTCTCTCGCTCGCTCTTTTTTTCTTTCAGTGGCTCTAACTCTGTCTCATCCCTGTGCATCTGTCTCTCTTCTCCTCCCATCTCTCCTTAAGCTCCATATCTCTTCATTTAAAGCTGTCAGGCATATCAGCAGGCCCCGCTGGTTTGCTTGTCATTAGTTACCCTATAAAAGGAGATGAACTGAAACGCTCCCAAAAAGCAGTTTGGCTCTAGGAGGGTCGCGTTGTAGTACACATGGGGGCCAGATGGTCCTGCCGCCATACGGGGCACTTGTTTGCCGTTAAGTGCTAACAGGTGCTTGCACTGTGTTACTGTATGGATCGGCTTCTCTTTCTGCCCCTGCTCCGCTCCCACCAAGACCCGGTCCACCGCCTCGTCTATCCTGGCACTGAGGCGGGCCTCCAGCATCAGTCAGCATCACAGCTGCTTGTTTAAACAAAAGTAATTATCTGGATTTTACACTCCCACGCCATGTTCTCGTACCCCCACCCCCACCCCCCGCCATCCTTGTTATATGTGTGACTTCATTGTCTGAGAACCATGAACAGTTGGCAGGAATTTGAGTTGTGTCGATAGCCACATAAGGAAATGTACAGATGATGCTGTAATGAGCTGCTAAAGGGGGGGAGTAAGGACCTAGGGAAATGCATACTGAATGCAAAAAGTAATTTTACATTTCAATTCAGGATTTGGCTTATGTATGGGAGTCAAATCTCAGCACAACTATAACTGCTTAATCTGCTTGGTAGGTTAATCTTGGACACTTTTCACAACTAATACAAGTGACACAGGAGTCTTGATACAACACAACTACAGTCTTACTACTGTTATTATTGCTAATACTGCTATTTCTACCACCATTGTGTACAAAGCATGCAGAGAACGTGGGACACGTGGCAAGAACACGGCTGCACTTTACTTGCTGACTTCCACTGCTGAATTCAGACCCTTTCCTTCCTTCCTAATCGGCAGATATTGATGAGTGCGAGGCGAACACTCACCAGTGCAACCCCACCCAAGTGTGCTTTAACACAGATGGAGGATACACCTGCTCCTGCACAGAAGGCTACTGGCTTGTCAGTGGACAGTGTCAAGGTGAGAGTGTTGTCTGGTACAACACCGGGTGAAGGTACCACACAGCAGGCATGGCCTATCAGGCTGAGATGTATTGTTTTGCTGGGTTTTTGAGAAATGCCGTCAATGTCTTCAGAAGCTTGTGTGTGTTCAGCTCCCCTCGCCTCGCCCTACCCCTCCTCACCCCAACCCATCTCACTGGTGTCCAGATATCGATGAGTGTCGCTATGGTTACTGCCAGCAGCTGTGTGCCAACGTGCCCGGGTCGTACTCCTGCACCTGCAACCCCGGTTTCCTGCTCAACCCTGACAGCAGGACGTGCTCAGGTGAGAGCAGAAACGCTTAAATACACACATGCATACATACCTACACACACACATTCAACACTTTTTGGCCCCTTTGCTGGCATGTTTGTGTGAATTAACAAACCCATGTTGTCCCTCTTGACACGAGAGATCCATGTGTGGTTACTTGTCCTTTATTTTGAAGTGGTACAATTGAAAACCAATACTTTCAGTGGCTCTCACTGACAATAGAATCACAGCTGGTATTCAATGATATGAATGGTTATACCAATATGCTGTTATAAAGAGTAACAACATGATATCTAATGAATTTATCATGACACATAGAGGTGTGCAGATATTTAGTGGGTGACTAGAGTAATCTACTCCTAATCTACTCCAATCCCCCTCCCTGTCCACATCCTCCCCTGTTTCCCTGCACAGATGTTGACGAGTGTGACGAGGAGCCGTGCTCTCACGCCTGCTTCAACACCTACGGCTCCTACATGTGTAACTGCGACGAGGGCTTTGAGCTAGGGTCTGATGGCACTGCCTGCAATGGTGAGTTGGCATTTTGACCCCTTCTGTAGTGACGCCATATAACTAATATTAAACACCATGAACAACGTCAGTGTCAGCATGTCGCCAAGAAAGAGGCACACAGGGAATTTTTTGATGTTTGCTTTAAGCCAAGCGAGCCGAGTGAGTGAGCTACATTTCTGGGTTGATATGTGAGTATGAAAAAAAAGGCATGAGAACTAGGAGAGAGATTGCCCAGTGCTCATTTTTATCAGAAGCAACACACTATTGTTTAGCCAACCCTTTGGGCATGCAGATTGTCCAAAAATAGAGGCAAGAATGAGAAAAAAAATAAGTGGAGGCTGAACGAAGTGGAGGGATGTTGAAACGCAGTTATTCACTCCAATCACATGACTCCACACTTAGTCACCACTTTATCAAACTTTGCATTTTTTATGTGTATTTTTATCACATTTATTCATTGAAAAGATAATTTCTCCACTGTAGAACTGTAATGAACACGCTTCTATTTTTAGTGCTGAGGCAACTGAATGTGGTGGACCTAACCTAACCCAATTGTTTAACGATCATATATTCCCACTGAAAGATTTTCTGAACTGTCTGCCCCTCTACAACTGATGTGCCAAATCAAGCATTCAGCTCATCAGAAATAGCACTGATCAGTTCAATCAGTGTTGGTGGACCATGGAAAGAAGAGTACAGGGGTTCCTCAGAGGAATGATTGAGAAACCTTGCCTTATAAGTCTTAAGTAAACAAGTATATGGAATGAAATAACTATACATCAGCATCTGTGTTAACTTCTTTGTATTGATGAGTGCTCTCATCAGTGATGTCTGTTTCTGAATGGTAATCTACTACAATATGACTTGTAGATCTGGATGAGTGCAGCTTCTCAGACTTCCTGTGTCAACACACATGCGTGAACACTCCCGGTTCCTTCTCTTGTGTCTGCCCACCGGGGTATTATGTGTTTGAAGATGGCAGAAGTTGTGAAGGTAACAACCTTGACCAAACTAGCATGTCACCTCATTTAACAGGTCTTTATGATCTTAATTGCCATACTTAACAACCTTGCTTTGGGGAGAGTTTAGGTAAAGTTGTAAGCAAAGTGTCTAAAATGCATGAGTATGGTAGTTAAAAGCAGATAATTTGTATTCTTTGAGGAACATAAATAATCACAAAGTATTTCAGATAATATTATACTATGCCCCCCTGTCAGCAGTGAAATGTTTCCTTTGTTATCTGGAAAGTATTTATATTTTCAAATGTCGTCACATTTATTATCCATCATTCAAGACATTTGAAATAGCTGCTCAATTTTCGATGGTGATCTTGTTGCAGAAGTTGTTGTTGTTGATGATGTTGATGATGGTGATTAATCCAACCTTTATTGTTGTGTGTTTGATTTTGAAGACCTCAATGAATGTGACACTGGTAACAACACGTGTACAACAGCACAAGTGTGTTTCAATTTCCAGGGAGGGTTTACATGCCTGGACCCTTTACAATGTGACACACCTTACATTGAATTTGGTGACAAGTGAGTTTTCTCTGAACATTCAGAATTGTGAATATGAATGTAATGATATATATGGACAGATATGCCCTGACAAATATGCACATGTTTTTGTTCACATGTATGTTAATATGCATGACATGGTTTCTTTGGAGCTCGGTTTCTTTCCTTTTCCACACAAAGAACACTATGGCTCAGACTGTTTCTTTAGGACTAGAAACTACTTTAACCAATATTGACCTGAAAATATTTTTTCATATCATCCATCAGAAGCCACTTAGTAAAACCTTTTAAGGCTTGCTCTAAAAGTGAGTCTTCTTGTCACTGTTAGTTTCTGCCACTGCTTAATGTAATCATAACATAGATAGCAATATGTAATAACACCATCTCTCTTAAACATTGTGTTCACAACTTAATATCTCTTTCTTTCTCTATCTCTCCTTCTCAGTCAGTGTATGTGCTCGGCTGAGAACCCAGAATGCAGGAATAAGCCCTTCACTATCCTGTACCGGCACATGGACCTGTCTTCAGGTCGCAGTGTGCCCGCAGACATCTTCCAGATGCAGGCCACCACACGCTACCCTGGGGCCTTCTACATCTTCCAGATCAAGTCGGGCAATGAAGGCAGAGAATTTTACATGCGGGTAAATTCACATGAGATCTCATGCTCAAGTCACTGCTCATGCGCCTGGTGTGAAAAATAAACAACTTTAAATAAAGGAGCCAGTTTGATTATGAAGGCTGTTTACCTTTGCCAAGGGTGTTTAGCTTCTGTAGCAATTGAGAGGCGATAATATTTCCTCTGAGATCTTTCATGTGATTTCAGGGATTTCTGTGAGTGATTTAGTGTCAGGCAATCTCTGATTTATGAAGTCATGTGCACTAAATGCACTGGCCAGGAGGTGGAGTCGTCAGCACGTTTAGTGTTTGAGGAGGATCAGTGAGATTTCCACACAAAGGGGAACTTCCATGGCTTCAATGGTAAATAATTAGTCATTTAGGCAAGCAACGGCATCAAAAGAACACTCTGACCCTGAGATTTGGTCTCGCGTTCTGTGCTCGTGCTCCAACTGAGTTTGAAGATGTCAGGCTGACAAGGAGGAACTAGCTGGCAGTGTAAGTTTGAGGAAGTGTATTTGAGTGCTAAAATGAATTCTGTGTGGCAGTTGTGTTGACATTGCTGGTACACGTGCACTGCCATTTGGTCGGGATTTCACAAGTACTGAGCAGCCACTGAAACCCTACTTTATTTTTTCTGACACAGCAAACCAGCAATGTCAGTGCCACCTTGGTGCTGTCTCGACCCATCCGGGGGCCCAGAGAAGTCGTCCTGGACCTGGAGATGGTCACGGTCAACAACGTGATCAACTTCCGAGGGAGCTCGATCATCCGGCTCACAATATATGTCTCAGCGCACGCCTTCTAAAGGCCCCTACTGTGTGTGTCTGACCTCCCTGTTGTCCCTTAACACTCACAACTCTACATTGTTCCCTCAACTGCAGTCTGTAACTCTGCCAGGACCTGGTCCTACACTCCACATCTGGCAGCTCAGTTTGTCCATATGATATACTAATCTAAAAAAAATTCTCAACTACCATTATGTTCTATGTGTGAATGTATGAGTGAGTATGTTAGTGTGAGTGCTGGGGACGCTCCAGTCTCCCAACAACTGGACACTGTATTACATGGCTGCCTGCTCAAGAGCACTTCATCTTCTATGCTGAAGGATATTTATGCATAAGTAACGTAAGTTTGTTTGTGTTTGTTACCCCCACACCTCAAACTGCTTTTTTAAGAGTTATGAGAAGCCAAAAATGTGTAATTTCTGCCATTGATGTATAACTTCATTCTTTCGTGTGGTCATACACCTGGACGTGCCTCCATGTCTGTTAGCCCTTACCTTTTGGGTAAACGAACTGTGAAAGCTTATTAACAATTTGGCTGTGCTTGGCAGTGGCCTCTTAGTAAAACGTTAGTAGTCAGATATGAGGTCAATATGAATTTGAAAGGCCTTTTCCTTTCACTGATGCATCATTTCATTGACATGATTCAGATTGTAATAATGTTTTTTGTGCAGAGGTTAATTTGCTTAGTCCAAGTGGTGAAAATTTGTATATTGTTTTTTTTTTTTGTTGTTATTTTGTATTTGATGACACCCCCACAGAGAGCCTGGTCAGTGTAATAAAGATGTACTTGACCTGAATAATGGGTTTGTGTTATTGATTAGTGATGATTGACTCTTGATTGAACTCTGGTGTCTTCCCATTGTAAACACAATTCATTGAAATTTGAGCCACACCAATTGCCCTTGGACCTTGTCATACGCCTACCTCTTCTTAAAATATCTCTATCTTTATCAAATATTTTGGACTATATTTAACTATATTCAAAATTTGGTTCAGCTCTGGTTCAGTGGAAAGTCTGTATATTTCCTTATAAACAAGAGGCACGCCCTCTGTTGAGCGTGTTGATGACGTTTATGTTGACCAAAGTGCCTCACCAGCAAGCAGTGAACCGGCGGGCGCAGTGACCCAGAATTTGTAGGAAAAAGTTGTTCAATGTAATGGACTCTTCAAAGGAGGCTCTGAATTCCACCTGCTTTAACTGGTAACTGCGGCTGATTTTGCGGAGGTATTTACGGCTTATTTTTTTTATTCTGTATCATATTTGACTGCTCGGGACAGCAATATATATAATAACATTGGGAAGGAAAGAAAAGAAAACATTATTACACGGTGATTCTATTATTATTATCACATTGTGTTTAAAAGTAGTAATAACGTACTTTTTGTTGAACCTGTCACACTCTAGACACTGCATTTGTCTATCATGGCAACGGAGTGCATAAAACATTGTTGCATCTTGTTCCGATCCAAAGGGAAGGAACCTGAACCTCAAGGTAAGTGCGCCAATGAAAAAAAAAGAAGTATATAAGTACAAGTATTATACCTTAGTACTGTCATAGCCTATATAATATAATGATCGTTTTATTTAATACCATTATTTTTCAAAGTTATAAAATCGAACCCAGTAGTTCGGGAAGATGTTAAGAAGGGGATTGGAGTATCAGAGGACTACCTCATGTCCAAACTTCCCATGGATGGTAAAGAGGTGCCCTTCGTGCTGCCCACTTTCAAGCCCTCGTATATCCAACCCCAGGGCTCCCGCTACGCAAGTTACCAGACTGGACAACTGAGTACGTGTTTTTCAACATTATTTTACAAACTTCAGATTTTTTGGGGTATATTTTCATAGTTCAACTAAAACCTTCAGGGGTATCCATACCCTTTCTCAACCGAATAAAAGCATTGCAACACAGATTATGATGTTTCATATTGCAGGTGTTTTTGATGGTCACTGAATACATGGATAGCTGATAACATTCAAAGGCAATACAAACCGAACCTGTATACTCATGTTGTGTTGCTATGTTCACTATAGACTCAGCCAGGAGTGCATATGCTGAGAGGAAAGCTGAGCTTGTGGGGACCAGTAACAAAGCCTACGACCTCGACTCAACCATTCACCCTGGCCAGATGGTTAATCACATCTCACCTGGCTCTGTCCGACGGTCTATCTTGGAGAACCAAGATGGTAGTCCAACTTCAGGTAATAGCACCAGTTTTCTCATAAATGCCTATCCCTCTTATTCTCAACTGAATATGTCTCTAGCCAAGCAAACTGATACTCAGTCTGGCCTGGTGTCATGAAACTCTCATTAGAAATGACAAGTACCTTTTACAAAACAAAAAAAAAAAGAAACAAAATACTGCTGTCTGCTAATTCTTTACTACAAAGCTTCTATCATAGCAGCCATCTTAACAGATGAGAGGGTTTAAGCTTTGGTGGTTTCAGTTTTGAGCTCCACTCAGTAGAGAAGATGAAGATCAGTAATGAGGAGAAAAGAAATTGTTACATCAATGTCATGTTCATAAAAAGCTGCTGTAGAATATTCGTTTCCTTAGTGTGTCTGGTGCACTGTTCATTGTAGTCAGGTATGATATTTACACTTGAGATATCAGCTTGTTCCTTGTGGGAAGGGGCAGTCCAGGGAAAACACTCCTCCAATAGAGTTTCATTTTTCCATTGTACCTGCCTTTGCATTTGGACAAAAGATTGGAGTGTACGGATTCCAGGACAAACACATGGGAAAAAGCATGACCACACTCCGCTATCCCACTGTGACAAAGAGGCACTCTAGGCATCTGTAATATGGATATTTAATCACTTGACCATTTTGACCTTCTACTTGAACTATTCAGATTTTTTTTCTCTGCCACAAATCCATGTAAGTCACATTCCTTAAGAGCAGGCATTCAAATCTGATGGGCCCAGTAATGCCATACTGCCAATACCCTTACAGTGTTTCCAGTGAGCAGCGTCTAAAGAAAATATTCTATCTAATAATCTATAATGCAAAGGAACGGCTACCAGTAGACACAAAACAAATTATTTGCCCCAAAATCCCTTGGTGCACAGGTTGGAACTGGGTAAAGAACACTACTTAAATGTTATTTTTTTTCTAGGACCATGTTGTTGAGGTAAAGGTCTCACAGTTTTATATGTCTTCCAGCTCGAGACCTGAGAAACGGGAGGCAAAGACTGAGCAGCTCCTTGTATGACCTGTCTAGTCCTAATCACCCCCACAGTTACATACAGGTGAGTTCACTCATGTTCCTCATGACCCACCGAACACACAACACAGACATCATCAGCCGTGGTTTGTTCAACGTTTCCCCCTTCTGTTATTTCCGTGAGAGTGTGTTTACAGTACTTGGTCACATTTTCCCTATTCTCTATGCCAAGAAAACATTTCCGATTAAATAAATAATTAGAGGCAGCAACGTGTGAGATGAAGGAGTTCTAAATCGCTGAGATGTTCAGTAAAGAGTTTTTACAAAAGCGTGTGTTTGGGCGTCTCCAGGTGAGGTCCCTTTGTGTTTTGTTATGTAAAGATTTTTGAGTCAGCTTGTCACCAACTTCCCATTAATTATTGGGAATATTGGATAGGCGTTGTGTTGCGTGCCCCTCCCAAATGCACGATAACACTAACAATATCCCATTCAAAGACATACGTCAGTGTGATTACAACACCTTAACGGCTTCCAGAAATGCCACAAACAAATTCTATTCCTTGTTTGTTTAAACTCTTGTACAGCCCTGCACTGCAATTCACTGTATCTTGGGCAAATTTTCCTGTGTGTTTTTCCTTTCCATGAAACTTCTTGAATTGCGATGTGTAAATGTCTTGACTTAATGATGTCTGTTGGCTTTCTTCCAGAGATACGACTCAGTGTCCAGCGTCCCAAGCAGTGCATCCTCTGTGAGAGATTCCTTTGGAAGCAGCCGTAGCCTAGGTAACCACTCACGTCCATATACACAAATAATTGAATACATTCTCCAGAAAGCACAGAACCACAAAACCGCAGGATTCCCAAGTATTTACTACGACAATTTGTTTATTTTATTTGAAATTTATTAGTTTGTTTAATCATTTAGTTATTGCAGAAATGTGTGGAACTGTACAGACACAAACACACACACACACACACACACACACACACACACACACACACACTCACACAACACATGTTGTGAACTCTCTTTCCTTCACCTTGTGGACTGAGTCAGATTGAGATCTGTACTCATTGAGCAATCGTGAAAAGGCAGACACTATAATTACTTCCAAATGCCTCCATTTGACTCCAGCATGAAAATCCTCAGATAAAGCATGAACCACATTCACAGAGATTTACAGGGACAGTAGTTTTCCCAAAGTCAAACAGTGGCATGAAAGCAGATGAATGGCAAAGGATTGCTCACAAATTCACAGTTTATCCTTTACAGAGCTACAACTACGATATGACATGACAATTACATTTGCTATTCCAAAGAGCCCAAACTAATAACACCTAGAGTTAAATTTAGCCCTGATGTGAATTTCTTTCTTCCATGCCTGAAATGAAGTACAGTGATAGACACACAAACACACACACACACACACTCCCACTCTCTCTTTTGGAGACACACCCAACACAATAAATAATATTCTGTTGATTTGACTGCAGAGTCCATCACCTTATCTGGAGATGAGAAGGAACTGGGCAAGCTGTGTGTCAAGCTGAGCTACCAGGAGGCCCTAGAGCAGGTGTGGATCACCCTGGTCCAGGTAGGATTACAGCCCAGCTAGTGTGTGTGTGTTTGTGTGTGTGTTTCCCAGTGAAACGCTCCTTTGTGTCCCTCTCCCTCACCCCTTCAATGGGGCCTCTGTCTCCGGGAATCTGGGTCTTGGACCTGTATCACATCTCTGATGAGATATGTGTGCTTGTCTGTGTCTTGCCCTCTCCTCCTTTTTTGTAGTTTTCTCTTCTTCTGTAGTCTTATCAGACCGACCTGTATATGAACTACAGTGAAAGATAATATTTCCTGCATCTTAAACTGCAAATGACACCCACACAAACAGCCTATTTTGATGTTTGTGAAGATGTGCTATGAGTTGTTGAAAATGTTTGAATGAGTTTGTATGAACATTTTATTTATATGATGATTTATATGATGGCATAATTTAGGTATGCATTTTTGTGTTTTTATCAGTGTAAAGACATCCCAGTGGAGAACTCTGAGCACAAGATTGGGATTAAAGGAGTCATCACCATGGACAAACCAGTGCAGTTTAAGAGCACCCTTAAAGAAGGATGTCCAGTAAGTTTAAAATCATGTCCTCACAAACCCCTTAATAACTTAGTTAATCATCAATCATTTTTTTTACTTTTTGTCCCAAGTATATGTGTTGCAGGTGTGTATTTCTCAGGATGAACCATTGAGCTAATACTAATTTTAGACACAAAAACAGCCCTACAACAAACATTTACATAATCTATTTTGGAATTTGAACATTGCTAACTCATTGCTAAGTAATTCAGTAAGTTTAGCAACGGAAGTGACTTGCTCAAGGTACTTTGGGCGTCCCTTGTTTTCATCACTCTTATCTATCACTATACATATCCAATAGAAATAACTACACTCATTCAAATGCAAATATATTAAACTGCAATCTGACTGACTGTGGCGATAAGCACACGTGCAAAAACACGAGTTGAAAATTGCTGTTTATGTAACTGATTCAAGACCGCCACGTGGTACTACTACAGTGGCTGTAGAATCAAAGGAAAATTGGGTCTGTTTTTCACATGGATATTTCAGTGTTTCTATGATACAACCTACCATTATTTGTTATTTCCTTTCGAGTCAACTAGCCTAAAGACATGCTCAGCATGGTTTTAGAAACTGGATGGTCATTGATGGTCATGGAGGGCTGTGATTTTTGTCATATCTTTTGCCCTCTCCTCCACTCTTCCCAGGATGCTTTGCTCATGGAGACCTTTGTCTTCGCCCTGCCGCTGCAGCAGTTGCGCAGCTCTGTGCTGGTGTTGCGGCTGCAGACACACACGCCACGCAAGCACACTCTGGCCGAGTGTGTCCTCTCCCTGAGGCAGCTCAGCCCAGAGGAGACCCATCACTGGCTGGAGCTCAGGCCTCCCTCCAAGTCCCGGGTGAGTCTGTGGTATTTGAAATCAGATCTGTTGCAGAGTGATTTAGACCAAAGAAAAAAAAAGGGCCTTCGAGACCCAGTGACCATTACTGCACACCTTAGTCCCAAATCTACCCTTTGCTCATACATTCCACACTAAAAGCTTCCTCTTGCTTTCTGCAGCTTTCTTTTTGAAATCGCTCTATCCAAACTCAATATGGCTGTATAATCTTCCCAAAGGGCTCCTCTTGGCACTGAAAAAAATAGTGTAGAGGCTCACATTCGAGCAAATGGCTGTTTACAGGTGCATCAGTACATTAGCTTGGTTCTGTTCGAGTAACGTCACGCTCTTGTGCTTTCGCTCCCCGCTTGGTCTAGGTCAATGCGCTCTATTGGTTGGCTGTAGCTGCTTAGTAACAGTAGACTATATAGGGAAAGTCATCCGCGATGGGAAGGGTCACTCGCGCCCTTGGTTTGGCCATTAAAATGCAAATTCAACGTAATTTTAGCCTGATTCACTTCCTGTGGAAGCATTTGGTTTTCCAGTGTGTGGTAGCTTGGAAAATTACTTCTTTCTTCCCTTCCTCCTCTGTAGACTTCCGAGTGGTGTAGCTTGTGAAATGTCCTGGGGTCTAATGTTGAGAGCATGGTGTGAGTTCTGGTGTGTTCAATATAGATGACAAGTCTTGCAAGGTCTTGCACTATACAATGCAGTTATGACCCACACAAATTCCAAATATGTACAATGTATATTAAATATTTATAAGTGATGTATCCACAGCATTTTGAATGTGTTATGTAGATACATGTCTAGTTCATCTTTGGTGTATTGCAGTAGGTTTTTGATATGCGGCTTTTACATTACAATACGGAATATCATTTTCCTATGAGAATACCACGACAATTAGATTGTATTTTTAAACACTAGCATTACTCAGTCTGTGATCAGTAATTACATCACAGCTATTTACGGTCATTGTATCTTAGTGCTTTAAAATGCTCCTCATAAAACTCATAAAACATAAAACTGTTTGTCTTTGCAAAACAGTACATCACTTGTACTAGAACAGGCTGTATCACTACTGCCCACCAGGTGCCATTTACTGTGGCTTTTTCCCACAAGGAAGCCTCAACACTTCAACACATCAACCAGCTGTGTTGATTTTTAAATGTTGAGTTACACACCTAGAGAGTATATTGAGGACAAAAATAGTGACAAACGCAAACTTTCATGTTTGCCCCCTCTCTCTTCCCCCCTCTCATTAAATGAGCCTCCAAGCTCCAATGGTGGAAAACAAAAAGTAGGTCAGACGATTCATTCAGTGAGAGATTTGGTTGATAATAGCAAAGTCTCGAGTCGAAATTGCAGAGTCGTAGGGAATGGCCTCTAAATGCAGCTCAGAAATTGGAGGGTGAATCATCACCCTATTCTCCGCAGGAGGCTTTTGTCCTACCTGCTCCTGCCTCCTCCTGTGGCAGCATGATGTGCCGAGTCGCTGGAGGTCCATTGCTCGGAACATGCTCTGCAAGCGCTGTCTTTGGGTTTACATTCATTACTAGTCTGTAGATTTGATTAGTGTGTCTATTTTAAACCAGACCTCACTTGTGAGCATGTCTGGAGGTGATAATACTTGTGAGTGCATTAAGTGTATCTCAGCTTGTCATATTAGTCAGATCTGTGTTTTGAATTCTAATAGTCAACTCAAGTCATTAACACTGAACAACTAATGCAATTGGAAACCTTCAATGAGGTTTTACTCTCAGTACTAGCTATGCATTATGTGTAGTGCTGTCTGTCCAGAAATTTGACTTCCTCTCTTTTTCCTGAGTGTGACTGCATGGCTCTGTCTCTCCTCAGGCGTGCCATGCCGAGGTGCAACTGGCCACCTGCTTCCAGCCCGTCAACGGGCGCATGCAGCTGCAGGTACTGTCTGCCCACAACCTGCCCTCCTCCTCCTCGCCGCTCAGCCAGAGTGAGTTCCGTCTTGCACTGCATGCCACAGTCACAAGTCAGGCAGCTTGCACGTGAGGGGGGAGTTCCCCGCCTTGTTTACACGACATCTGTCACTATTTTAATCATAACGATGATTAAACGATTTTAATCATTATGATTTCATCGTATATATGTTGTCATCAAAATAACATGTTATTCAACCATGTAATTCATCACGTTTACACCACTTGGCAAAACCTACTTTGTAGGTGTCCCATTATAGAGAATTAATGGACACTTGCCAGCCAATCAGAAAAGAGTATATCTTATCTCCGGGTTATAAATCATGATAATGGAACCATTAGTTGATAATTGCTGTATCAAGCACATGCACCCATAACAGAGCTGTTGTTGTCCCGTCCTTGGAACAGGTTTCTTTGTCAAGGCGGAGATGCACTCACCGGACTTGCTGGTGACCAAGAGGAAGACGCGGGCGCTGAAGGTGTCTGGGGGGCAGGTGAAGTGGGCGGAGACCCTCCACTTCCCTCTAAGGGGGCCGGACTCCTCCTTCCACATCTACACGAAACTCTACAGCCGTACGTCGGTCAGACGCAGACACTTTCTAGGACAGGTGAGGACAGCTAGCAGGCATAGTAATCCCAGTCTGTAAGCATACATTTTCAACTGCAGTGACAGTATCTGACATTCTGTAACATACCATGTTAGCACAACTCCACAGCTACTTATATCATTTGTCCTCATTGGAGAACTGCTGGAGGGCTCCTGATAGAACTCGTAAATGCACTGTGTAGACCCAGAAGGTTGTCTCAGCAAAAATCTTTTCTGTGTTCTGGATAACACCTTTGTTACAAGAGGGTGCTAAATGTCTCCACTCTCTCTGCAGGTTCATCTGGGATATGGCAGCCCTTCACCTACAGCTGTAGAGCAGTGGAGGGACTCCATGGTCCACCCTGAGAAAGTGGTAGCTGACTGGCACACACTCACAGCTCCCTGACCTGCCTAGGGCGCATATCCTCCAAAATCCCACAGCGGGCTTCAGTTCGTTATACATGCAAATATCACTGTGCTTTAGTGAAATGTTATCATTTCTTCTCAGTATAAATGGTAGCATTATTTTTGTAACATCTTCATTAAGTACTTCAAATCCTTGAGAGTGTATATTTGGATTGAACGTTAGCCATCACCAACACAGCTATGTTATATAACTGATTTTGTTAGCATCACAGTAAATTTCTGTGTAGTTTAATGATGTGTAGAACATAGTATGGCCATCATAAAGGGTCACTACCTTAGAGAGGGGATGAAAGCTGTTTTCCATAGCTACACAGGGCCACAGCTTACCATCACTCTGTACTACAGTAGTCCAGTAGCCCAG
Organism: Clupea harengus; assembly: GCF_900700415.2. Classification (NCBI taxonomy): domain Eukaryota; kingdom Metazoa; phylum Chordata; class Actinopteri; order Clupeiformes; family Clupeidae; genus Clupea; species Clupea harengus. Next base: position 21,409,270 of record NC_045165.1, read on the forward strand.
CTAGCATTTGTAATAGTCTAACTACAGTTGAAGCTTCATGTAGTTTAATAAAACATTTTTAGACATTCTATGAATGGCTCGCTCTGTGGTGCTTTCCACAGACATTGTATGTTATGGTTATTTTGTTTGATCTGGTACCACATGTATGCCTGGCCCACAGACTCAGATCAGCTGTGTTACCTTACATTCAATGTGTTTGTGGGAGGTTTGAGGTATTGATGACCTCTGTCATAATGCAGAATGAAGCCCAAAATATGGGCTCCAGCATGCCTGCAGACTTTGGACGCTTAGACCAAAGCTAATTATATTATATTTGTGCTAGAGATGTTTATAGCATTGCTGCTGTTTTTTTGTATGAAGCATGGAAACAAAGAATATTTAAATACTGTAATATTATATTTTGCCTTTATTTCCTCCTTCATAAACATTGTACCACTGTCTCGTTTTTTATATCATTTGAATGAATTTTAAAGCAAATGTTGGTTTTATAGTTTCACTTGTGTTTTGTATTTTTTTGTATTGGTAGGCTTGGTTGATGCATATGCTCACAGTACACAGGGTACATACTTACTAATGGATGAAGTAGATTAAAACTGACTCAACAGAACTGAATAGGAATGTTCCCAAATACAGAACAAAACATGACTTAAGGTGTAGCAGGAATGCATTATTCCTCTAGAAATGGAGGGTACGAAAGAAAGGGTTCTCTCTCCTGAACAAACACTAAACACTATCTACACTTTTTTCTGGCCTACTTTCAGAAACTGTGGGGACAATTTCGTCTTTGCTTCATATTTGTTCTACCCCATGTCAAATGTTCATTACCACGGTACAATAAAGAAAACACTTTTAGAAACAGACCTGTCTTAACAACCCCATTATTACATCATTGCTTTAGTGTACCAAAGCCATTTCTGAGGCGGTGAAGGATTCCTGATGGATAACCACCGCGGCTTAACGGGGTTGTCCAATTGCCACTCTGTTCTGTCTTTACAATAGCTGTCTTGCAAAACCTTTGTCTGAAGAACCACAATGGCCTTTGTGATTTCAGGGCAAAGAACACTCAACCTTGGCCTGGTGGAAGGAGTGTACACTTAACAGGATGCATTTGCTCACAGCATTTAGCACGCGAGAGATGGGAGTTCATATATGCATACTTTATAGCCAGGCACTCTACAATGGAATAATCTACAATGATTAACTGATATTGTCAGCCTTCTTAAATAGGTATTCAGTCCTGAGGTATAACAGAATTTACAGCTTTTACTTACTCTCTCTCTGTGTGTGTGTGTGTGTGTGTGTGTGTGTGTGTGTGTGTGTGTGTGTGTGTGTGTGTGTGTGTGTGTGTGTGTGTGTGTGTGTGTGTGTGTGTGTGTGTGTGTGTGTGTGTGTGTGCGTGCGTGCGTGCGCGTGCGTGCGTGTCAGTATTTGTAGGAGATCACCATAGCAATGGTTTTCTCCATATGAGCAATGTTATGAGTACCCCCTTCCACATCCTGGTCTTTTTCTTGCCAGACAGCTTCTTTTACGTAATCAGTGTTTGATCAAGGTTAATGGTTACTCAGGTAGGACGCATGCAGGGCACACCTTATTGGACACGTCTGCACTGCCTCCAGATCCAGCGGTCCTCCTTCATCTGACAGCTGAGTCAGTGTGTTTGGGGAAAGGTGGGGCGTGGGGAGTTCCTGGGGGAAAAGAATGGTTGCATTTTCAGATGTTTACATTACACAGATGTCAATTAACCATCTATGCCAGGCTTATGGCAAATGACTTGCACAAGTCACAGGAGATCATATCGAAATATAAAAGTAACGAAGTACAAAAAAAAAAGAGAGCTCGATGAGTTGAAGACATTTTTAGAGGATCATACGACTTAACACATTCCCTACACTGAATAATAAGGTCTAAACTAAAGGACAATAAGGTCTGAACTAAAACCACTGAGAGACCATTTTGGGCCCTTTCCCCTCCCTCCAGTTAAACCTTTTCACAGTCAGGGTTTTCCCATAACAGCTTTAATTAGTTGTTCCTAGTTGACACCGCTGACCTATTGCTCTGCCCACAGAGGGTAGGTAGAGGGCTCCCTCTCTCCCATTGGCTCCAGCTGTCAGCCCCAGCGGTGGGCCTTCATCTGAAGGGGATCAGCGGGCCACGAGGTCTGAGTGGGAGTTCCTTGGAGGCCTCTCCATCTCCAGGATATGGATTTTTTTACATGCTCCACTGAATGGAAAACAGAGTCGCCATGGAGGGAAGAATTCAATTAAAACGGATGCACAAACATGTCCGAAATTCGTCATGTGAGTTAGCATACACAGATGTGCAAACACAGACCCCATGACACAAATGCACACACACACAAACACACAAACACAGACACAACATGATCTATTATATGGTAGATAGTAAGTGTTAATATGTAATGTACTCCTGGACTTCCACATTTGCACTTGTGGGAATCCTTATAACTAACTTGGACAATATCAAAGAGATGTGTTTACAAAACTGTTGAATTTAATTTGAGTGCAACATCCCAACATGCATTTTCTGAGCGCTCTTCTGTATACATGTGACATACATGAAAAGTGAGGGGAATTCATTGAGAACAGTAAAGTTGAACGCACTTCAACTGACACGGTGCAGAATGCACTGAACAAATACTGCCATCCAGTGTTGAAGGAGGGCAGTTCTACCTTGTTTATTTGGGCACATGCAGAGGTGTCAGTTTTGTAAGGAGTTCTAACCAGATCGTCAAATATATCCTGGCTAACAAAAGACTGTGGCAGACTGTTTTTTTAGCTCAATTTTTTTCACTACTCCTAAGTAACAAAATTATTCCAACATACTTGTCACAGGAATGCAGATGAATATGTCTACCTTACACCATGCTGTACCCAGAAGATTGTGTAATGAAAACATTGCGGTCTACCTCTTGTGTCGTCATTACAATTCTTTCAGTGAGTGATGCTCCACACAGGTGTTACTCATCCGAGACAGCATGAAGTCATCTGAGCACTCTACTAACAGAACCTTTCGTTTGGCTTTGTTTTCATTTTGCCTTATTGTTGACCATTTACTTCATGGTACATTTCCTTTCCCTCTAAAACTGAAACATCTGTGTTCGGGGAAGAGAATCGATCTGCTAAACTGACGTGTGTAGGGAATGCTGTGCTGATTTTAAACTTGTTGTGACAGATTCAGCCGGCACTGCAGTTTCTTGTTGACTGGCATTTCGATACACAAGTAGAATTGAATGAAATATTTAAATGATGAACACATTGCATAGAGTGTTTCATTGCTAACTGACATTTCGGCATCAGCTGTTATAACAAAGGACGCCAATAGGTAACAAATTAGTTAGCTAAACTAAACACAGCCTGGCAGCTGAGCAGAGCCACACCTGTGAAGTGAAGGAAATAACTCCATTGCTGTGTGAGTAAAGGGACAGTGGGGATGTATCTAAATGGAAGCATGTTGTTTCATTTGCTAATTACTCAACATCTCTCTCACTTTCCCTCTCTTTTTCTCTCTCACTCACTCCCTGTCTCTTTCTCTCATAGTCTTCATAATCATAAACAAAAATACTGTTCATATGTGTATCACATACCAAAAATTGATGTTTTCGTCAGGAATATTTAACAATTTAAATATTTTTATATTTTTTAAAGCAGTTGTAAAGATATGGTGATAATGACACACCTTTGCACTTCCTGTCTGCTATCTCCCTCTGCCTGGAACTGAGTCAACTGGCCCCCGGGGTAATAAGGTTGACTGGGCGTGGAAGCAGTGGTGACGGAATTCTGGGGAATTTTCAGCACGCCTCATAATAGCAGCTGTACCCTCGTCACGTCAGTACACATCTGACAAGCAATGGATACACACCAGAACAGCTCGACCCTGAAGGAGGGATTTTTAGTGAAGCGGGTATGGACCTTCTTTTCTTACCTCTTCTATATCTATCTGACAGAGTATGTGAATTAACTAATGTGTGGTCACAAATTAATCTTGTCTTGACTTTGGACCTGTTCATTTTCATGACAGGGCCATATGGTTTTAAACTGGAAAGCTCGCTGGTTTGTACTTCTGCCTGACAGGCTCATGTATTACAAATATGAGGGTGGTAAAAAGGATTCCTCTAAGCGTGGAACGATTCTTCTGGCTGGTTGTGTGATCACCAGCCCATTCCTAGTGCACGAAAACAGGCCGGTGAGTCCTTCAAATCCCCTTTACCGTAATGCAAGATTCGGTAACAAAAAGGCAGGTAGGTTAGGTATGTAGATAGCTAGAGAGACATGGAGAACCACAGTATATTACCTAGATAAATTGTCTCTTCATGCCCCTTTATTTCCATTATTGTTGGAACATGTTCTCCTGGGAGTGTTTAGATCTTTGTTCAGACCAGTCATGCCTGAGGATGTTGATGTTCCCAATAAAGTGTCAATTATGTCATTGTACATCTGGAGAAATATGTGGAAGTGTGGAGCATGCATGAACGGATGTCAAAGACAGCCATACCCATGGGTGTGTCCATAATCTATTTTCAAAATGAGATGATAAACTGTAAACACTGAAAATTCCAGTCCGTAGCTCTATAAATGGTGAGTAGTTTGCTGTTGACAAGAGTATGTAAATCATGCAAGGTAGTGTAACTAACTCTCTTTTCTTTCCATCTGTGTGTATGTTTGTGTGGGTCTCATTCTGTGTCGATGCTGTACACTTCAGCTGGTGCTGAGACTCCAGACGAACACGTCGGAGGAGTACTTCATGGAGGCATCCTCCCGGGAGGAGCGGGACGACTGGGCTGCTTGCATCACCACCGCGGCGGAGAGGCTCCGCTCCAGCGGTGGTCAGTCCCCAGGCTCTGAGGCCCCAGCCCAGCCACAGCGCAAAGGGTCCAGCTCTCTCAAGCTCCATAACGTCAACCTCAGGTAAGCCCTGCACTGCTTGACAAGATCTGATGTGCCATTGCCAGTTTTGCTATGATGATCCATTTGATTATGGAACGCTGCATAAACAGAGATGTGTGTTTGCATGTGTGTGTCTGTGTGTGTGTGTGTGTGTGTGTCAAAAGTATAATTAATGTGCGTAATGGACATCACACCTTCCATCTGTGTCTTTAGTCAGGTGGTGGACTCCATGTATGATGTGCACAGTGGAATCAAACTGACCAGTCACATGGAACAGGGCAGTTCATTCAGCAACTGCTTTTCTGGTGAGTCTGCTGTCACTCTCAGGGCCCTGGGCATCATGGGCATCAAACTATAATGTGATGATGTGATAATGTGGCTCCTCTGCAGTGTTTTGAGCTCCATCACCGAAACAGACAAAGATTTGATCTGAGAGTCAATCTGCATGTCATTTTAGTTATAGACAGTAAAAGATGCAAGTACTCATACCCAACAACCTAGCCTAATTCTTACAACACAACAGGGTGCACTACAACCACCATACTGATAATTAAGAATACTTAATAACAACCGCAACAATAGTCAACAACAACAACAACAACAGCAAGTCCAACTGGATTCTTCAGCTAGACTTAGGCCCATCTACAGCCATACCTGTCCCCCGTACATTAAGGTGCTCTAAGTATGGCCTCTTCAGCTGTACCCATGCCCCGTTCATGCAAGCTCTAGGTATGCCAAAATCCAGAAGATCTCGCAAAGTATGTGAAATTACGCCAACATTCAAACTTTCAGAACATCTTGCGAAAACAGGGTTCTTCACGTAATACAGGGTAATTCACGTCCCTAAGTAATCTGTGAGTGCCTCAGCCATAACCGCAGGCTCGCTTTTTCAGCAGCCACAGACCACTCCTTTGATAGACAGCTTCTTTTGAGTGACTGAAATTGAAATGAATGTGTAATTGCATACGTGTGTATGAACGTGTGTATTCATATATATCTGTGTGTGTGTATGTGTGTGTGTGTGTGTGTGTGTGTGTGTGTGTGCGTGCGTGCGTGCGTGCGTGCGTGCGTGCGTGCATGTGTGTGTGTATATGTGTGTGTGTGTGTGTGTGCGTGTGTGTGCGTGTGTGTGTGCGTGTGTATGTGCAGGCTCTGCAGTGGTGGACTGGCTGGTGTTCATGCAGCTGACTCTGACACGGGTGGAGGCGGTGACGCTGGCCTCTGCTCTCCTGGAGGAGGGCGACATCAGGCCTGTGGGGGTACGGAGTGTGGAGGCCCTGCGCAATGTTGCCCTCGGGGAGCAATTTCTGGATGATTCCACAGCCCTCTACAGCTATGTGAGTGTCTCTGGGTCCCCTCTCTTCCCTTCCAATTATAACATGTCTAGTTGGGCAGAGAGAGGGGGAAAAAGTAATTTGGGACTCTTTCTTTGTCACAACAGTTGTTGTTGTTGCCATTTGATAAATAAGGGGACATTTACAATCCCACAGTTGATGAGCTTTTTTGTAGAACTTTGTGCAATGAGCTTTTTAGCCTTCAACCCTTTTTGTTGCAAGAATGTAAGATGTTTTACTAAGATTTTGAGTAATGGCACTTTCTTATCAGCTATATGAATAACCTATATTTACTCTTACTAGTCTGAAAACCTCACGAAGAGGGGGAGCGTGAAAGCAGAGACATCTCTGTCGGCTGTGGAGCTCAGTGGCAAAGTGCAGAAGAGAGGTTACCTGCTGAAACAGGTGAGCACTGATGGGATAGCAGCACACACACACACACACACACACACACACACACACACACACACACACACACACACACACAAACATATATATTTATGGTGTTGCAGAACTGGATCTTTTACTGATTAGTTGACATCTGTTGCACAGGGTCACAAGAGGAAGAACTGGAAGGTGCGGCTGTTTGTGCTGAGGTCAGAGCCCGGATACTTACACTACTATGACCCCAGCAAGGTGACTGCTTACTTCATACATACCATGTTCGGCTGTTCTATTTTTAATCATCATTGTAGGTTACTTTTATGATCACCACAAAGGGAAAAAAGTGTGTTAATTCCATGTTGAGTGTGCCAGTGTGATATTACAATCCTAAAACATATAGTGATGAAATAAGAGATGCCTGTGTATTTGTTACCAGGTAACCTCTTGTTCTCTCTAAGTAGAAAGACTTAGTGTGTGTCTTTTTTGAGCACCCTTACTTGTTTGTGGTTTTTGTCTGACTTATCTTTGTTTCCTCCGTGACCTCACTGTACAGGATGACCTAAGCCCTGTGGGCGGCTTCTCTCTGCGGGGCTGTCTGGTCTCTGCTCTGAACGACAGCGGCGTGCCCTCAGGTGAGTCATAAACATCACAGTTACACCCAGCAGGTGTGCTGCTGCTTTGTATGCATCTGAGGGTGTGTGTATTTGTGTATGTGTGTGTGCGTGTGTGTGTGTGTGTGTGTGCTTGTGAGTGTGCTTGTGAGTGTTGTGAATAAAGTATTTTACCACTGGTCAAAATACAAGTACTGACTCATGTGAACATACCATATGTGTTTCACAAATGCAGTTGAACACATATCCTTTATCCTATATCCTCATATCGTCTGACTGTTTGCCCTTGTTCTCCACAGGTGTGAAGGGAAAGGTCCAAGGCAATCTCTTTAAGATCATCACTCAGTCAGACACAGACTACTTCATCCAGGCCCCAAACAAGCAGGAGAAGATGGACTGGATAGAGGCAATCAGGCAGCTGACATAAGCTGATTATAGACTGTAATTCAGAACACTGTCCATTGCCAACCAGCACGGAGCCACCCACAATTACTTCTAAAGTAGTTTGTTATCATTTCAGCTATTGGAGGAAGATGTCTGTCACTCTTTTGAACTACTTTATACTGTCAATTTTACAGTAATGATGACTGCATTCAATGAATGTCACAAGCAATATCATGGCACCTATAACCACAGTCTAAAACAGACATTAACATGTAGGTACCGCCCCGATTTAAATTAAATTGTTCTCTTAAATGGAAGAAGAAGTTTATCCACTGGCATCTGAGACCTCTTCATATGAACACAGATAATTAAGCATAATTACACCTTGTTATACCGATGCATATATAGCCTACTTTATGCTTGGTGAGTGTATGTCAACCTACAATACTTCTTATATTCCACACTTCCAATACCATAAAGCATCATACACACGCATCGTACACACAGAGAGAGAAGGAGAGAGAGAGAGAGAGAGAGAGAGAAATGTTACAGATGAATGTGTCACCTCCTCCTACTCATACACCTACATGCACACATACTTAACCCACCCTTGGTATATCAAACATTACAGTATAGCTACTCATAGCCAACACCATTATAACCTGACCTGCACACCTACGCACACATGAGCAGAACACACAACAACCACCACAGATTTGGAAAAAGATTTGAGATATATTTTCTCATATATGTAGTACGATTATCATGTCATTCCACTCAGCACTGTACATACTAAATTAATGAGCCAATACAAGAAAGAACATTCAATGATTACCTTTTAAATATGATTGCTGTGGCAGAAGATGGATTATAGCACCAATGCATGAATTAGCCTGACACATAGCCTGACACATTCAGCAGTGTGGATGTTACTATCTTGAGTTCAAAAAGACTTCACAGGTGGTTTTCTACTCACTATCTAAGCTTTATTCTTGCCATCCTGTCAGGACTGCCATTTGGTTGTTCAAAAGATAAGGCAATGCTGTATATTCAATTGAATTAATTTAAGCACTGGAATTGATCTCATCTGTTATTGGGAGAGGTAATATGTCAAGTATTATTTTCTAAGGTAAACCATTATTGTCATTAAATGACATAAAAAAAAACATTTCTGTGCATCATCGGTAGCCTCATATATCTGTTCAAAAACATTACGTCCGACAAAGCACTCCTCACCATCTAAAACAATTTTTTTTGCTAGCTACTGTTTAAAGATTCGCCCTAGGGAATCTAATTCACATTCTCAATGACTACATCTTAGCCTACCATACTTCCGTGTACATTAGTCAGACCAAAGCACGGTATCCTATGAAGGCACTTTGCTCATATACCATAATATCAAAGGTGCCATGGAAACCAAAAACAACTACATGGGTTTGCTACTCGTCTCATCTCATCTCATCTGACAATATATGGGCCAAGACTGAAGGTATCCAAGCTGTGCCGTCTGTCTCTGCTCCTTCCTCAAGCCACTTTAGTGATCTCTAAGTCCCCCATTATCCGCAAAGCATTGAGGGATGCTAGGTGCTTCAGACGGTGGGCAAAGCCACACAGGGGCTGACCATCCACCAGGATGCGGAACTGCTGATGTTCACACATGATTTCCATCTGGATGAAAGCGGACAAAAAGAAGAGAAGAGGACAGGCATTACAGGGAGGAATGGGGAATTCAATTAAGTTATTGAACTAATGTCAGTTGAACTATATTATGAAAGAAACTGAATAATGAAAGAAAGACATTCAGCCAAACAATATGAAAGGCAGACACACACTTTTTTCAAGCAGGACAGCAGTAAATCCATGCTTCCATCATGTACTTGTTTGCCAATGCATTCATCACTGAGGTAAAGCTTCAAAACCACTGTGTACCTTGAAAGGCTCTCCTGCTGTGAAGGGGAAATAGGAGAGGGCATTCTCAGAGGGACCCCATTTGCCTTCCAGCCGGGCGTTCCTCAGCACAGCCTTCTCCCCGAAGCTGACGGTGACCTGGAGGCCAACATCTCCCTCTCTGTCCTCCTCGGATTGACATGCCACAGCCAGCACCATTCTGCAGGGACACGGCAAAGGTCAGATAGCACTGAAGCTCTGTCATACATCATGTCTCAGATTTCATGATGTGCAAGGATTGCACATTTTTTGCTCCATCTGGTGTGTGACAGCGACCTCTACAGGATTTATATAGAATGTCAGTTTAAGGAAATACATTTCACTGCGCAGCACAGTCACAATACTTATTTTTCTCAAGTGAGCACTGAAGACATGTTCAAAGCAGTGGTTGTTATCTTCACTCGCAATCTTGTGTTTAATTTATCCTATTCATTTAATGAATGTTTACAAAACAAAACGACATTAAAAAGATTAGATGGCCACTGAACTGTGCAAACATCAGTGACTTTCTTTGTAGACAGCCTCCAAAATGGTGGGAAACGATGGTATCACGTCAGTCCCAAGCCTTAAATGGAATCTACATTCCCCCAGTCTAGCTTTGTGTGTTTGTATGCTATAATTTGACCATGGGACTGGACGTTGATTTGTGCAATAAATGCCAAAAGTTCATATCCAAATATGAGAATAGCCTATACCAAAAGGATCAACAAAGATCACTCCCTGTTACCAAATTTGGTTGGCAACATATTTTTGGAATTGTTTCACACGGGAGTCAAAAGGACACTGACACAGCGTTCACAGTCTTTCCTGTTGATCATGGACACCACTGTGCCGCACAGTACAATCCCTACATTGTGTCTCATCTGGCTGCAGACTTCAACTGTTCACTACCGTGCATAAATCCATACTCTCATCTGACAATCCCTTTGAGCAACCCGAAATTAAAGCCAAATATGAGCTCCGTCAGGTCTTGCGCTCATCACTTCATCATCCAGAGGTGCCAGATTGGCACAGGCCCTACCTCTTAGCATGTTTATGAACAATGCCCATCACCGTCAGCCTCATAGTCGGCCTCAGTCCTCCTTTGATCTCTCCAACATATTCTTCCCCCTGGAAAGAGAGAGAAACAGTCCACGCCCGGTATGTTAGACTACTTTACAACCCACCGTTTTTACAGTTTAATGCTATAACCATTTATAGGCTAGGGAACGTGACGTCTGATCAGTATTCAGCTCCCGATTCCTCATTAAACTTGAATGAGTCCCCGACATTAAAACACTGAATAATATTTAGCTGGCAAATGAAAAAGACCGCCAATAATGAACTAATACAAGAGAAAGCCATTCATTCTATCATTTAAATCCATTGACTGTTCCATCATTTAAAAAAAGGAAACAATGAAATAAGCCTATACTGTAAGAATGACTACAGAATCAAAAGGTTCCATAAATAGCCACTTACATTTAGAATTTTGATGTCCTCTGCCATCTCCCCTCGCTAGTAATTTTGGCTGTCGACGTAACCCGAAGAATACAGCGATGACAATGCCTGTCAAAGAACAGTGTACACACAGCGCACTGCCTACTGATGCAGCTAAACCCCGCCTCGCCTACTTCATGCTTCTGTGTTCCCATAGAGACGGGCTCCACTGTGTAGGTGGCACAGGCACAGCATCTTATGCTGTAGCATCATCGTTGGTTGGTTAGTCATAAAGAGATGGTAATGATACAAAGATGGTAATGATGGTTATGAAAGGCACTGATAGCAGTGGTAATCGTTGTCAATTCAAAATGCTGCATTGAGTGCAAGGCAGCAGAATTTTCGTGGATATTCACGCCAGGTTTCACATTTCACCATGCAGACCTTGCACTTGTTGTTGGAAGCCGGTACAATCGACTGTCCCATGGGAACAACACAGCCCAAGGCGTGGGATTCGCCGGCATTGCCCAGACGATTGGGAACGGGACACGCTAAGCATGTTATGCATGTTATGCATCAGTGTAAAAAAATATAGGCTGAGGGTGGGCTTACTTACTAAATTAAATGTGTACAATGCACTAGTACACAGTGCTATTCCAATAAAAGCAATTTCCTTACACCACTCAAAACACATATGTACACAGTGCCCAAAACCCATGATTTTAGTCACAGTGTCATGTTGTGGGTCAGTGCACTAGGTGCACCTCTTTTCTCCGTGAGTGGCCATCTGCTGCCAGAAAAGCAAACCAGTAGGCGTATGTGCATAACATTAAGTCCCCAACTTCCTTCTCTCAATCTGTGCAAAACACTTTCATTATACAGTATGAACACTCATTTTAGAGGATAATGCAAGTTTAGATTCTTTGCTCATTGAATTGTGGTGCATGCTATAGTTTTGTCTCTGTAAGCAAAACTGAGAGCATAAGGAACATTCTTAAAAGATAGAAATTTATGTGTGGATTCAAGTTGGGGGTGGTTCAGTTTTCCTTCGAACCTCATCCCCTCAGAGGTGACATTTGCATGTTTGGTTAGGTGTGTGTGTGTCACAGAGGTGGGCGTGCTTTGAAATGTTTCTGGAGAAAACAAAATTCTTTACTGTTTTAATTGGACATATGGGAAAATAAAAACAATAGCCTCTTGTGAAACACATACTGTATGTGTTAAATGTCACACCCATTAACCACTTGTGAGTCTTGAATTTCTTTGATCCACCTCCGGGCTCGACCATTACACACTCAACCCTATCTATCTTTGGTAATGGCCTGAACAATCTTTAATGTTAGACTGTATAGTCCTGGAAGCAGCCATCACATCCACTACTATTACACAATTACACATCATTTGTGAGAGGGGTTTGGACAGTAACTTCAACACAAAAAATATGACAAAAGTGCCATGTTAAAATTAATTAGAAGTAGTGAATAAAATATACACGATCAAGAGGCTAAGAAAGCGGTAATGAACTGGTTAACATGGTCCTGTGAAAGAGAGGGGTAACAGGCTTTGAGGAAAAAAGAAAGCAGCAGATTCTTCCAGCTAAATTTCATAGTTAAGTGAAAGAAGTTTATTTATTGTGATGCCATTTGCTGTGTTTGGTGTATTATGATACGACCCTTTCCCTTTTTGTTCATGACTTCAGGAATAAACAAGGCTGTTGGATGTTGCTAAACAGACCCACATAAATACATACAAATATACTAATAATTGTCACATATTTCCTTTCATGTCAGTTTTTTTCATTTCTCCTTTATTTTGCCAGGGTAGTTCGATTGAGACAAGGACTCTTTTCCAGGTGTGCCCTGTCTAAGGAGGCACAATACTTAGATATGTTCAACATACATAGACATGTTTAACACAGACACTCCCATACACACATACAATATTTCTTTATGTCCTTTGCATGGTACCTTTTTTAAATACTATTTCAAGTTGTAAAATAATAGCCAGTGCATCCCTCATTACACTTGTATGGTGCCAAATCTATAACCCAAACTGGTACATTCATAACCTTTACATAGTAGCCCATCATGACTCTCCAATTCTCCCCATAAGGGCCTATTCCACCTGGGCCCCATCATTAGTCCATATGGACATCCACATGTGGGCGAAAATGAGTCCTGTGCCAGCTGCAAAGCATTATGCTAGGTTCCCAAAGTAATGACCTCCAGGTGGGAACAGGACAAAAGATGTCATTTTTTTTGTGTGGGAGCAGGTGGAAGAATAGAATATTGTGGTAGGTTTTAGAAGTTCCAGGCAGAGGTCTACCTCTAAGCCACAACTAGGGGCCGTTTGTAATCCCATTTCCCCTTTACTAATTACACCATGTGGTGTGGTTTAGAACACTCTCGTGCACACAACCAAGAAGTTCAAAATTTAAATAATTTTTAGACAATGGCCTCAGTTTGTACAAGGCGGACCAAGATGGCAGCCTATATGCAGGTGTATGTGAAAGATCTAAAAATGAAACTGTACATAAAATGTGTTGGCCATGAGTCAGCAGCTTGTTAGATTGGGTGGTTAATGTTTAACCAAAAGTGATCTTTTTAAATTGGGCTATGCATGGAGGGTTTTGTGGGGGTACATTACATTTGATTTAAATTCATATACATTCCTTTTACTCTCATATTATTTCTGCGGAGGTTTTGTAGAATATAACCATATATGGCACTTTTGCATCAAAGTTTTTAGTTAGGTGAAATATACAAAAATATCAAGGCATGCACCTACAAGAGTCTAACAGACCCTGGACTCTCAAGAGTCATAAGTATGTTTCCGTTCAAGTTGTGGCTGTGGCTTAACATGTTGCAGATAGTGTGCGTGTGGTTAAATAACCAGGTCTGAACACAACATCATTAAATACGAAGTGAAATGCTTTCTTGTTCTTCTGTAATACTGCATTCAATCTATTAAAAATGTCTGTCCACTGACTTGGAATGACAAGAAATCAATATTCTCACGTGAAATCATGAGCTAAGCAATTTCTGTTGGCTCCCTCTGTCAACTGAGCGCGGACGACCTCTGAACTACGCTTACATCAGCTGATTCAGTCACATGACCAGACTTGTGCATGGCTACAGTGAAGACATAACAAGCAAAACGTAAGGAGAGTCGTATTAGGTGTTGACCGCAACTTCGTGAAATTGGCTATACACCCTCAAGCAAGAACAGTGAGTTCTCATTTTACTTTCCGGGTTTTATCGTTGCTAACGATATTGAAACTTAGCTCTATGTTGTCTGCTGGATAGACGTGTTTTGTCATTTTAGGCAAGATGTGTCATTCGCCTCCGTCTCAGTAACAGGTTAACATACACGTATTGTCCTTCACCATTGTGTTTTAGGGACCTGAGTAACCTAAAGGTATAGTCAAACACGTTATTGTATTGAACGTTGTGCCGATGGGGTGGGTTGGGGCTGTAATTGATAGTAGTGCTTGGGCTCTTGACAAACTTTCCACGAATCAATGACTTGACCGTTTAATACAAAGCCTTGTTCAGGAAAGTGTGATGAGGAACACACTACATAGACACAGGGAACGTCTTGTTCTGCTGGTTGCTCGTTCGGCTGGACTTTCCTTGTTTTGCACTTTCAATATCAGTTTCATGTTAGTCGAATATTTGGCATGCTCTGAACCATGTAGGCTACATCAGCATATTATCCAACTGCAGCAATTTTACCGATTTGTCTTCATATTTTAACATCGAAAAATCACCAGGTGTTTATGAGAAAGGAGACCAGTCTTTGCCAAAAGGCTATATGAGGGTCAAACGATTAAAGCTAGTAGAGGAATTCTTCAAACATGGGGTGGTTCTGTCGTTTCAGTCATCATTTAATCCTTGTCGAAGAAACCCTCTCTGTGGGTAGACCGATTTGTAAGCATCAGGGCTTTATTTACTGTGAATGAACTTGAAGTCTAGTGCTGTCAACACAACCTTGTGTCTCACATTGGCTGTTAGATTAGGTCCAGCACCACAATCTTTGGCTGTTTACCGAATTTAACCTCACTCCCTAATAAGAATCAATTTTCATCAATCAATTTTCCTCCATCAGTCACTACCAATGAACGATCAGCCCCCTCTCCGGATGAGAAGAGCCTGTGGTGGTCACCTCTTGGTGCTGTAGTGCGGGGCTCTTCCCTCTGTTGCTCCGCGTGAGGAGAGGGAGAGGGGAGCATGTTCCCGTTCGGCCGTGAGGAGGAGAACTCTTTGGAGGAGCTCTTCAGCTTCTTCAAGCGCTGCCTCAAGCATGGCGAGTGGGAGCTGGCCGCCGCCTGCGTTCCTCAGCTGGGACAGACCCCTGGCGGGGTGGCCCAGGAGCTGCGGGACATCATCTGGGCCATCGTTAAACAGCCCTACCCACTGGCGTGAGTACCTCAATAATCCACACACAAGAAAGGTGGTGGGTTGTTCTGTAAAATGGAGACCTCTTTACGTGCTGCTATTTTTGATGATATGCAGACAATCTAGTACATATAATGTCAATAATACTAACTATTCAAATATTATGTTTTGGATACGTTTGCAAGTTAGATTAGAGACTTATACGTTTTCTGTTCATTTTGTTCGGTTTTATATATATTTTGCTGCAGTCCATACAAAGTCTTGACAGATTGATACATTTGAGACTGTAAGCATGGTCTTGACTGCTTCTGTCTTCATGTGCTGTAGGTGGGGAAAGATGGGGAGCCCTCATAAACTGGCCTGGTTCTGGATGCTGGTCCTGGAGGATTGGACTAAAGAGAAGGTACAGCTCTTCTAACTCATCCAGTGTATGCATTTGGTAAACTAATGTCACAGTAACAGTGACTGACACTGAGGGCCCAAGAGAGGAATGTGCTCCAGATTAAATCAGACCCCCATCAACATATATTCAGATTCTTATGACTTGAATGAATCCCTCCATGACCTACTTTCCCATCATCAACGTAACCTATTCAGTGCACTATATTACTCTGTGTGTATGTGTGTTTGACAGACCCTCTTTCAGTGCAGATGAAAGCTGATTGGATGAAATGCCGGTCGGCTACCAATTAAATTAGGAATTGGTAGGGTGTTTTGGCCCTGGCAATGATGTTTGTGTTAAAGTTGCATAAATGCATTATGAACGTTTTATCAGTGCAAAGAGAGTAGCTTGCCTTTTTGCAGGGGGCAAACAGTGAAATCCTTTTACTCTATGAGAAGCCTAATACGTATGTTATTTATGTTGGTCAATTATGTTTCATGTTCATGTACTTAAAGTCCTAAAAATCATGCAGCTGAAAGCTAATGTCTAATGCCCTTCAAACATTTGTCATGTGGTGTGATAAGAATCTGTATTTCTGATCACCATATCATTCTATTATGAACTGTATGACTAGAGCACCGAAACTGTAAGCGGTATTTTGTACCTTTGTCAGTCAGAATCACATAATCGTTTTACAAGGCCTCTGATGTTAGTGGAGCATACTCAGAGTATAAGTGTGTTTGCTTTCAGCTAGCTAGACAGACAGAGAGATATATAACTACTATGCTAGATCAAAATAAATGTGCATTGTACACTGTCACTCAGAGGAGCAAAATACTGTTACAGTCATTAGCAAAGACGTAATTA
This sequence comes from Clupea harengus, assembly GCF_900700415.2. NCBI lineage: Eukaryota > Metazoa > Chordata > Actinopteri > Clupeiformes > Clupeidae > Clupea > Clupea harengus. The sequence continues at coordinate 21,425,899 of NC_045165.1, forward strand.
TTAGAAACATCAGTGTGCGCCATCCTTCAGGAATGGAGGAAGTAAAAATGCAGCAGTAATGATCCTGGTAGGGGAACTGTTTCTTGTCATGAAACTCTTGTGGTTTGGCCATGGCAGTTTGTGTCACATGACACTCTGTCTTTGTGTTGGCATAGGTCCCAGAGGCAGTCAGGACTGAGCTGGAGTTCATGCTGGTCCTGGAAGAGCTGGGGCAGGATGTCCCAGAGAAGGTGCTCAAGGTCAGACTCTCGGCACTGACGCACTGGTGGTCAGTGGACGTTTGGAAGACGGATACTGGCATAGTGCCAAAAATGTTTCCTTTACATATTCATGTAACTTTATTTTGAGAGCTTGCAATAATAATTTCAGTTGAGCAAGTATGCACCAAACCACCAGAGATTTATTTAGGATATTTGGATAGTTATTTATCGGTTTGGGAACAAAGTGGTGTCCTAGATGGATTGTCCATCTTTTCTACCACACTGTCATAAACACGGTTCCGATCCCCCATCTCCCCCTTCAGGAGTTCCAGCAGGCCTTTTGGGACTCTCGGTCGGACAGGAAGATGTCGGTCCCCAGTGCTGAGGTCCAGGCATGGGTGCAAGACCTGCTGAGGCAGGGGAAGCCTCGGCTGGCTGAGGCCCTGGTCTCCTTCCTGCGACGGGGCTCCAGTGAGGGCAGTGGCTGCCCATGGGACTACTCCTTACAGGACATCTTTATCCAGCACCTTCTGGAAAAGCTGCAGGAGCCCCCGTCAGAGGTCTGGGCTGAGGAGGTGGCCTCGGTCCTGGCCTTGATGCCCTGGAGTGCCGAAAGGCCCAAGGCTGAGCTGGAGGGCCTCTGGGAGGCGCTGTGGAAAGCCAAAGAGGGTCCCCTGAACGAGGGCCGGGTGCTGAGCTCACTACTGAGGCCCAAGGACTACACACTGGTGACACACTACAGTTCCGCCAGTCTGAGGTTACTCAGGGAGCAGATACTGAGGGAGGCCCCACACACTGAGGGTGAGACACACACACACACACACACACACACACACACACACACACACACACACACACACACATATTCACACACACACACACACACACATATTCCACATAGCACATGTTTAATGTCTAAATGCATTTAGTTCAAGCATAGAGGATGCAGCCCAGCAGTCATTACCCAGCTGCTTCTTCACATCTCTGTGTGTGGTTATGATTGCTACGTGCTGTGGTGAAAAATCCGTCAGATGTCAACATGTGATCTACCCACTTTAAAATCCTCTTTTACCACCCACCAAAATGGCTCTGTTCATGTTTGTGACAATACATGTGGTGTGTCCCTATCCCTTCCCTACAGAGGAATTACCCGAAGCTGAGAAGTTAATGCTGGGGTTATGCTGTCATGGCGATCGGCCCACAGCGTGGAAAGCCATCTATTTTGAATGTCTTAGCAGTGGCAAGCACTTCCTTGAGCAAGTGCTGGTAAGCTGAGTGTTAATATCTCCCTCGAAGATTTTGAAGAAATTCAAGCCTGATTATCATTGATAACATCTTTGATGTAGTGAGACTACCATAGTGTTACTTAATTTCTTTCCAGTTATGTCACCGAAGTGACAGTCAGACTCAATTTAGTCATTGTGGGTCAGTTAACAACTTGTAGTTGTCCTAAATAGTTCTTAAACATTTGTAATCTGTTGTGTAACTCCCTTGTTCTGAGTCTTCATCATCTCTCGTCTCTGCTGTTCCTCTCCCTCCCCTACACCAGGTGACAGGCCTGGATCTGGTGAAGAGGCAGGAGGTTGGGCGTCTGGAGGAGATGCTGCAGGGCGAGTTCCAGCCTCTGGCGCGGCTGATGCTGCTGCTGGGCTGGCCTCAGTGCCCGAACCCGGCCTCCGCCCGCATCCTGCTGCAGGTCCTCCACCACCAGCAGGTCAGACACACAGCGCCGCACCACAAATAGTCTGACCTGACCACCAGTGTGCACATTACTCCGAAGAGATAAGCAAAAGCTATACATTAAGCTAAACAACCTTTTTATGGTTGTGTTCTAAACTACTTTCTTATTCTTGCTTCGACATGCCAGCCATGTTGTAGATATTTTAATGACATGTTCCCTAGCTTTTGTTGCACCCATATTGTATGTGGGTCTGTTTATTAGTAGCAAATGAACTGCATTTGAAAATTGTATGACTTGCCTTGTCAATCACAATCCAATCTTCCAATCCAATCCAATCAGAGATTTGTGTCACATGCAGATTCAAACCGTCTGTGATGTAAGACATTTCCACTGATTTAGGAAGGAAAGGAGGAGGAACACTTTTGACCTCAACTGTACAGTAAAACATCCGGCTGCTCAAGTTGTTCATTGTTGGCCTGATGCTTTACAGCTTTAGTGATTGTGGTTGAGAGCATCCCGCAAGCTATAATTACTGTTTGAACAAAGCCATCTTTGTGTCCACAAATGTCAAAATGCACCATACTGCTTCATCAAATCAATAGAGGGCTTTGCTCTCACAGTGCCTCAGACTTTTTGGCAAAGCTAACATGAACTCAGGTGGTCGCTCCAGGGGAGGTCGGACTAATAACCTGAGGACCTGTCATGCCAAAGCCGTCACCATACAGCGTGCCATGCTCACATCCATATCTGTCACTCAGCGGCGGCGGTCCCTTTGAAGACTTTGTTCCATACTGTGGTGAATGGGTGGATTAGACGCTAATCTGGATGTTAACTCTTCCTCAGCCCTCGGCCAGCGACACAGTCCTGAGCCAGTTTGCCGACAGCCTGGCCTCTCAGCTCGGGGTGCTGGAGTGGTGTGCCAAAAACAACCCGTGAGTACCGCCAAACTAGCCCTCTGCCCAGGCCTAATAAGTTTGAGTCTGATTAGAATTTTTAACAGAAAAGCACATGTTGAACATGGCATGTTAAGAGACAAATTGAATCTTGTGTGTGTGTGTGTGTGTGTGTGTGTGTAGCAGTGTAAGTGAGGAGGCCCTCCAGTCCCAGTTGCTGACTCTGGGTCAGCACTCGGCTCTGTACGTGCTGCACTCCCTCACCCCGCTGGCCCAGTATGAGGAGCGCCAGGTGCTGGACCTGCTGCATGGCCTCACCCCCTCCGGCCACACAGGTCTTACACAACAACAACAGCAACACCATCTCCCTCTGTCCTCATTTCACTTCCTCTCATCATATTATGACATTCCTCTTTCATCAGCTGAGGATCTCTATCTCTGTCCATCCATCTTTCATTTAGTCTTTTTTTCTTTCTTTCTTTGTTAAGCTTTCTTTCTTTCGATCATATTTGTCAATCCTAACTGCCTCTCTCTCTGGTGTTCCATAGCAGAGTTCTCGGATCCGGGGGATGCACGCAGCCTCGCTGCCCAGCGGAACATCACTCTGTTCCAGGGCTTCTGTGCCATGAAGTACGCGCTGTATGCCATCTGTGTGAATGCTCACACACACACTGACTGCAAGGAGTGTGGGCTAACATCACAACAGCACAACAGCCCTGGGTCTCCGGAGAAGAGTGAGGAGTCCAGCTACTCAGAAGGTAAGGACAATTTACATGATATTGTCTTGATATTGTTTTTGACCACAGGTATTTATAGAGGTGTAATAAACCGTCTACAAGGTATATCATGCAGAAAATATACAATTTAGAAAATAAGGTTTAACAAATGAAAATGATGACATTTTATCGTCCTGTCCTCCAGATGCCAAGAAGCTCTTTCAGCATTACCTGTCAGAGTGCCAGCTGTACCTGGAGGCGGTTCCTGCCCTGTTCCGTCTGGAGCTCCTGGAGAACATCTTCTCGCTGCTCTTCCTCTCAAGCACTGACCTGACCTTGGTTACGGAACAGAAACCATCTAGCCCGACTCTCAGAGACGCAGAACCCGGGAACGCGCAGAACAAAGGGACAATCGAAAGTGTGGAGAACCAAGAGCGGACCTGTGGTGATGTCCCAGCCTGCCAGCAGGAGAGACCAGAGGGGGTCCAGCGGGGATGGGGTGTTGGTGAGCCCAGCCGAGCTCACCTGGACCTGGGCCATCTGACACAAGGCTGCTGGGGCTTCCTGGCAGACGTGAAGGCCATGGAGGGCTTCCTGCGGCTGCTCAGGGAAGGGCTGGAGGGCCTGAACTTGCCAGGGCCGGGCCAGGACGAGCAGGCCGCCATTGCCTCTGAGAGCCTGGGGTGCTCTGTCACGGCCGAGACGTTCGAGGCGCGCCTGCAGAGGCTGTCAAAGCGCACGGCCGAGGCCCAGTGGAGGCTGCAGGTGGTCACTAAGAACCAGCACAGTGGAGACGGAGGTGAGACTAGTGGACAGAGATGCTACCGGAGGGGGGGGGTTATTTATCAGAGAGGTATAAGAGGGGAACGTGGTGTGGTCCTTGCATGAGTTTTGTAGAGGCGCTTTGAAAGTATAATTTCAATTTGCAATTGATTATAATAGGGATGATTTGTGTGTGTCGCGACTAGGAGTGGGTGATATGACTATCATGGGATGTTCTGCTCTATGTAAGGTATCATTTTAATAATATACAAGGAGTTTACCATCTATTCTTATGCATGACTGGGGGTGTAGACAAAATAGATCCCAGACTGTTGGCAGGACCAGTTTGCTGCTGGCTTTGAATGGAGTAGGTCTATAAACTGTGAGACGAAAACTGTATGAAAGACATTCAGAGTAGCCTACATAATATTTTTCTCCCAATACATAAAAATGTGCAAGTTAAGAATATTTTGAGTTTTTATAGCCTACTAAACCATTTTATAATTCATCACACTAATCAACCTAAAACCTTGCCTCTTTTATGCTTTTTTTATGATCTTTTATGCACATTGTTTAATCTTTCGTGCCCATTGTATCGAATGCTATCTGTATGCTCCGATATCTACCCTGTGGCCTCCTCTAGTAGCCTATCCTGTTCAAGAAAGGAAGGACAACTAAAGGTCATAAGAATAAAAACAGCCTGAAATAATGTTCACATCTTTACTTTATTCCACTGAGGATGATCATTATAAAGTTTGGGCATGGCAAACCCACCAGAATGGTAAATGAAAAGACATTTCTGATTGATTGATTGATTATTAGTAACCCCCAACGTCTTTACAATACCATCAGACACATCTAATAATGTGGTCACAAATTACAAGGCAATCTGACAGCTTCCATCCTCTTACAACTACAGATACCGTCCACCCTTAGTAGTGACTCATTTCAGTTGACTTGAAGTTATTTGTGGGGTCACCTGGATGAGTATGTACATGTTCATGAACAGATCTCATCTCTGCTGCTTGAGCCCATATTTTATTCCAGTGTTTACATTTACATGCAGAGATTGTGGGATTAATGAAGGACAACTAGACTGCATGCTCACAATTTATACTCAGTTGAAGTTGGTGATAAATTGCAAATGAGAAGGAAATTATTTTTGGAAGATGTTACTCCTGGGCCGTGCAAGGTGACTGTTTGGACCAAAGAGTAACTTTATGAGTTGCTCATCTTTTGACATATGTTTTGTGTATAACCACTGATCTGTGGTCAGGCTCAGACTCGCTGCAGATGCCCTCTCCCCTGGCGAGTCCCGCTCCGTCTCTGAGGCGCGGCAGCACCACCTCCACCACCAGCAGCAGCAGCAGCAGGAGGCGGCGGAGGCCAGGGCGCCATCGCCCCGAGCGACACCTCCCCGCCGACAAACCGAACGGAGACTTCAGCACCAGCACCTCTGGTGAGCAGCCGAGCTCTCGTCGCCTCATTTCCCACCAGTCAACATTTATCAGACTCTGTGCTCTGAGAGGGCCTCGGGTCTAATGCACATGTCACAGTGCATGAGCACTTGTAGATGATGGCAGTGCCTTCCTGCCCTCTCTCTGCGATATTTTATTAAGATGGCTGCAAAGTTGGAACATGTTGCTATCTTTGGAACAAAAATGAATATACTTAAATGGGTGTTAGTATGCTTAAAGGACATGCTCAAAGTTATTAAATGAATATGTGCAATTTTAGATGGAGGCGGAGGGACCGCATCAGGCCGTCAAGAGCACGAGGCTTGTCCCTGTGGAGGTCCCCACAGCTGGCTGGTCCCTGCCATGCTGGCTCCCCCAGAGTCCCTGCTGGTGTCCTGCATCCGCAGGGGCAACTTTGTGGAAGCTCACCAGGTGAGAGCAGTTTGTCAGTTAGAGTGGTTCACTTTTAGATGAAGACCCATCATTTTCATGAGGTGGATGAATTTGAATGATAGAACATTTGAGTTATTTGCTGAATGGATAGAAGGCAAAAGGGGAAGGGTGAGAGCCTGTGGTAGATAGCTTCATCTGACTTAACTAGTCTGATGACCTCTAAAGCAGGAAGCAAACAATGGAAGGAAAATAGGAGAAGGACTGTGGGGGTGGGAGAGTGTGAAGTGGTTTGGAGTGGCTGGGCAAGAGAGGAGTACATGAGTGGAGTAGGGTGTAGTGCACAAGGAGAGGCCAGGCTGTAGTGTCTAAAATGGGGATAGGGAGGGGGCAGTGAAGTATCTGATTGAGTGTGTGTTTTTTGGACAGGCATGTGAAATAGTGAGAGTGATGTTAAGAGCCTGTGGAAACTATTGATCTGTGTAAATGCAGAGTGATAACTTTGGTGATGACTATCCATAAGCGAAAAGAACCGCGACAATACATAGGGTGCACCAAACATTCTTTGCTAACACATTCGGCTCAACTAGGTATAGATCTGGTGCATACTGCCTCGTCTGTGTGCCTCTGCCCTGCAGGTGATGCTGATGTTTGGCCTGGAGTCCTCCAGCTGTGCGGGGGAGCTGGTGTTTATGGAGCGCTACCGGGAGGTGCTGCAGGAGCTGGCTCAGGTGGAGCAGAAGATTGAGAGCCAGTCTCTCTCCTCCTCCTCCTCTTCCGAGGGGCTGGGGGCTGTGGCGGCTGTGGTGGCTGGCCAGGGGAGGAGCCGGCTGGGGAGTAGTGGAAGGTCCACCCTGCAGGCCATCGGGAGCGCTGCTGCTGCTGGTACTTCACCTCAGAACACACATACACACTGCACTGTGTTCGCTATAGACTCCAAACACGTTTACTGTCCACACTTTGAGAGAAAAATGAAGCAACATGACGAGAATATTAGGTTTAGTCAGTTCATCAAATCCGCATGATGCTTTTACTGTCTAAGAGGTGGTGCCCTGCAGATCTCCACTCTCTCTCTCTCTCTCTCTCCCCTCTCTTTCACTCCCTCTCTTTCTTTCACTCCCTCCTCTTTCTTTCTCTCCCTCTCACTCCCTCCCTCTCTTTCTTTCTCTCCCTCCCTCCCTGCAGGTATGGCCTTCTACTCCATCTCAGATGTGGCGGAGCGTCTCACCAGTTCTCCTCAGCGACCCATCCCAGCTCTGGAGGAGGACTACTGGCTCTCTCAGCTCCCGAGCTCCGTGGGCTCGCCGGACCCTTCCTCGTCCATCCGCCAGCTGCTGGAGGAGCTGAGCCCGCCGGCCATGGCTGCTTTTGACCTGGCCGTGTGTCACAGCCAGCTGTGGAAGAGCTCCCGGCAGCTGCTGGAGACAGCCGAGCGCAGGCTCAACACCAGCCTGGAGGCGAGAGGTAAAGAATCGCCTTTGATACCCTAACGTTAAGGCTAGACAATATTTGGGGAATATTTAAGGATATTACAGGAATTCTACACTAAATCCAGAAGTTTAATTGAGTCAAATGCAGATTAAACTGCTTACTGCTCACAGTACTTTATAATGAATGTGTGTACAGTAATTCTTTGTGTCTGTGTCCTGTGTTCCGGCAGAACTGAGGTTAGAACCCAAAGTGCCTCACGCTGATGGGATCAGAGGCTTCCCTGCGGTGCTGCAGCAGATCAGTAAGATCCTGAACCGCACGGCCACTGGGAAAGGACCTGCTATAGGAGGTGAGCATCTGGGAGACATACCTGAGGAGAAGCAAAGCTATGAACTGCATGTTGGAATGGATTCCATGTGTTATTTATTGTATATTGAACGTGCTTCATTCATTATAAAATTAAAAAAGTAGATAGACAAGCTTCAGAGGATGGGACTGGTCCTGTTGTAAGCGAGAGATCTGTGTGGTAAGATCCTTGAATACAGACCTCTGCCATTCTGTCTCTCTCATCCATTTTTACATCTCTCTCTCTCTCTCTCTCTCTCTCATCACCCTGTCCTTGTAGAGGGCGCTGGGGAAGAGGCCACGTTGGGGAGCCCGTTTGGCTGCAGTGCCCAGGAGGTGATGCTCTCATGCCACCCCGTCCTGACGGAGGAGGCCATCTCTAGCCGCCTGAGCCTGGGCCAACGCCTTGAACACATTGCCCAGATCCTCAACACTGCTGCTGATGCCACAGGTCAGAGACAGCCCACAGCTTACCTCTGTATCCTATTAAACCTGAAAAAAAGCAAGGAATCTTCTCCATGCTGGAGTGGGAGCATTTTCAGACCAATTCCTTCACCCAGGCTTTGGAACACCACCTGCTTGTTAGGTTGATCCACAGCCTTGTGGCATTGGAGATTTTCATGTTAGACAGAGGGAATCATGCCTCTTTTACTTGATGTCTGCATTCAAGCTTTAGCTTTCTGATAAATGTATTAAACTGAACCCTATTTCTGTTGCTGTGAAAGGTACTGAAGATTAGTTCAGTAATATAAGTCAGTCATAGATATCAGTCAGTTCCGATGCAGCTGAACCCCTCACATTGCAGCAACTACCAGACGTGGTGAGAACCGAGTTTGAAATCAGCCCACAATGTGCACTACCAGAGGGACAACCTCTCCTTCTGTCTGAGTGTGTGTGTGGGTGTGTATGTGTGTGTGTGTTTCTTACTGCTTTCTAAGCCTCCCTCTGTCGCCCCCTGCAGCTGAAGGTCGGTCCTGCGGTGCTCTGCTGGCGGCGCTGGTGGAGCAGGCCAGCCTGAAGCAGGCGGAGCTAGATGCCCACCCGGTGCGCTCGGCCATGAAGCAGCTGCTGCGGGTGCTGGACCAGCTCTGCCCCTTTGAGCCCGACGTAGCCACCAGCAGCCCCGACTACGTGCGCACATTCCTGGACTACGTCAACACTCTGGCCTCGGTGCTGGTGCGAAGCATGGGATCAGATGGTAAGCTCTAACATACACACAAAACCACACAAACCAATACATGGATGGAAAACTTGAGAGGGTGACTCTATAACAATGTGGACATACCAGAAAAGGAGCTTGTATGTTTGTATGTGTTGCCTTTTTGACTTGGCTATTGACAGGCTCCGTCTGCAAGCGTGTGAAAGTGACTTGTTTTGTGCTTCTCCAGCGGACCAGTCTGCAGAGGTGAAGCTGGGGAACCCTCTGCTGGTGCTGCAGCAGTCCCCCTCTCAGCTGCTCTCCTACCTGCTGTTTGAACGACAGGTTTCTGCAGAAAGGTATGAACACACACACACGCTTTTACATACACACACACACACACACACACACACTCACACACATACAAAGACATAAGAATTTCATGTCGGATTTCTGTCGCCCTAGCATTTGGGTCATTCAAAGCAAATAGAGCATGTATTTGGTTGATGACATAGAGCGAATGATTTAGTTTCATTTCAAAATAGTAGGGTTGTAATGTAGAGCTGTTTGTGTTCTGTGTGTGTAGATTGTCATCTCTACTGCAGCAGGAGGGCTTGGGTCTGAGCGTGGAGCAGGTCATGGACCAGCACTGCTGTGAGCCCCTCCTCCTCTGGGACACCCGCAGGCGGAACGAGAGTGACGAGGGCGGTGCTTTCAGCCCTGCACGAATCGCCGCACTGCTCCAGGAACACGCCCACAAACACAACCTCATCCTGGACCTGCCCCCCTCCCTCTGTTCCGAGCTCAGCTCCCAGGAGTCCTCAGAGGGCTCCACCGAGGAGAGCCGCACCTCCTGCGGCACCCTCTCCACCTCTCCTTCGTCCTCTTCCTCTTCTGTTTCGTCCTCCTCCTTGCCCTCTTCGTCCTTCTTGCTCACGCCATCCGCTCTGGCCTTCCTGAAGTCGCGCTCACCCCTGTTGGCCATTCTGGCGTGTCTCGGCGCCACGCGCGGCGGTGTGGTGCGCCCTTCCACCAGTTGGCCCGGCCTGCCCTCCTACTTCCGCAGCGGCGGGCGCAAGGAGGCCCCGCTGGACGCCGAGCAGATCTCCCGTGAGGCCGAGGCCCTGCTGCAGGACTTCCCCATCCTCAGAGACTACCTGCACACCATGGCCGAGCCCGTGCTGGGGGCCCCTCCACAGGGCCTGGAGGCCGAGGCAAACGGAGAGGGTCTCGGAGCTGCACTCTGTGGGACACCGCTGGCAGCGCTGGTCCTCTCCGGGCCGCAGAGCGCAGCAGCCCAGGCTTTGGTGGTGGAGGCCTTCCAACAGGCGTTGAGTGGAGGGGAGCTGGAGCGAGCCCTTACCCTGCTGGAGCTGTATGGGCAGGGAGGCGACCAGCAGGAGGCACTGAGGGACCAGCTGCTGGCCTGTGCTGCACAGGAGGGTGAGTGGGTGGAAAAGCTGGGCATCAAGTCTCTCCAAAGAATCCCTGAACATGGTATCCTTGATGTGTGTTGTTATATGTGATACGTGATACGTTTTTTCATATTCCTATCATGATGGATACAGTGACTAAAGTCTTAAAATGATTAACATAAGGAATTAAATTAAAACCGTATGAAATGTCTGTTGTGCTTTTACCCTTCGACTCTAACTTTCCCTCTTCTATCTTTCCTCACTCACTGTCAGCTGGTCAGCAGGGCTGGGAGCATTTATTCCGAGTGCAGGACACAAACCTACAAGCTCGGGTGGCCCTGCAGGTACTGGACCAGTGGCCCTTGGGTGCCTGCCGGGAGCTGCTAGAATTCTGTCTGAGCAAATCCAACATGGACGCCTCACTGGAGGACCAACTGCAGAAAAAGAAACAGGAGATGGACATGTACCATAATGTAAGCCCTCCAAAAGTCATGTCCAAAGTAACTAAATACAAATAATGGTTAGGCATGGATGTACAAATGTACCATGTGGTCAAAGATTTATCAAATTTGGAGCTTCTTCAGTCTTTAATGTTAGGCAGGTTTGTCTGAAATGCCACTTAGACTATTCACAAACCCTCTTTAAATTTGGTGGCTTTGACTGAGGGAAGGTATGTCTGGCCATTTAGGTTGGGTCTCTGCTTTAGATAAGAGTTAGCATTAATCCAAGCTGCACAAAGATATGACTCCTTCCTCATTGCTATGGCTGCTTCAGATGCTGAGCCTACAGTCCCCGTTGCCATGGGAGATGTGGCAGGAGTTAAGAGAGGAGTCGCAGAAGGATCCGGAGGCTGTGATGGCTCTGCTGTTGGAGACCAGGGTTAGTGTCTAATCAACACACACACCACACACCACACAAACACTCATATTGACACACCACCATAGAAATCACCAATTGCATCAGCAGCACTTGCAGCAAAGTATAATGTTGCCAAAGCCCAAGACCTCTCCCTGTGCCTGCTTAAGCTTTTGTTACAATATACTCTTCTTATTCTTTTAGTGAATAAAGAATTGGTGGAATGAAGTATTGTATTGTGTACTTGGAGATTTCTGACGAAAAAAATTTCTAAGCACTTAATCGGGACCTCGTGTGTGTGTGTTCAGGAGTTTGAGCTGTGTGCTCAGTGGCTGCAGCTCTATCCCGTATCGGAGCAGTCCAGACTACAGCTGCAGACTGAACACCTGCTCCACCTGCTGGAGAAGGGACTGACAGACGAGGCCTGCCAGGTGTGTGTGACTGAGTTGTCAAAGATCATTGAAAGTGTGGAGACCTGTGTTAAACCTCTATGCCCCTATGCATGAAGTATGCTGATAAAGTGTGGCATTTCCCCCTTAGGTCTATGACTTTGACGATATGTAGTGTTTGGAACCAACACTGATAGTTGAAATGTAGTGTATCCATGATTTTAGCGCTATAATTAAGATATATTTTGTACATTTTTGTGGCTACAGAATCACATTCTGATGTGATCAGTTCAGTTATGAGAGGAAATGAGAGGTTATATCTGAACTCTGTGACTGATACAGGAAATGCATTCTGAATTTTTGCAACATAAGCTTATGGGTGAGGGCTGTCTGAAGCTGAGTCCTCAGGCCTAATTGAAAGCATAGCTATGATTTTAGTACTTGCTGGAATACCTGACATTGTATGTTTGGCCTGTGTCTTTCCCAGTATTAGTGAGCTCACCTCCTGTTTTGTCTCTGCTTTTCTCCTCCAGCTGCTGGAGGGTGTGTCTGACCCATCTCGGGGCCTGGAGGTCTGTGAGCGTGCTCTGGATCGCCAGCCCACATTGGCTGCCTGTCACTTCCTGTCTGACTACCTCACTGTGAACTTTGAGAGCCGTGTTTCTCCAGCCCGCCGCAGGCACATCCACGCTCTCCACCTAGGATCCAAGGTCTGACACTCCCTCTCGTCCTGCTCACCTACACCAGAGCGCAACTGCCTTACCTTTATACACACTGCAGTCTTGGCATGTGCATGCATCTGAGTGTTTGCTTTGAAATTTAAGGATAAAGTTTGTTTGGCTTGGTTCAGGATAGCTGAATTGTGGTCTAGTTGTATATGGGCTACTGTATTGAGGACAGGGGATGAGTACTAAGGGCTGTAGCTCTCAATGAACAATTTTTGTAACTATTTTTGAGTGTTCTGGTTGTGTTGAGGTTGCGTGTGTGGAAGTATAAAAAAAGCATCTGGGTCTGCTTGGAGTGAGCTAAACAAAAAGCATCTGAAAACTGATGGTGTACCTGCTAATAGTAGAACTCGCTCAATGTATTTATAAGATCCATTTCTCCTTTTTGTTATTTTCATTCATTCTTTTACCTTTTCTGTCTTTGTCCTTTTCTTCTCTCTCGGTGTGTGTCTCTCCATCTATCTCTCCATTTATAATCTGTCTCTCTGCCTGTCTCTATCTCTCTCTCTGTCTCTCTCGTTCAGGTGTTGTTGACTCTGCCGGAGGCGTCTCGGCAGAGCTATTTCCCGCTGCTGTCGTCCCCTCTGCTCATGCTGGAGCAGCTGCTGATGAACCTGAAGGTGGAGTGGGCCGACGTGGCTGTGCGCACCCTCCGGAACCTTCTGGTGGACCAGGAGGGCGGCTTCAGCAACGACGACATAGACATGCTCCTGTCCGACTACGCCAGGAAAGCTCTGGAGTTCTCCTGCACACCCAGAGAGAGGTTACGCTCAGGTGGGTCGCTGTCGCCTTCCCCCACTCCAAATGTCATTACAGCCAGCACTCAACTGCAAAATCCATTGCACTTCAAAGTTATGTAAAGGCTCAGAACATGTGAAAATTGCTGAGTACTTTTTCTCTACTTTCACAACATAAAAGATTGAATTGAGATAATCAGATCAGGAAAGATCTAAGGCAGTTGAGGCAAGCAAGCTTAATCAGATTTGTCCTGCTGCGGTTCTGTGCCTCCTTGAGGAACTCGATTGAGAACCACTGGTCTGTAGGTTTGAATGGGATCCATGTGAAGACTCATTAACCAGTCTAGCTGAGTGGCAGTGTTAAATGCCTCTTCTCCTTCTCTGCAGACTCGGTCATCAGTCTGCAGGATGCCTATCTGCAGTGCCCCGCCCAAGAGAGCTGCCCCGCCTCCCCCAGCGTTACCCCACCCTCCTCCGCAGGTCAGTTGAAGCCATAGTTAACCCCAACTCCTTGTCAAGTCAAGTCAAGTGTTTATTGTCGCATGCACCAAATTGCTTTAGCGAGCGAAATTCTTAAGACTTGGCCGGCAACATCTACGCAGTAGACGGCAAAATGTACAGATAACAAAGTAACATATACCAAAAATAACATATAACACTATAACATATAACATATAACACTATTGTGAAGTGGTACTTTCATTGCAAACACAGGACCATGACATAAATGTCCTCTTATTTGTCAGTCTATTCTTCACTGTGCAGCAGTTTGATGCTTCTCAATTGCTGTTCGGTTAATGCAGCTGTGTTTCAGTGTAATTGCTGTGTTGGGATATGGTGTTGGGCTGGTCAAGTGAATTGTCTTGATTTGATCTTGTTGGTTTCTTCACTGTTGTGGTTGCCCTCTCAGTCAGCACACCCATGCACACACCCTCCAGCAGCGGTTGGGAGCGAGGCTCCAGCGGTAGGAGGGCGCAGACCCCCGCCACCCCATTCACCCCTCCACCCAAGCCCCCGGTTCGCAAGGACTGGATCCCCGACCACCAGGAGCCCGTCTGCATGGTCTGCCAACGCGAGAGGTTCACCATGGTGAGGGTCTGAGAAGACAAGAAAAACACTGTGCTCTCACGTTATAATTATAGCATGTAGCAGTAGCGCTTCTGCTTCTGCTTCCCCCAGAGCTTAAAGGCGTGGCCGGTGGATTTTTCATTCCCGCTCCCCCAGGATCCTGTCCTGCTCCCACAAAAATATGAAATATTTTGTCCTGTTCTCGTCCGCTTCTTCCATGTCTTGTTCCGCTCCCACCTACAAAATCCCACAGGTGGACGTTTACGTGGGATGGATTTTTCACTCCTGCTTCTGCCTGCTGTCGTTAAAATTTGCCATGTGTAAAAAAAAAAAAAACACCAACCTTCAGCCTGTTTGTGTAAAACGATAGTTACGTATGAATTTCGGAATTTTAGTCAGTAGAAATTAACATGGGTTTTTACATGGGATGCTCTCCTGCAAACACAAATAACATTCCATACTTAAAGAACAAAAAACTCTGTTTCTGTCTCCCGCGCTCGAACATGCATCAGCTTGTTACCGCCCGCACCAGCACTGCAATCAACAGTAGACTCGTTTGCACTGGGTCCCGTGGTACTCGCATGCAAGTGTTATCATGTCTAGGAAGTTGAAGGGAGGTGTTGAACTGAGGTTACTGTGTTGTCGTCTGTCATAAATATAGCAGGGTTGCGTAGGCTGAAGCTTGTGGTTTGTTGCGGTTAATGATGCCTTTGGTATTCCCCTCTCTCTCTAGTTCAACAGGCGTCACCACTGCCGCAGGTGTGGGAGGCTGGTGTGCCAAGCCTGTTCCAGCCACCGGATGGCAGTAGAGGGCTGCGAAGAGGAGGAGGAAGTGCGAGTGTGCAATCAGTGTTACAACTTCTTTCACCCTGAGTAAGGCAACTTTACTGCACAGCACTAATCTAACTAAATATAATTATGAGGAACAACAGATATACCATGATATTCATGGTGGTTGTGTCTTTTATGATTTTTACAGTTCAGATGATGAACTGGAGCAGGCTGAAGGTAAGAAAAAAAAGCTCTATACTCTGATTTTATAAAGCTTGTAATTGGCATTGTAGATACTCAAGGTTGCCAAATCTTTAATTTGTATGTTTAGTAGATAGTGTGTTCAGCTGTTTGCCCAGGTTTGTAGTTTACTGTGCAATTGTATATACAGTATGTGAGTAAGAGAGAATGTATCTCTGCATATGTGTCATGTTTAACTGACTTCCTGTCTGTGCGCAGTAGCTAGTAGTCCTGCTGCAGCCCAGGGTGCATTGGAAGGGGCTGTGCGACTCCCTGAAGTCCCTGAGAGGCGTTTCAGGCTCAGCATCAACCCAGCGGACAACCAGAAGATACTGAGCGAGTTCTACTATGAGCAGGTACATTATCAGTTTTCAGAGGCTTTTTGTTTAGCTCACTCCAAGCGGACCCAGATGCTTTTTTTTATACTTCCACACACTCAACCTCAACACAACCAGAACACTAAAAAATAATTAAAAAAAAGTGTTTTACATGTCTATCATCACTACCAACAGACCATTATTATCACGGAACAATTAAATGCCCTCACAATAGTGTTACAATACAAAGAGTTACTGCTTACTGCTATATTAACACTACCGTGGCAAATACATAAGTCCATCATAATGACGATGATATTACCTTGCTACAGCAACAATATCAGAATCTTAAAGAAATTCCCATCCTCCCTTCCTTTGGCCCTCCAGGCTCCGAGCGCGTCCCTTTGTGTATCCATCCTCTCGCTGCACAGCGACCCAGCCTCCTGCGGGCACCAGCTGATCGACCACTGCCGATCGCTCTCACGCACGCTCACCAACCCCGAGGTGGACGCCCGGCTTATCACCGACGTCATGCGCCAGCTGCTCTTCAGTGCCAAGGTCATGTTCGTCAAGACGGGCCAAAGTCAGGATCTGGCCTTATGCGACAGGTTGGGACAATGACAGATATTGCAGATACCTCTGTCACACACACACACACACACACACACACACACACACACACACACACACACACACACACACACACACACACACACACACACACACACACATCATGTCAGGGTAAATCTGAGTTGGATTACTAATTTGAGTACAGTTATATTTTATAGAGATAGATGCAGGGTTATATTATTTGCACAATGTATAGCCATAGTGTGTAGTATAGACTTTTAGCTGGAGATTAACAGGATCAACATGGAAAATGACATGTTATTGTGTTTTTTATTCTTATTTGCTCACTCAGCTACATCAGTAAAGTGGACGTGCTGACGATTTTGGTGACGGCCAACTACAAGTACATCCCGTCTCTGGACGACATCCTGGAGGCTGCTTCTGTGTCCCGGCTCAGAAACCAGCTGCTGGAGGCTGAGTACTACCAGCTAGCCGTGGAGGTGAGGCAGCGGGGTCAGAAGGTTACAGACAGGGAATAGGGTGATTGAAGCACATCGCAGTTTACACCCCAGTTACTAAGAATTGTTTCCTTTCAGCATGATTGATTCATTGAAAAGCATATTGTTGCTGCATAGTCAGAAAGCATGTTAAAAAACTAAAACATCTTACCGTATCATCATCTTTTCATGCTTAACATAGTGTCAATACAAAGTGTCAATACAAATTCCCTGCATATGTGAATTCTGCATGCGAGCCAACTGCTCAGTGGTAATGTGTGTGTGTCGTCTCTCAGGTCTCCACCAAGAGTGGCCTGGACCCGTCGGGCGTGTGGCACGCGTGGGGCATGGCGTGCCTGAAGGCTGGCTTCCTGAGTCGGGCGCGGGAGAAGTTCGCCCGCTACCTGAAGCCCCCGGTGGACCGCGGCCAGCACACCCACGGCCCACGGCTGCTCCAGGAGATCCTGCAGCACCTGGAGGCCAACATCCGCCCGACGGCCATCCCCATGGTAACAGCTTCATATCTCTCCCTGCAGTCTAGATTTATTACATTAGAGCCAGCTTGTAAAAGACATTGGCTTGAAACAAATGGATGAATTGATTTATTTTCTACTGAACCGCTTTCTTTTTTTATCGTGAACACAAGTACAATGACGTTCCTGACATGTGTTTTGTATTCTTTTGTGAGTGTGTTGTAAGGTCACTGTCGGCCTGCTTTATGTTGCTTCTCCTGTTTGTGTTGGACACACGGTGGTGCTGGGTATACTGGCCTCTGCCACAGCCATCCAAGCACACGGAGGCTGAATGTTCCTTCCCTCCTGTGTCTGTGTGTGTGTGTGTGTGGGAGGTGGCAAGGCCTGAGAGACCGTCTCTGAGGGGAAGAAGAAAAAAAAAAAAGCGAGCTGTGCTGTGAAATGCTCTCCTAGCAACGTGTCTCCATGGCGAAACAGTGGCAGCGCGGTTTGGATCGGTCTTGGATCATGCCGACCCGTAGCCTCGGCCCCCGGGCACTTCGGAACAGAATGTGTCTCACAGCGAGGCCTTTGTCTGCTGCTCTGAATCTTCCCCCATCTACCAGACACCTTTTGAGATGCAAGTGCCTGGCTCCCCAAAATTATTCTTAGGCTGGCCGAGATAAATTGTGTAGCCCTCCCTTAAATGTCACCTTATGTAACTTCAGCAGAAACATGCAGGGTATGAGGCTGAACACAAAAGACCCAGAGGCGTGAAGTGGATCACAGCAGGTTTAATCAAGCAGAGGGATTATGTAATGCCTCGCTGTAAACTGTTACTCAGGCTGGAGGCTTACTGCACAGCTTTTTAGGTCAACAGCAATTGAGAAGCTATGGTCTTGCATGCCTTGATCTCACAGTACAAGGCATGATTCATTATGTTTCTGGATTTATTCCAATATGTTACTGTGTTAATAGGTTGTACTCATGTTCAGTGTGTGTGTGTGTGTGTGTGTGTGAAGTGTGTTAGTGTGTGTGTGGGTTTGTAGTCATGTTCGGAATGTTAGAGTGTGTGTGTGTGTGTGTGTGTGTGTGTGTGTGTGTGTGTGTGTGTGTGTGTGTGTGTGTGTGTGTGTGTGTGTGTGTGTGTGTGTGAGCAGAGTTGCATATGTGTGAATGCGTGTGTGCTCACCTGTGTGTGTGTGTGTGTGTGTGTGTGCTCACCTGTGTGTGTGTGTGCTCACCTGTGTGTGTGTGTGTGTGTGTGTGTGTGCTCACCTGTGTGTGTGTGTGCTCACCTGTGTGTGCATATGTGTGTTTGCAGCTTCAGCGCCCAGAGGAGGACATCCTGGCCTCCCTTTGGGAGCTGGAGGAGGCCCTGGCTGAGCCCCACCCCCTGGAGCGCCCAGAGGGCCATGTGCAGAACTGCCGTAACTACCAGGAGAGTCTGCACTACCTGCAGGCCTACGGCACACACCTGGCCCTGGTCAGCTTCTACATGCGCCACGACGGCATGAAGGAGGCCCTCTCACACCTGCTCAGTAAGGTGAGGTCAACTCAACTCACCTCAGCTCAGAGGATGAGATCAATAAAAGTAGGGTAAACAAATAAACATGATAATAAATGTCGATGAATAAACAGAAGTTATTGCTGCAGTTACACTTTGCCTCCTCATAGCTGGTGATGCTTTTAGTCATCAACCACAATGAAGAGCAGAATCAGGTACAGTATAGAAGGGCTTTTGTGGCATATACAATAATACTGATTAGTGCTTAGTTGGCTGTTGGTAATATCTTTGAGACTGCAACAATGCCTACACACACTTTTAGCCTGTAAAGTCAGATGTTTATATTCCCCTATACATCTAACTACCGGTGTGTTTCTTTATCAATATGCATTCTGTTATAAACTCGCTTTTACATGTGAGGAGTAAAAGCTGGTCCAGTTGGCTCCAGGCTGAGATGTGTTGATACAAACGTGTCTCTTTTTCTCTGTGCTGCTCCCTCGTCAGGAGTGTCCTGAGGAGGTGTTCCTGGAGGCGGTGCTGATGCCCAGTCTGGAGCGGGGCCGGCTGGGGGTGCTGCAGGCCCAGCTGGAGAGTCTGGACCCCACGCTGGAGGGCTGGAGCCGCTACCTCATCGCCTCCTGCCAGCTGCTGCAGCGCCGTGGCCACTTCCACACCATCTACCAGCTGCAGCAGTTCATGACGGTCAGCCCCGACCAGATACTGTGCAGAACACTCTGTGTGGAGAGCAGAGAAGCAACAACCAAGCTGTTGCAATATTGTCATGGATGTCTGGGATTTAGATTCCCTTGATAGTTCCGCTGTCACTATCTCCAACTGGTATTGACACTCAGTGGCAGAGTGGTCCTGCTGTAGACTGGGCTTTATATGGGAACAGTGTGCACGGGGCTGTGAATACCATTAAGAGTTGTATCCTTAGAGGTTACTGCTCAAAGCTAAATGAGACTCTTTATATTTTGTATAATTTTTTTTTATTTTACAATAAATGTTTAAAAAAAAAAAGCTTAAATGAGGAATCTTCCCACGATTTTTCAGGACCATGTGCGTGCTGCCATGACCTGCATCCGCTTCTTCACCCACGGCGCTCAGTCGTACCTGCAGCTGGGCGAGCAGCAGCGTTGGCTGGTCCGCGCCAAGGAGCACCTGAAGACCTACCTGCAGGAGCAGCAGGGCCGAGGCGCCGGCCGCAAGAAGTCCCTCTCCAGCAGCTTCCGCAAGAAGATGTCCGCCAGCGACGTGTCAAGGTGAGTGAGTATGTTTGGACAGAGGTAGATGGAGTTGTAGAGGCTGGCATAACATGTCATTTTAGACATGATTATCTTAACAAAAGTTTAGTACGAGAACATTTATACTGTCCTTATCCTTCACACTTTTTCCACGCACATATTTCTTTTCTGCCTGGATACTGTTTGGCACGTCTGAGCATGTCTCACCCGTTTGAGAAGTCCATGGCAGCTGCTCATACATTGTTAACAAGGGTCCCTCTTCCTCCTCCTCCGCCTCCGCCTCCTCCTCGGTCCTCAGGCACATGAACACCATAGAGCTTCAGCTGGAGGTCACTCGCTTTCTGCACCGTTGTGCAACCTCCTCCCCCTCCAAACCCACTGGGACTCCCACCCCCACCTCCACAGGCAAAACCAGCGCTCCGCCAACTCTGTTTGGGGGAGGGCCCATGAAGATAGATGTGGCCTGTAAGGTGAGCCACAGTCAGGGATTTTCTGTGTTTCTTGTCTTCTGAGCAAAGCACTGTAAAATGGCTGAAACAACTATTGCTGAAGTCATGGTGTTGAATAATCTGTGCTGCAGGTGATGCTTGGTGGAAAGAACATTGAGGAGGGATTTGGCATTGCATACAGAGTCATCCAGGTAACCCATGTCTGTTACATTCCCACATTGATAGTTTCATTCATAGCCATTGTAGGTCAAAACCTTGAAACACCTATGAATATTGGCTGTGTCACATACGCCCACACAATCCTTCTCTTCCTCCCTCCCTCCCTCTCTCTCTCTCTTCTGCTTCTTCAGGACTTCCAGCTGGAGGCATTGTCCGTGTACGAGCGTGCCGGCCAGCGGCTGGTGCGCCAGCGGCAGTACAGTGCCGTGCGCCAGCTGCTGAAGTGTGTGGGTGAGTCGGGCACGGCCACCAAGAACGACTGTGACGCCATCGTGCTCCGCTGCATCTCCGTGGCTGACAAGGCCCCTGCTGATGTGAGCCCATATCGCCATATGGTCTAATAGCTTGGCAGGTAGTGGGGATGATTTTACTAACAGAATGTGTTTTTGTTCTGTGCTCTTAGGCCAAAGAACTCGAGGGTCTCATTCTTGAGTGTAAAAGCCCGGAAAACAAGGTATGTGTCCAACGAGCTCCTAAGGCTACGTTTTCCAACATAGATACCACTACCTTTCCCATCTTATGCGTGCATTCTTATGTTGTCTTATGTCTCTCTTTCTCTCCCTCACCCCCCACACTCTCTCTCTCAGATCAAGGCCTACCTGCAGTGCAGTAAACTGCGTGCTGCCTATTTGCTGGCGGTGAAGCTGGAGCCGGCCCGGTCGGGGCCCCTGGTGCAGGAGGTGCTCCAGGCGGCTGAGAGCTCGGGGGACTCCGTCATGGAGAACATCTGCCGCCAGTGGCTGGCTGAGCACCAGGACCGTCCGGCCAGGCAGCGGCAGGGCCGACCCAGCGCCAGGTAGCCAGCACCCAACTGCCTCGTCCCAGCCGAGCCCCCACCAGGCCCATGCCGCACCGCCAGTGGACCGGTTGTCTGTGGGACTGTGTGCTGGTTGACACCCTCACATGAGGAACTCTGTTCACCGCAGTGCCATGTTCTCCTTCTGGTCTCGGCCCTAAGTGTGCCAGTTTGCTTGGAGGGGGTACATCAAGTACATATCGCTCTATTCTGTCCTTCTTTTTTTAGTTCACTTCTACCTACTACCTCGCCAGAAAGGGATGCTTCCAACACCCTGTGTTTTTTAGAGGAAAAAATGTACTGCATTGTAAGAGGTCACAATTTGTTTGCCGATGTTACAGTCGGCGAAAATCTGTTAGGTGACACAGACCTCAATCCCTAACATACAGTCTTCTTAAAAGGCAGGAGATTTGTGCTAAGTTTTGTTCTGTCAGCTGGTGTGGCACTGTGTTGGAGTCTGCCTGCAGCGTTTAGTTGGCTTCACTCATCTGTGTGGTCAGTGTTTTCTGGCCTATCAAAGGGAAGCTGAAAGCCTTGTTTGTCACTTACGGGCATTAGCCACAGAGAGCAGAGAGGACATCTGAGGGGAAATTGGATTTGAAAAGGGACCTCGGCAGACTGAGAACAGAAAGGACTTATGAATAGATGAAGTATTACACAACAACAAATAACCTATTATTAAGAAATGTATATGAACGTGTACTCATGACCTGTTAATGTACAGTATTAGTTTAAACACATCTTTCCAGTAAGGTTGACTGTTTCAGTATTCCCGTCTCCTACTCTTGTGCACTGTTTTCTCATCTATTTTCGCGTGTGTTTGTGCGTCTGTATGGACTCGAAGGAGCACATATTTTGTGTCTGACATCTTGCTGTGCTTAAAAGCTTGAGGTTAACCCTGTTTGTGAATGTCTCTTACCCCAGACCATGTGAAAACAATGGCGTCAATGTGTAGCCAGTGCTTAGCATCTGTTTTACTCACCTGTTGGCCTTTATCAAAACCATGGGAAGATAGCTCTGGAAAAGGGACTTGTTTTTGCAATGTTAACAAAGTTAAAGATGTCTGCTCAATGTCTCGTTTACATTATCTCTGACATGTGTCTGGCTCCTCAGATATAGCACATAGTATAGCATAGTCACAATCTTAGCCATATGCGTATTTGCCTTTGAATTTTGTATTTGTAGTTGCCATGCAACTGAGCCCCAATACTATAGCTTATTTGGAAGGATCCTTCACAACATATATGTATGTATGTATGTATGTATGCCACTGAATCACTACACTGCCTTTAATAACAGAACCCATACCAATAAGGTTCCTTCCTCTACCACTCTGTTCTGTAGCGTAGATCCACTATTCCTCACGTACATCAGATTTAATAGTGACGCTTTTTCATTTCGGTCCGAAGAAGAGATGATTAAGGCAGAAGCCTTAGCATAGTGAGCTAGTCTCCTTACATCTGATGGAGCAGGATGAAACAGAAAAACCTATTTTGTGTTTAAATGTATGTTTTGGCATAATGGGTTAATTTCAGGAAGTCAGTGCCGTAGATTAGTTTCAGTAACACCTCTTCGATTGAAATTGTCATTAAATGGTAAACAAAAATAGCCGTCAAGTCCAAATATCAATTAGTGTTTGCTCTCAAGCCAGTTGGTAGTGTGCTCATGGTCTGTAAACAGGTTCTGCTCATAGCAATGCCAATAATGTCAGTCTAACTGAATGGAAAAAAGCCAAGAAAGTAAATAAATTGTTCGGTTAGAAAAATCATTCTGGTCTGACTGTTTTGACTGTAATTCTTTGATGGATGTGTGTGTGAGGTGGAAAGACTCTGCTGTAACAAACCATTTCACTCGAGTGGCTGTCACTATTGAACAGTGGTTTTGTAAATATATATTTAAATATTCAACTCTGAACAATGTAAAGGTAGTAAAAGTCATGTTCACATATCTGTATAAAAGACATCAGTAAAATCCTAGGCAGCTTTACATGTGGTGAATGCTGAGATGAATGACAAAAAAGCAACATTCAAGTTAACCGGGCAAAAAGTGAAGGAGGAAAAACTCATCTTAAAATAGTCCATAAATCCATGAACAAAGAGCGATTTACATTATTAACCCCAAACCTTGGTTCATAACATTGAACCCTTCACAGCTGTTCAGCCCTGCCACTTTTTTTGTGGGAGACTGAACACACATAGATGGAATGGATCAAATTGGCAGATTTTGGCACATTTGAGGGAAGGAAATTCAAAATAGAGGGTCGGGAGAGGGGGGAGGATGGCAGAAAGAGAGATCAGTCCCACTCGATTCCCAGCAGATCACAGCTGATATCCCAAAGTTTTCGCTTTGTATCTTCGCTCCTACCCTGAGGGGCTACAAAGGCTGGGGTACAGTCACTGTGGAAGAGTAGAGGGCACAGTAAGTAAAGCCTGCTGTGGCAAAGTTAATGTCCAGTAATGAACACAGGCTGAATGATGAGGGGTTTATGGGTGTACCTGAAGTGCTTGCCGGAGATGGAATCCAGCTCCTCAGCCACAGCGCAGTAGATGGAAGTCTGCGCTCCTTCTTGCGGTGTCTTCAGGAACATGCCAAAGAATGTGAACAGCAGGGACATTACAGTCGAGTGGCGGACCAACTCTGAGCGCACCGATCCTGGGTGCACCGAGTTCACGGTCACTTTGGAACCTGAAATCAGCAATTTAAACATTGAAGGATCATCAGGTAGCAAACACTAAATACTTGTTCCTAATGATATGATCAACACCTAATGAACTTTGGTGTTCGTTTCATTGAATTTTTACGGTGTATGTCCAGTTACTTCAGGCCCGCCAGTACCTTGTAGCCTGGGTCCGAGCTCTCGGGTGAACAGTATGTTTGCCAGCTTGCTTTGACAGTATGCCAGTCCACTGTTGTAGCTGCCCTGGCTCATTAGGTCGTGAAGACGAATCCAGCCAAAATAGTGAGCCAGTGATGAGACAACCACAATGCGTGATGGTGCACTCCTCTTCAGAAGACCAATCAGGAGGTATGTCAGTAGGAAATGGCCTAATACAGAGCGGTGAAAGGATTGGGATGAGCTTTAAGTTATGGTTGAGGAAAATAGTGTTAATGTTAAGTTTCAGTTTACATCTGAATAAGTAGTCATAACTCAACACACATCTAAAGAGCTCCACTCCAGTTGCTGGGACCAAGACCAGAGCTGAGCAGCTCTCCACTGCAGTTTACAAATATAGTCCCTTTCTGTGTACTGACTCACCAAGGTGGTTGACTCCAAGCTGCATCTCAAAGCCATCTGCAGTTTTCATGTAAGGGCACATCATCACTCCAGCATTGTTAATCAGGACGTGCAAATGGTTGACCTCTGAACAATGCAAAACAAAGAGACAATACAGTTAATTTCTCTGTCCTGAATAGAACTGATTTGGGGTTCACAGTGGTAGTTGTGAGAACCTGGCATTACCCTTGAGGAACTTCTGAGCAAATGCTCGTATGGAACTCGTGTCTGCCAGGTCAAGCTCCCGAACCTCCACCTTGGCACCACCAACTCTAGTGCGGATCTCTGCTGCTGCTATCTCGCCTTTCTCCACATCCCGGCACGCCAGGATCACCCGGGCTCCTGCCAGCATAACAAGGGACAGATAAAGTAAAGCAGCCCAATATAACTCGAAGATGTGATGATGATATGGTTCCTGATTAGAACCCAAGAGCTACTATTCTGAAGAGTTCAAAACACGCATTTTGAGCTGAGGGACAAACCCTTAAATTTATGTTTAGTACCTTATTGCATGTAAACTTACAATTTCAAACACAATTCATTGAGTCAGCACAACTGTAAAAACTTGAGGGCTATGAGGACTTACCACGGCTTGCCAGATCTACTGCCGTCTCCTTCCCAATTCCTGTATTTGCACCAGTAATTAGTACAGTCTTTCCATCGAGGCGGGCCTGGGAACGACACACTCCGCCAGCCGCATATTTCCTGTAGCAGAATAGCCATTTAAAGTGTAAATTCACCCCCAGCTCTGAGACGAATTCAACCCATTGCATAATTTTTTACAAACGCTAAGACAAGGGGCTGATAGTTTAGTAGACGAAGAGTCCATGCATATCATGACATAGAGATGTACCAAAAGGTTGACTCTACATCAGCATCAGCCTTGCAAGGTCTAGGAGGATGTACAGAGTAGATGGTGTGTTACCATTTTCATCCCATAAAATGCGAATTTTAAAAATAAAAATGCGAATTTCGTCAATGCTAACAACAGCATATAATTTAATTTACAGCTCAAAAATGTTTTTTTGACTATAGTGGCCTATGGCTGAATGGTAAAAAATATTTTTTAATTAGGTCAAAGGATTCTTTTCAGCACGTGACAGGTTGATACTTGAATGAACAGTAGGGCATTAAGTATTTAACAACAAATTATTAGCCGACAGCAGAAAATAATTCATCTGATTCCAAATGTTGACACTATGAGAAGACTAATCGATTATAAAACATAAGTTTAAGATCATGTGAGCTAAACATGTTACCACTGAAAATCCAATCACAACTTTTAAACTTATCAGAACTTTCTGTGGCGTCAAGTCGCACGGTTCACAGAAGGAGATAACCTGAAACCTATGTAACCAATGATGAGCGGTTACATTATGGTTACATTGTAACTCCGCCCATGATCAGACCTCATTGGTTGATCTTCTGGAGCGGACTATGCAGGGCAGAGGCGGTTACTATCCCGGTCAAATCTCCTGTGTGCATTTAAATGCGCTATTATACATAAGATCATCAATATCAGTATTGATTTCACCGTTGTTCTACTAGCTGTGGCTAGCCTACGTCCAAACTAGTCAGTTTATTTAGATGTCTGACTACATTCTCATCAAAATCGGCTAAAGAATACTAGCAAACATCATTTCCTGGCCTCTCTCTACACGAAACATTTCAGCAGACGGCAGTCTGTATAATGTTGCCTACATTACAGTGCAAACGACTATCATTACTGCAGCTCTGCACTTAGAACAAGAAATAAAACATGTAGTCACCAACAAGCCAATCCATTTCACTCACTGCTTACCTAATATGCGGGAACAGCAACATCATAAGCAGTCCAATTACCCCAAAGCTTATGCAAATGAATACGAGCACCATGATGAAAAATATCTTGACGGCTGTGGTAGAGCTGCACCGCAGCTAGATTGTTGAATGAGCTTCTGCTGATCTGAAATGTGTACCGCTGCACCTTCTCTCGCTTCAGAGATGCTATGTCCAGAATGGGATCTTGGGATTGTAGTTTCCCGAGTAGTCTGTAGGCTTTGGCAGAACTACACATTGGTTTTCCTACAGGATTTCTTGTTAATGTTTTAACGTTTATGCGTAATTACAAGGGCCCATTCCATTGATAATATTAAGCTATTACTTCCAGCTCACAAACGGGCAGTCAAGAATAAACCGTGGCAAAACATTTCATTGTCTGAATAAATATCAAAACACCTTGATGTGACGAGAGGTAAGAGGATATAAAGGATTATCTAGTAATAATTTTGCAGTAGAGCAAAAAATCAATTGAGACAAGCCTGTCAAGAGTCTGGATAGTGGGCTACACCATTGACCACAATGCACCTCTGCATCGGTCACTGATACAATGCCTGAATTGATCATCATGGTAATTCAGGCAGGTCTATTCGTTGTGTTCTGTACAGTCATAATTAGTACGGTAAATTGAGGATTTTCACTGAGGTTGAAAGCATGGCTATTAATTCCAAGTATGGTATTTATTGAAATATGAAAAGTTAAGGGCACGACAGGCAATGAGTAAGTCGCCTAAAATCACGAGGTTCACGCGGAAGAGAACGCCCCGATGATTTTATGTTAGTAGAAGGGCTTGTGTTTGTATTTCTGCTTGTTTTATGCTAAATCGTATACTTGTTGTTGTTTTCCATGGACACTGGAATAATGTCATCAGAGGAGTTTGAAAAGTTACATGAGATTTACACATCTCTGTATGAAGAACTCCAGCTGATACCTCAGCAGATCTTGCGATGTCACGGAGGTAAATAAAGTTAACGTTATCTAAATTACATTAGCTAGTTTCATAGAAAAAAGCTTGGTAAGATAATTTTGCGATATTTGGTTGTACAAGGCAAGTATTGAGATTCGCTGAAGGCACATTTTGGAAGCGATCTTTTTTGTTATCACTGGCCCTCACAAATACTAGTTACAAGCTGAATTGAATCCCAGCATATCGTTGGTCATTGGCGCATTGATGGCTAACCTTTGTGATGGGGGTAGCAATTGCTGAACATGACAACTTGTTATCCCCCCTTAGTAATTAGTATTGTTGGTTAGCTTGGCTAATATGTGCAAGGAAAGCATGATTATATCTACAACGTGTAATCATATTTTGTAGTAAACCGGTTTTGGAATGTCTTGTTTTAAGTTTACTCTGTAGTTAACTAGTTTACTCTTCCAGTCTTTCGTGTAATTTGGAGAGGTTAAGTATGTTCTGAAGGATCCCCTGAAGTGAACTCCGTCTAGGACTGGATGAAGGTTACCTAGGGTTCAAGAAGTCAAGATTTAGTTGAGGTTTTCTTATGGAAAATGTGCCTTCTTGCAATCTCTTATTGCCTATTGAAAGCACAACGATTGGATAGGAAACTACTAAATATTCCAATAAAATGATTAAATAATATTGGCCCTCCATCAGATCCCAAAACATCTGTGGTACAAACCTCAAATCTGAGTTCAAATGTGCTGCTAACCCAACAAGCTGGTGTGTAATGGACTCAAAATGTACTTCTTTTTATAGAAGAGAGAAAGCGGTTGGTGCGAGTCTTCGATGAGAGGATTGGGGAAGCAGAAGAAGTTGTGAGTACATTAATCCTTAAATAATTATCTGCAACAGCTCTTACAAATTCACATTACAGAGTTTGTTATGCAGCTAGTATGTGGAGTTATTGTACAGTGCCTGATTACCCCTTCAGTTCAAGCCAGCCTTAAGTCAAGCATCCAGCTTTAGACAGCAGGGGGCGCTCCGCTTCTGTCAAGACAGACCTGTCCCTTCCGGCACACCATGTTTCTGTGCAGCCTCAAACCACTGGATGATGTTAATTCATATTCCTGATGCTTTAAAATTCCCAGCTGCAAAGTATGGACCGGGAACTCATCGGAGCTCCATCCTCCTTCCGAAACCCAATGAGCACCAAGGTCCGGATGTATAGGAGGGACCTGGGCAAGCTGCAGCGAGATGTCCGGAGCTCAGATCAGGGTTCTGGCCTGGCAGTCCGCCCTGGAGAGAGCAGGCAGGGCATCTATGCCACTCAGAATGACCATAGTGTAAGTAATTAAATCTGTATACCATTCATATAACAGAGGAGAATGTGGTTTGGCCAGACTTTTGGCTGCATTGTTTTTAATAAGTTGCTGGAACATGTTGATCTTGTCAGATACTGCTTATGTAGTAATATGTATAGTGGTTGGTTGTTAACAACCAATTAATATGCAAGGATTGTGTATGATGTGTTACAATTTGTTATACGGATTTCATTTTATTTTCCCTCCCTCCCTCTCTCCTCTGTAGACTCACCTGCAATCACAGCGGGCCATGCTCATCCAGGGCACATCATCTCTTAACAACGCCACAGCCAGCATTGAGCGCAGCCAGCGACTTGCTGCAGAAACAGACCAGATTGGTAATGAAATCATTGAGGAGCTGGGTGAGCAGAGAGAGCAATTGGACCGCACACGTGACCGGGTGAGACGAAGAGAGAAAGGGAAAGAAAGAGACTGACAATGTTATGTGACAATGGGAATGACTGTAATAAGGAAATGTGACTGGAATTAGGATTGAAAGAGACACAACCACAATAGCTCATTTTGTTTCATTTTCGTTTTTACAGATGGTTCATACTGGAGAGAACTTGAGCAGAAGTCGAAAAATCCTCCGCTCAATGTCCAGACGGTGAGCACATTTTTGGCAATCCTCCACATTCCAGTCTGCCAGTCTGGGCAGGTGGTGTTGATGTGTTAGGAGTGTTGATAGGCGTTATCAGTCCTTCCTGATTAATGTGTTTTCGCTTCCAGGGGTTAAAGTAGATTGTGTGTATATAATATTACATAACAGCTGAGAGGACTACCACACCCCTTTCTTTTAGCCAATGTAGGTCGCATGGACTTCCATAGAAAAACAGTGGCCTCCATTTGTCTCTGTCTTGTTTTTTACAGGCTTGTAACCAACAAACTGCTTCTGTCGGTCGTCATCGTAATGGAGCTGGCCATTCTGGGGGCTGTTGTGTACCTGAAGTTCTTCCGTAAATAGGTCACTTGGTTCTCAAGAAGAGTACAGCCAAGAGACTAGAGGCACCACACACTATCGCTGTCATTTCCCCTCCTTCCTTCTATCCCTCTTTACCTTGAGTGTATACTGATTCCAGGACGCTAAAGAGACTCTATGTTACTCCCTATGAGCTCTTGCTTCAGGGAGCTGCTGATGTAAAGCAGCAGCAGCAGTAGGAGGAAAAGACTCCGTGCTTGGATGGTGTGTAATTACATTCAATCAAAATACTCTGATTCTGGGCCACATGGACCTAATCCCCTCAGTGATTATAGACTGGGGCCCTTTTTCTTTGCTGGCGGTCTGCTGCACTCCGGGCCACCCTGGAGAACTGAGCCATGGGGCAGCACAGCAGGATGAAGTCAGAGATGCCTGAGGAGCCTGTGGACTCGAGTCGAGAGAGGCCAAGAGGATACCTCTAAGCCATGAATGTGGGTTCACTTCCTGTGTCAGTGCTACCGGCTCTGCATTTTTAAAGAAGAGGATCCCTCTCCTGGCTCCCGTGTTTTTGTGTGGGTGTGGAGGATGTCGATGATATACGGGGCAAATGTATATACTAACTAACAGAGACTGAAATGAATCATGCACTAATAAATGTTAATGTAACTTACAATATAATGTATTGATCTAGGTTTGTAACATAATTCAACGATGATTTTTAAGAGGAAGAATTGTACTGTTTAGTCTTATTCTTAGTATTAAATAGGTCATTGAATGTCAGGTGTGGTACACATGGAGGTTTCTCATGGTGTTTTTTATTGGTGAAAACAAACGCAGGTCTGGCAAGAAGAGACTTCTAATATAAGTAAGGTATTCTGGCACTCAGATTTCTGTGTACAAGGCACCTGCTACTATGAAATAAATTCTCGTGGGTGTGTGCAGACACACTGACCTGTGCGCTGCTTACCATCTTTGTTTATCTCAGTAGTAGGAGACTGATTCAATGTGTTGAAACCACAGCGTGCCTGCGGCAGTTGTGAGACATCTTATCAGAGGAGGTCTTATATTTGACAGAGAATGCCAAGAACAATTCTTATCAAGAAATGAATCAGTCTGTAGTTCACTTATCAGTATTTTATTGAGTTCTGAATTATTCAGAAAGATAAGTAAAAGCAGTTCAACCCTAAATCTGTAAACAGACATGGTATCTCTATTTCTGGTAAGAGGACAGTTACTTGCCATACTTTTCATGTAATTTCCAAGACAAGGATATGTCCCAGGAAAATTAAGCTCTTTTCCAGGATTGGTACATTAAAACAAACGGAATAAAAATATGTGCTCTAGGCTATATAAATTAAAACTGTACTTGGCAAAAAGTCACTCAAGAGACACACTGTACAACTATATAAAATAACTATATTAAAAAACGCACCTGGTCCTAAAGTGCAAACATTTCTCATTATTGCGTAGGTGTCACTGGCACAGCCAATGTGGACTGGCAGCCAAGGTTGTCCATGGCCTGTCTTAACTGGTGAAATTTAAAGCTGTTTTTGTTTTGTTTTTTTTGCTTGTGTCTTTTTTGTATTTTCCAGGAAGTTTCACTTCCTACAGGTAAACTGTATTATTTTGTCCACATTCGACTGATTTCACCTGTAACCCGAGCTACAAACAGCAGTCCTGACAGCCTGGATACTCAGCATACTGACATAAACACACACAGTCACTTGCTCACTGGACCTTAAATGTAAGTACCTGTAATCAGGCAGTCATTTGTTGCGGTCATTGTATGCATTCGGGATGATGCACCACTTCTGAATCAACACCCTACGTGAGCAGACAATCCAACCACAGCAAAAATTGTTCCAGCCACATTTGTGATCTGGTCTCAAAGTACAGACTTTTAAAGAACGTTTGGAATGCAGAATTGTGAGATATAACAGTTCATGACTTGTGCCTGCCGCTCTAAAGCCGCAGCTGCTCCGTGTCTTCCTTTGACGCGGACTCGTCCTGGTAGGTCACGGGGGCACCCTCGCGCGTCTGTCCCAGTGATGAGACGATCACGTCCACTGCTAGACTGGCTGTAATCTCCACCGCCTCCCTGCTTGCACCCAGGGTAGGGTTCACTTCCACGAGGTCCATGGCAGACAGTAGCCCTGCATCAGACAGAGGCGTTCATTATCAACATATACCACCTTCAGGTCGTGTCTCGACTTTCTGTCCATTTGATAAATGATTGAGAGTGTATCTTTAGTGTTTACCTGTGTTGTGAATTTCCTCTGTGATGTAAATGCCTTCTCTGTAAGTGAGTCCTCCATTGACTGGGGTTCCAGTGGCTGGGGCCAGGGAGGGGTCGAAAGCATCGATATCAAAGCTCAGGTGTATCGGCCTTTGTTTCCTGTGCAAGAACAAGCAACATCCTGAATTTACAAGGCAAAGGTAAGCAATAGCACTCTGTATTTCTCCTGCTGCTTTTAACATGGCTGCATGAGAGCAGAGTATCTGTGAATTAATTTGTATTTTTTATGTTCAGGTAATGAATTTACTTTATGCTCTACTTTTCTCTTACCTGGCCAAAAGATGATCAAAAGTAACTTCCATAACTCTCTGAATGCCCATTCTATCAATGTCTCTCATGGAAAAATACTGGATTCCCAGGTTCTTCAGGATAATGCTGAGGAAAAAAATAAAGTAGTAAGGATGTGCTGAATGTGCACACTTTGCCCAAACACAAATGACAGAAATCGCCCCAATTAGATTAGATGGCCTTTCTCAGCCGATATGGATGCCATGCTTACTGTTCGCCAGGGTCCACGTCTCTCAGGCCAATGTAGACCAAATCCCTGGAGGAGAGGAAAGGCTTCATCCAAGAAAATCCTGGGATATCTGGCATCTGTGAGGACAAATGCAATTGTTAATGTCAGGATAGACAGCATATTATGTAAGCTGGTATCATTCATTGACAGCACACGCATGACATTTCTAAGACAACAGGTTTCAAGAAAGGACAAATTCTAAGAACTCAATCAGATAACCCCTTAGGGGTTATGCTTGACTGAAACAGGAGGCGTCCTGTTACAGAAGGTTACGTAAGAAACATGGGAACACAGAAGCACCTAAGGGCTTAAAGAGAAGTGCTCCTATTACCTTGTCTTGGAGTTCTTTGAGCATGAAGGCCACTGACTGGCCGTGGAGGTTTCCAGAGGGGGAGGTTATTGGAGTGTTGATGTCCGCATGGGCATCCACCCAGATCAGACACAGATCGGGACACTGCTGGGCATGACCTTGTACAGAACCAATGGCAAGGCTGTGGGGAAAGAGGAGCTGTTAAGTTAATTTATTTCTACCTTCAGTTTCTGAAGGATGTTCTTCCTTTCACTCGTGAGGTGAAAATGTGTTCTTGTGTTACCTGTGGTCTCCTCCGAGCATAACGCTGGTGTGTCCTGCATCGATGGCACGGCTCACTGCGCTTGCCAGAAGCTTATTGGCCTGGCCCACAGTGCGCGGAAACGGCACGTGCCTGAACGGCTCGTCCTTCTCCAAATGCTGGAACTTTAAGTCTCCGAAGTCATGGACTGGGTAATCTGAAAATGACATGCATGACAGTGAGTTTCAGTAGTTGGTGTATAACTGTGTTGTTATCATCAATTAACCGCTCTGAACTTCATCACTGCAGTCCTTCCACCTGTAGCAAACCCTAGCTAAATCCTGTGATTGACAGGACTAGTGTTGGGAAGTGAGGGTGTAACTTAATATAGTCCCCAAGGTTTGGGGGGGGGGGGCTGGGTGGTCTGTAAACATTTTCCATGCGTCCCATTTTCCCATGATCAGGTTTCCATTTTGGTCTGACCATCCCGTGCTCCATGTAAACAGACAGGCATTTGGTGGAAACATGGGTTGACCTGCATAGGCTGCTATGCATCAACACATTAAGGGGGAGTGGTGGGCAAGCATGCAGTAAACAAGTTATTGAGGCTAAGAGGGCGCACCATCTGAAGACGATTAGTATAGCAGCCATTCAGAGAGGTGTTGTATTACTCGGCCAGTGCTTAAGAAAACTGATGAGGCATCTTTTTACCATCCATAGTCATCATGACAAAAATAGAATGGAAGATTTCTGTCTACCATAACGAAATGAGTAGACTGCATTGCAAGAAGACACTGATCTTCTGGCTTGAGATTTGTGCCATGTATCAGATTAATATTAAGATCTTCAAACAGTCAGGTATAATTCAGTTTTAAAACTGAAACTGAAACCACATCTACAAAGTCTGATCATCATATGAGCATCACTGACTTGTTGGACTGACATGTTCGACTTGTGGTGGGACATTTTCCTAAGCATTGTTGCCATGGCAGAGATGACTAAGCATTGTTTTCTAGTTCTGTTTTGTCTGTTCTGTCACTTTTAGGAAAGGTATTGTGCTCAATTTGATCTTCAAACTCATGAGAAACCAGCGTCCATTATACTGTTCCAAATTGTAGTCGTTTTTATAATAGTTTCTAAAGCTCAGAAAGCATGTTCTGTGCCTGCCGATGAGCCAGAAGTATGTCAGTCGTCCACATCCGACCACGGAAAAAAGTACCCTCTTTATAGCTCCACTATCAAATTACGCTACAGTTCTTGCGCAACTATTAATACTAGATGGGCGACGCAATGTTTATCTGTTTCCCAGCTGACTACTGCTGGATAAGATACACTATTTATACCTACAATGACTTGCACATTCCGAGGACACACCATACATAAGCTGAAACTGGGTGTGGAACTTCCCATGCTTATTCACAATACTTGTACAACAATTGTACGAACATAATATTATGTATGCCAGTCAATAAGACACAACTTACTTTAATGTTATATCGCTTTGATTAACTCTTAAGCTTAACCCAAACCCTTAATAAGTAGTTTTAGAGGTGCCAGAACACGTTTTTCCATCAGGGTGAGCAATCGGTTTGTTGTGGAATTATATAACATTAGCCCACCCATCCATTTTATAATCGTCTGGTTTTCACAAGGGAACATTTTGTGGGTGGTAACTTAAATGACGATGCCTCAAGCCATGGGACAAATCCGTTTGCGTCAGTGGGCGGGAGGTTGTGTATGACGCATGACCGAACCCATCTCTCAGTCCATGTGGTCGCAACATTCGCCTAATTTCCCCCAATTTTAAACAATCACCGGTGTAAACATAATCCCAGTAAACTGTAAATCCGTTGTAATCACCACAAAACGAAGATCGAACAATGCCCATATTTGTTCAAAGCGTTTTACTGCTTTGCAATGCTATGATGTAAGAGCCGGCTATAGCCTAGGCTACTTCCGAAAGGATGTCCTACAGATAATTGTTACAAGGTTTAAGACTTTTCGATACATTTACATGTTAAATGAAGGCTTTATCAGCCTACTGTACTTACCTAGATTTGACAGTCTCTCAACTAGACCAGCATCCCGAATGGCTTTTGGTCCGTGCTCGACTCCTCTCCTTTTCTGAAACGTGAGAGTGCGACATGATGACACATGAAATAACATAAAATTGATTTAAAACCATTACAGGTTTTTTACACATTCGAAGGATTTGTAACATTTCTTTACCTGTCCTTTTGAAAACGGAGCTCCCAAAATAGCGACTGAATGTGCCCGACTCTTTTGACAAGCATGAAGTTGTGTTCTAAGAAGACGAGAAAGCGGTCCTCTTAAAGCCATTGCGATGGAGTTAGGAAGCTTTGAGAAGCCTGCAAGTTGTCTTGCAACGATAGTCGACGGTTTGGCCGGGCAAACAAAAGCGATACTATCCCTTTCAGATGGATGCTGATTCTGAAATTGACGAGGGCGCGTTTTGTCTTTTGGACCAAATGTTATTAATATTCATGAGGCAAGGGCGTGACAAGGAAGCCCCTGTGAGAACAGAACAATTCTGACATGTATTTTCAAGAATCGTTGGCAGACCTAGTGTTTCCAAAAAGAGGCAATAACCTAGAAGCACTTTCCAATTGTTTCACGTGACCTTGACCTACCTAAAATAAAATCAGTTAAAGTTGTTTGGCATACATTATTTAATTATATGCTGTGTGCCCATTCATGGTGAGGGGGTTGCGTCAGGTTTTGTGGCACACCTTCACTTCACAACCAATGAAAAACCCGTTTGCGAGGGTTTGTTCGGAGGGTGTGCTCATTAGGAGAGCCGCTTGCAGAGGTCTCCGATTGCTTACAGTGGGAATTTTCCAACAGCAATGCCTCTGATGTTTTCCCCAGCTACACGTCCAGCTGGTCACAAAACAAAACCTAGTCAATTTCCATTTGGGTGTATTTCACTTCAACACATTTCGGCCCCATGCTATTCTGTAAATCGGAAAAAAAATACATAACTATTGATAAAAAAAATACACAAAAAAGCTTGAACTGATGATCAGAATTGGGCTAATATATATATTTTGTATTGCAATAACAGAGCATCATGTAAAATTAGTCATATATCTAATTTAGCCTATAGATCGATGGTAAATAGGAGGTTAACTTTCTGAATAATCACATGTTGATGAAACTTAACTCTATCCATAAGGAGTTTTCCACGATGGTTTGAATGCACGCTAAAGGATGAGAATTAGGTATAAGTATGTGTCGCCACCTGGTGGTAAAAATACACAAATACATTTTTGTCTCCCTTTTTTCCGTGCCATCAAAACTCCCAGAGTGCCTTGCGCCGCGGACACGGCGGTTAATACCAGAGCATTTCTCCGTAGACGGGCTCTGCTACTACCAAAGATTTTTTAGATAGGCCAGAGCCCGTCTGTTTCGCTGGGTAGGCCCAGCTTCTTCATGGTAATGCATGTCTATGGGAGCCAAAGGGGGACAGTTCTGGTCTGTATAAGGGGCGCGGATTCTGAGCCTGAATTGTCGTTGATAAAGGTCGAATGAGTTGCAGTAGAAAGATATAAATTACAGAGTTTGTCTACAGATCAATACATTATCAGACACACCATCGTGATATACATGCCGACAATGTGTGTCGTTTCCCCCCGTTATACCAGGAAGATTACGTTTGCTTACCAGCTAACGTAGTTACATAAATTAGGGTTTGCTACTCCATTCTAGCGCTCGAGTTTCATTAAATTAGCGTTGCTATATTGATTTTTAGCGTTTTTATCTTTACCTAATTAATTTCAAACAACGCAAGCCTTTCAGAGCATCTTATGCTGGCTCCTAGTTATGAGATTGACTATTATCTGTTGTCAAACAAGGCCAGCAGCCTTCAGACAGCTATGTACACACCATAAATAAACGTGTCTTTTTTCATCCAACAAAGTCAAAATTGGTTTCAAATAGCCAGAAGGGTTTGGGGGTCATAACAAAGTATCCGAAATGTATGTACCTAACCACAGAGGGACAGGAAGTTATTATTTGAAGAAATCTTGACATATTCCCATATGGAGCTTCCTCTGGTCTGCATAAAGGGATATTTGTGTCTCCCCTCTCGCGATCTGGGCTCCAGGAAGTGGATCATCATGAAGTATCTTGCTCCGCCTATGATCTTTGCTACTACCGACTGCTACTCAACTCACGTTCGTCCATCTTATGCTGTGCCTCATACATGCGCATATTGCTAACTGGCCGGCGTATAATATTCTAACGTTTTTGGGGGAATTTCTCATGAGCCTCTCATCTTGTTAGTTGTTAACACATATAGTTAACTACGTTATCAAACTAAATTGGTTGAATTAATCCTGGGATAAAGGAAAACGTAGGTAAGCTCAATTGTTTCTTGCTGTTAGCTTCCTACTAGCTAGCGTTGCAATAGCTTGCTAACATGGTTAGACAGTTGTGGCCAGATTGGTAGCACTAGAGGTAGCTAGTAACATTAGCTGAACCAGAGACTAGTGTTCTTAGCGACAATGACACATACATAATTATGTCCATACCGGTCCTTTAGTATTATGGCCATATTCTGGATGGCAAAGTTGTCCAAGTAGAGTATTGTTTATTTGACAGCTATCGTTACTAGCCAGCGGGGTAGCCAGGTTAAAATAATCTGTTGATTTATAGCGAAATAAAGCTAACCAACTAGCTAGCTATAGCTATGTAATGTTTGGTGTGAATTGATGATGGACAACACTGTGTAAAACATAGCTAACATTATCTAACGTTAGATTGGTAGCACCAATATTGAGTTAGCTTGCTAAAATAGTGATAGCAGTATTTTCTGTAAGTAGTCTATTGAACCGGTTTGATTGCCAGGCTACACTATAGTTGTGAAACGCCGGTGAGGCTAATTTTCACGGTAGGGACATCGAAAAGAGACTGGACAGTTTGACTGACATCATAAATAGTCTTAAGAATTGTTAGAATTGTATTTTAAGTCAGTATAAGCTTCTTGACCGAATTACTTGTGTAGGTGAATTAATATAAACCTCAGTGTTGTCTTAATTGGCTACATTATTTGCAGTGAGGTAACGCTACAGTAATGGTGAAAACAGACTAGACCAGCTAATAGCATGTGTGGGAGCTGACTACCTCATAATAGGTCGATTTACAGTGCCATTTTGTCCTAATTGAAATAAAGTAGTAGTTGATTAACTGATATCTTTACTTTAGGTTCCTTTCCATCAAGATGTCATACCCCCCTCACCTAAATCGGATTCCACAGCTGCCTCCTGGAATCCCCCCTCCACAGTTTGGAGGGTATCCTCCCACAGGGCCCCCAGGTGAGTGAATGAGCATCACTTAATTATCTGATGGAGCATCACTTAATCTTCTAAGGTGTTGGTTGAGAAGGCATTCGGGGTGCTAGTGCTGATTACATTGAAATGGTTCTAGGTGCTTAGTGGAAGTCGTACGTACAACAAGGGTTTTGAATACTACAGTAAGCCAGTGTGGTGTGAGGGGAAAAATAGGTCTTAAAACTTTGTTGTGTGTTGCCCTCAACTAAGTCACATTGAATCTCTTTTGTCATTCTATGTGAAGGAGCTCCAATGATCCCGGTTCACATGGGCATAATGACACAAGGACCAACGGTAAGCCACAATAAAATGTCCATCTGTCCTAAGACTTAACCTAGACTTCTAACTGTGCACATTTTGTGGGATGTAGGCACTTAGGGCAAATTCTTAATGTATGAGTTTTTATGTATTGGATGGGTTTCTGTAGGTCCTGGTACCTTCCACAGTGTCTATGACACACAAGCCAACAGTTGTAAGAAAGGAGGCAATCACATTGCAAACGAAGGGGACAGAGGAGACCAGCAACAACACCAACACTATTACTACCACCGGCGGCCCGACCACCACAGTGTTTGTTGGGAACATTTCGGAAAAGGCTTCAGATATGCTTGTTCGACAGCTTCTGTCGGTGAGTGTGCTGAGCCTTTGCATCAGACTGTATTCATTGACAGCTCTTGTCACAACAGCTAGGCGTGGTGAACTTACCGAGATGACTGATAGGACTTTTTATGTTTTGTCTTCACAGAAGTGTGGCTTGGTTCTCAGCTGGAAAAGAGTCCAGGGAGCCTCTGGAAAACTTCAAGGTAAAAACAAAACAGGTAAAACCATTTCTGATATATTTACCACCCCTCCCCATCATTATAATTCATCCATTCTCCAAATGGCCCCACCCCAATGGTGTCTCTACACCCAAGCAGATGCTGCATGCTAGGGTGGCCTGTGTGAAAGGTGGGAGGCTGCACAGTAGGACGTGTGGAGCATGTTGCTTATGCGGGGTTTGGTCTGGGAGAGGGAAAGGAACCCAAAAGTTCTTATTTTTGTCTTGTCTTCGACTTTGAATGCCTTTTCAAATCGCACCTCTTCTCATTTCCAAAGCCTGTTCACTCCCCTTCACATTTTGGCCCCTCACCATAGCGTGCTCATCATAGTGTAAGCGCCACAGGCTCAGTCCCAGGCACATGACTAACTCTTGCCCTCTTCTCCCTTCTCTGCTCCCCAAAGCGTTTGGTTTCTGTGAGTACAAGGAGCCTGAGTCCACCCTCCGATCCCTGCGGCTGCTCCACGAGCTGCAGATCGGGGACAAGAAGCTGCTGGTGAAGGTCGATGCCAAGACCAAGGCCCAGCTGGACGAGTGGAAGGCCAAGAAAAGAAATGCCAATGGGGTGTGTGTTCTGTCTGTTCTATTTGGTCTCGTGTTTTGACAATGCAACCTTAATCCAGGTGATTCTCCTTTCAGTTGCAATGTAGACACCTTTATCGTAACTCCCTCCGGGTTCATGCGTTTACATTTTGTCATTTTAGCAGTCTTTTTATCCATAACAGCTTGCTTAATTGTGCAGATATACAGTCGTAGCAGTATGTGTGCGCCCTGGTATTTGTATACCAGGCCGCTGCCTCCTTGCAGGTTGTTGGCTCCTTGCTTTACTAGTTGACCCATAGGACCACCCAGCAAAATAGCAGCTTGATGTTTTAGGTACTTTGTTCTAAAACAGTTTTATTTTGCCCTCGGGATAATTTGTACTTGGGTTGTTTTTGTCCCGAGCTGACGCTTTAACCTTGTCCCTCCACACATGTCCATTCTCTCTTGCTAGGCAGCAAAGCCCGAGGATGGTGCGAAAGACGAGGAGGACGAAGAGGAGAGCTTGGATGAAGATACAAAGCGCCGGGACCAGATAGTGAAAGGGGCAATCGAAAGCCTAATTCGTGAGTACTCCAGTGAGCTCAATGCCCCTTCTCAGGACTCGGATTCACACCCCCGCAAGAAGCGGAAAGAGAAGAAAGAGGAGGTACCATTCACACTCTATACGATCACATACCATTGTTGAGATTTTAACACTAGCTGCCAGTACCCATAACATATAGGAACACATCAACAGTTTTTATGGAGGATCATATAAAGAGTATTTTTGGAGATGCCCTCATTTTATTAAAATGAGGCAGTATTCATGATAACATTGCAATGTTCATCATGGAATGTACTGTGTTGTCAACTGTTACATGTTATATGGATGGATGGTACCGCAACATTGGGGTTCGTTGCTCAACTCTATTACTCTAAACTCTATAACTTTAAACTCGTACGTGTGCTTGCCCTGCTCAGTCTGTTTGCTTTGTTTCTGACCTAGGAGGATATCAATGCCATCGAGATGGAGGAGGATAAGAGAGACCTAATTTCCAGAGAGATCAGCAAATTCAGAGACACTCACAAGGTAACAGTAATTTTTTTGTATTTTTGGACTTAGCCGTGGGCTGTATAAACATTCACTGCCCAGTCGTGTGTTGCCTTAATAAGCATAAACACAATCTTAATCGCACCAGTGCAGAAAACATATGACAAATAATTTAATGAACTGTTCAAAGCAGTGTAGTGACATTTTTGGATTTGAAGAGATAAAGTAGACAAATAGTTCTTCATTATTGGCTCTTCTGTAAATGGCAGAGTGACCTGTACAGAACATGCTATTGGATTATGTTCAACTTAACCTTTTGAAGTTCTGAAATTGATTGAGATTGCCATCTAGCAAATCTCACATGTCAGTGTGGGGGTAAAAGAAACATGTAGAGCAGGACCAATTCAAAACACAAAAGTGCATGGTTATTATGTAAACTTCCCTTAAAGCTAATCTATTCATTAAACCCCACCATTATGATAGAGATCATATGGTGACTAAAGCAAGATGAATCTCAGAGCTTTGGGAAAACTTGCGAGGATAGGATGTAAGTATGAGCTTCCATTCCTTCTCTACACGTCATGGGCGCCCCCTTCAGGAGGATCTGCAAATGGGGCAACTGGCTCAAGGGCCTCCCCTTGAACATCAACAGCCTCATAGCACCAAGAAGGCAATGGTAGTTTTGATTAAGGAATTTTTCTTCATGGGGTTGTGGTGGTTACTCAGTGGTCATGGACATTTTTGTCATCAGCCATAGAGCTTAGTGAACCATTGCGGGTCCTTCTTTATGAACGTTTTTTCCCCCTTTATGAGTAATTGCTAACTTTTGGGGGGGTGACAACTAAATAACCACTGCGGCCATTTTGCCTGCAGTCTGTGCTAGAGTAGGGGGCGCCCCTCCACAGCACTCTGGTGTTCTGAAGACCTGACAGGTAAGACCACAGTGTGTCTCCTAGCCTCTTGTCATTCTCCTTTATTTCCCACTCTTCCCTCTTTTCTTACTTGTCCTCTCCACTCTCTCTTCGTCTTCATTTGTGTCTTTGTCAGTTCCATTTTGTCCTTTTTCTTTTTAAGCTTTTCAGTGTCCATGTGCTGCTTAGAAAAGGGTGCAGTGTAGATACTGGTTTAGACTTGCCGGAGGTCCAAGCGTTATCCAGATGGTTTGTTCCATTCTCTGTTCGTTTATGTTAATACGGCATCTGTGGTCTTCTGTGATGGAAGGGTTTATATATAACGCAGTGGCTATGCTAAAATGAGGAAGCTGTTCATATTTTCTCAAGAATTGGGTCCAATAATCAGAGGCTTCCTGCATTTGCAGTATGACCAGACGTCATAAGACATCTCCTCAGTTTCCACGACAGGCAGACATTACGAGTCCATTGTCGCCGCGCTTAACAGTCAGAGGCGCAGCTTGAAACATTAAGGTTACTGTTACAACAATGTGATCTTCAGGCCAAGAAGCCTTCTAAACATGCAGGACTGAATGGTCAGAACCCATTAATAATACTGATAACCCTGTTGGTAGGCAGCATTTGATGTAATGCATATGGGGCCTTTTTTTCAGTGCAACAGAAAATAAGAACGGCAGCATATTTAGAACGAAGTTACTGGCTTGACAAATAATCAGTGGTAGCGTTAAATTGCCTTCTGTATCGGCTCACTGACGGTAAGTCCAGACATGCACATAAGGAAGGATTTCAGTATCAGAGAAAGAATGGTCTCTTCTTATCAGGCTTTGCAGGGATATTCTGTCCCTGTGTTTGTGTTTCTTTCCCATATTTTAGTTTGGCTTTCCTTTCTTCCCATTCCATGTCTCATCTCCCTGACACAAGACCCCTCAACTCTCTCCTGTGGTCATTTAGGGCCTGTCATAGCTTTGGAACAGGAGAGAGAGAGCGAGAGTGATCCTCTTATATGTGAGGTCTTTTCTGAACGCTCTCTTGAGTTGTGGGTTCTCTGGCTGGCTGGTGAGTTTTTGTCTGTGTGTTTTTAATGTTGGTATTGGAATCTGGAGATCCAGTTGAAGACGGGGTAAGACTGATTCTTATATGATTTCAAATGGTTTTTTTTTTCCTCCTTAAAAGAAAACAAAGCAAAACATAACCTGGACTTAGGTGCTCCTACACGTACTGTTAATCTGTGTGCCCACTGTTCTCTCCCTTCCTTGATCTAGGTATTTCTCTGTGTGTGCACTTTGTCATAGACATGGGTGGCTAGTGATAGGGTTCACTTTTGTGTCCCCAGCCTTCAGTATGACTGAATGGTTTGACCTGCTCGTCCTCCTAGGCCTAGCATATAAGCAGCTAACACACAAGTGAAGTGCTGAATCCGTAGTTCACTGTCCGTAAATCCCAAACTATTAGTTTCATGCAGATGAAGCTGTTCTCTTACTCCAGGGACTGAAATGCTTCTCTGTCCTTTCTGTACGTGTAGGTACCTAAAGATTGTAGAAATTTGTCCTAATTTATCCAGTTCTGTTTATGAAGCCTGTTTGCTCTGTTGTTTGTTCATCTGAAATGGTTCATATTAGGGAGGATGGGTGGGGGACAAGTTTCCGTGTTCACGTAAAGTGGTTTCCAGTATCTCTGTGCTTACAGCTATTGTGTGTGGTAGGCTGGATTTATCTAGGTGCCAGAGATATACGTATGGAAAAACAAACAACCCAGTTACATAAGCCTCTCAATGAAATGTCATAACGAGAAAGGGTGT
Organism: Clupea harengus; assembly: GCF_900700415.2. NCBI lineage: Eukaryota > Metazoa > Chordata > Actinopteri > Clupeiformes > Clupeidae > Clupea > Clupea harengus. The sequence continues at coordinate 21,469,247 of NC_045165.1, forward strand.
GAGATGGCATACCATTGTGTAAGTGACCCACTGGGGCTCAGTAGTGGCAATATTGTGTTCAAGCCATTGTGTAAGCACAGGTTTCTGCTTGATGGGTAGCCTTTAGGGGCCTAATTCTTTTTATATTGAGTCACACTCACATGTGACTGCTGCAGCTTCTTCCCTTTGTCCATGTACCTCCAGAAGACTCCATCGCCTTACGGAGCTGAGCAGATGGCATCCAAAGGGGCATCTGTGGCCATTTCGTATCAATCAGTAGAGAGAGCCAGGGTGTGTGTGTGTGTGTTCCTGTGAATATGTTGGCCCTGGGACTGTAAACCACTTTCAGTAAAATGTTTAAAAAAATTTTAACAACATTAAAGTGATACATATCCTCTTATTGTACTGTTGAAGTCTTGTTGTATCCTCTTGTTTGTTTCTCTGAGCTACCACAGCTGGTCTGTTGTCCAGTGGCACGTTAAGTTAAGCTAAACTGCTCTCCATGTTTCCCTGTACTCTTCCCGGGTTCCTGACAGAAACTGGAGGAGGAGAAGGAGAAGGAACGGTTGGAGCTGGAGCGCGAGCGCAGAGAGCGGGACAAAGAGAGGGAGCGTGAACGGGAGCGGAGGGACCGTGAACGAGAGAAGGAGAGGGAACGTGAGCGCCTGAAAGAAAGGGAGAAGGAGAGGGAGCGAGACCGAGAACGGGACCGGGACCGCGACAGAGAGTGGGAGAGGAACAAGGAGAGAGAACGGGAACGGGAGAGGGAGCAGGAGAGGAGCCGCGACCGGAGCAGAGACCGCAGCAGATCCAGGTAAAGGCACACATGTGATGCTGTTGGACCGGGCCTTAATACCGACAGAGTAAAAATGTGGTTGGCATGTGCTCTCTGGAAAAACAGTGTGGTCTCAACCCACTGAAGGTGTTTATGTCTGTCTCCCTAGATAGAAGCAATTGTTTCATTTCCTTTTTTTTTTTTTAAATCTGATGGTTTTTACTAAACATTTTGAGGGCTCTCTTGCTCAAAGGTAGGGTGGGCAATATTTGAAACCAGCAAGAGTAAACTAGATTTTGAAAGTATGTTAAAAATCCTAGCCCCCTTCACATGAAGGCCCATTGCCTTACTACTCCTGAAGGACGAGTCCACGATAGAGAACGTTCAGCTACATAGTTCAGGGAAATAACAAATTCCCCCCAACACGAAACAAACCAGGAAATTACCTGTCCAACAGAAATGGAGAAACTATGGCGCCACTTCTCAGCCCCTTCAACCATCGTTCTGCGCCATCGTTAATGTTACCTCCTGACTTGTGCAGGCTGCGTTGGGTTGAAGAGCTACGTTATTACATTAACAAGCAAACAAACAACTGCCTGGCTTCCTGTACCTGTGGTGGGTGCTTTTACTGAACTGTCAAAATGGGCTTCCAGACCCCTTCGACCCCATCTCCTTTGTTGCCCACAGACTTCTGTGGCTGATGGTGGGCCAGACTGAGAAGAGGTGGCATGTTGGGTGGATGTGTATTGGACTGTGCTTATACATTTTTCACAGAGTTGGTGTGTATTAACCATGGAGACCTTTCTGTAAACAGCCCTCGGTCCTTTGTGGTTCTTCTTCACCACTGAGGTTGACAGGCAGATAGGCCATCCAGTAATTGCATTCGGGCTGAATTATAAGATTGGACAGGCTTTTAACAGCTCTGCGACAGCCACAGATGATGGATTTTTTTCTTCTTTCTGTCAGAGCATTTCATTTATTTGTTGATGTTGGGACGTGAAGAGAATTTCAAGAAATGCTTCTGAAATACATTGCCAAAAAAAGCAAAACCCTTTGAGGCAATGTGCAGTAGAAACCATAGTCTGAAAAACCTTTTGATTGAAGCCTTTATGACAAATGTTTAGGCAACTGTCTACCCTGAGGCTACCCTCTAGCATCTGTCCGTCTTTGTGATGGAAATGCAAGTGTCATCTCCATGTTCTGTCTATTCTCAAGGGAGCGCAACCGGGAGGATAAGAAGAGAGACCGGGAGGAGGATGAGGAGGAGGCGTATGAGCGCCGGAAACTTGAGAGGAAGCTCAGGGAGAAGGAGGCCGCCTACCAAGAGGTACTCTTTATACATTTTATCCCACAAACAGGGAAATATAGAGAAAGTGTCCGTGTGATCTGTGTCCATGTGAACCACACTCACAAACAGCAGTAAAGAGAAAACAGAGTTTTGAGTTGAATAGTCAGGAGGACGGACAAGTCCATTGGAGAGTTTAGAGTTTTTACTGAAATGTGTGAAAAGTTGAACTTGAGAGCGATGCCAAGCTAACAGGGTGACCTGTGATCCTAAAGCGCCTGAAGAACTGGGAGATCAGGGAACGGAAGAAAGCGCGGGACTACAGCAAAGATGCTGAAAGAGAAGACGAGCGACGCAGAGAAATGGTAAGAAAAAAATATCACGCTGAAATGTATTTCAGCAAGTAACATGACCGGTTAGTCTAGATGGAGACGTACATATTTGCTTTTGTGCTTGGACGCCATTTCAACGCTTCTGTTCTGATTCCTCAGGCTAAAGAGGCCAAGCGGCTGAAGGAGTTCCTGGAGGATTATGACGACGATCGAGACGACCCAAAATACTACAGGTGGGTCCACTCATTTGGCTTTGAGTCCCTAGAGTCGTCTGAATGACCAAGCCCTGTGGCCACATGTATCAATGATGAGAACTTTAATGCAAACACGTATGTGGCCTATGCAAAATATTGGTAATTTTCAGATTGGAGTAATTAATGCTGATGCTGAAAGGCTAAACCTTCCGTGTATCGATCATTTCTACGGTGAGAAATTCTTGCGCATGTAGTTGTGATTGTATAGGCCTATTATTGCCATACCGAAAGGGTAGAATGTAACACAGCTAGCATGCCAACTGAATGGGAAGGAATCACTTGGTTGACTTGATGGTCTATTTAACATTACGGAGGCCATTAAAAAGCATTTTGCTGCAGTGTCAGGTTTTCCCAAAGTGGTTGATACACGGACCGTTTAGCCTCCTTGCATCAGCATTAATTACTCCAATCTGCAAATTACCAATATGACCTGATGGAAAAACCTCCAGAAATGGAAAAAATTAAGAATCGTGGAATTGTGTGGTATGGTACCTACAGCAGGTTGTACACAAAGATTGACCTATTAAGACCCAAGTCTTCCACACTTATTGTAAGAAGGGTAGAATGTGTCACACGTGTTCAAAGCTCTCAGAACACTAATGATGGGGTTTGTAGAATCTTTTTCAGATGTACTTTAACTTACCAGTCACCTTTAGGATCTGAAGATTTTCTGTCTCTAAGAGGACAGGTAGAAACTTTGTCTTGGGAAGTGGAAGAGGAGCCTCGTAGCAGCTCATGTAAGCTGACGTGTTCCTTGACTTCTCCACAAGGGGGAGTGCTCTGCAGAAGCGTCTGAGGGACAGAGAAAAGGAGCAGGAGCTGGACGAGAGGGACCGCAAGCGAGAGAAGGAGGAGCTGGAGGAGATCCGCCAGAGGCTGCTAGCTGAGGGCCACCCAGACCCTGACGCTGAGCTCCAGAGGGTGCGTATTAGAGATGTGCGCTCGGAACTCATGGGTAGAATTTGGATTGTAAGACTGTTTGTTAGTCTGTGTGAATCAGGCAGATGATGTGAGGAAACAATTTGAATGCAAGACGGTAAACTGGAGATTTTCAGCCAAGATTGCGATTCTATTTAAGCATATTATTACATTACACCAAAACACGATAGGTCTGTCTGAAATGCATTAACATTAGGAAAGAGTGAGTGATAGCAGACTACATAGATTAGAAAAACTATTGACACCTGACAGTCTTTCCCTAGTTGCCTAATTGCTGTGAATTGCCTTTAAGGCATCATATTGTAGGTGCATTTGTTCTGTCCTCATGCAGGGGTACCAAATAATGTCAGTGCATTGGTGCCATGGATGGGCATCAAATAAATGTGGGTGCAGTTTAACATAAATGCTAAGATAATGCTGGTAGTGTCCTGAAAACGGCCCAAATAAGATGTTGGGGATCTCACCCAATTGGATAGGCATCAACTATTCAACTCGACAGCAGATCAATTAAGTTGAACGCTTGGAGGCTCCATGCAAAAAAAGAGGTCAGTTACAAATCAGTCTCATAAAATATAATAAACTGTCAAGTTGGAGCTCTGATTAATGATTAAAATAATAACTACAACCGAAAGGACCATATCAATCGCTAGTTCTGAATAGGACAGGTTGGCAGCGTTCATGCTTTAAGTAGATCAACATATATAATGAAAAGTATTCATTCACAAAATTGTCAAACTAACTAATGAACAAAACGGCTCTGGGCTGTTACTTTCATTGGATTTGATACAAGCACCCTGTGTTGACATCCATGGTTAATTCAATTGTTCTGCGGCACTATGTTGCAGATGATTAGAGGGTAAAAATGTGGCATAGTTGTTTTGTTTCTTTGCCTTGGATGGTAGTTTGACGGTCAGGCCTGGTCTCTCCTCCCTGTGCAGATGGAGCGTGAGGCGGAGCAGCGGCGGCAGCCTCCCCCGAAGCCTGAGGAGCCCGAGGAGGCGCCCAGGGAGCGCAGCAGCCACAGAGAGCAGCGCGACCGGGAACGGGAACGTGACCGGGACCGCGACCGTGATCGCGATCGTGAAAGAGAGCGTGAGCGAGAGCGAGAGCACAGGTCTGGAGCCGAGCGGGCCCCCCCCCAGCGCTCCGACCACAGCTCTCCGGAACAGGAGGACGCTGATGACGGCCCGGACGAGGACGAAGAGATCGGGGACGAGGAGGAGGAGGCGTCGGAGGCCAAGCCCTGCCTGAAGCCCACGCTCAGACCCGTCACCGCCGCGCCCTCCATCTCCTCAGCCAGTGGTAACGGCACCCCCCTCACCCCTGGCAACGAGTCGCCATGCGGCATCATCATCCCCCACGAGAACTCGCCCGAGGCCCAGCCTGCTGAGGAGCACCGACCAAAGATTGGCCTCAGCCTCAAGCTAGGTGAGCGGCACGCTTATATGATGGGGGGGCAAAGGCCTACTGCACTGCATACAGGTTGTTTTTTTGTGGGGTGGGTGGGGGTTCAAATGCAGCCAGGGTTCACAGCTCTTCTGCTACTATAGGTTATATCACAACAACCGTCTGTCTTGGCAAAATCAAAGCAAGATGAATGTCTGTGGGGAAGTAATTTAATGTTACCTTATACAGGTACCTGCCTGAAAGTTAACCGGTTGGAATTAGCCATCACAAACATTAGCAAACGGGACAAAACAATACTGACCTGTTTGTTCTGTGAAACATAATAAAACTATAGTTACCTACCTGTCAAGCAGAAGCAGAACCTCCATATCCGTCTTCATGCCTATCAACTCTGAGTTCTCTCCACTGCTGGAAAGCCTCTCTGAAGCGTTGCTTTTCACCCTTGCCTGATTGTTTTCAATGTTTGTTCTTCTGACCTTCTCCTCTTTTCTGATTAAACCAGTCATGTAACAAATCTTATCTGATGTAGATTTAATCAGCTGAGAAGCTAGGGACCAGAGTTTGGAGACCCCAATAAGATAGTGTGAATGGTGTGGGGGATTTAAACCTGTAACCCAATACTCTTTTCTGTTCATCAGGAGCCACAGGCAGCCCTGGTCAGCCACACGTCGTCAAGCGCAAGAAGCTTGCAACCGTGGAGAGCGTCTTCAACCGTTTCGAGGAGGAGGAGGAATCGGAGGCGCCCCGCAAGCGCAAGCTGGTGCCTCTGGACTACGGTGAAGACGACCGCGGTGGCAACCTAGGATTGGACGGCCTGGATGTGAGCGCGACCAAGGGTGGCGCCAACAGCGAAGAAAAGCGCAAGCACATCAAGAGCCTGATCGAGAAGATCCCCACGGCCAAGGCCGAGCTCTTCTCCTACCCACTGGACTGGTCCATTGTAGACTCGGTGAGGACTGGTTCAACTCTCGCTCTAAAGTGCACATAAGACGGTAAATAGTTGGAATGGTGTTCTGATTGAGTGCATTGTGTCTCCTCCTCAGTCTCTCATGGATCGGCGGATTAGGCCATGGATCAACAAGAAGATCATCGAGTACATCGGAGAGGAGGAGGCCACACTTGTTGACTTTGTGTGCTCAAAGGTTAGAATAAGAACGATGAACAGAAATTTGAAGTGTCATTATGTGTGTATGGAGACTTGATTTAGAGAGTTTTTTTTGTAAATACAGCATACTTGGTAAACCGAGTGAGTCATTTCTGTTTCCAGTGACTTGGCTTTGAGAGTGCTGCCTTATATGTGCTATAAATCGATGTGGAATGTGTTCCCTGCTTCATTCTTCACAGGTGATGGCACACAGCACCCCGCAGACTATACTTGATGATGTCGCCATGGTGAGTTCCTTATTCAGTTAGTTGTTATGAAATGAATTAGTGCTGTCAAAATGAACGTGTGAATTTTTGTGACTTCATTTGAAATATTTAACACGTTACAATTTTAGAAAATAACTGAATTAACACAGCTGCCTAGGTTTTTTTTTATTAGTTCTGGTATTGCATATGTAATGGTTAAGATAACAGCATTCACAGCAACAATCACAGGAAATTGTATGATAAATCACTTCATTTTTTTAATAGATTGACAACATTGAAATTCATATATAACATGTTTATTTCTTTCATGTACATTATAACCAAGTTGATTCGTACTGTTCATTACGCCTTATGTTGTGCTTTTCAGGTGCTAGATGAGGAAGCTGAAGTCTTCATAGTGAAGATGTGGCGGCTGCTGATCTATGAAACTGAGGCCATTAAGATCGGGCTGGTGAAATAAAGATGAATTCCGGATAGAGGGGGAAGGCCTGTTTTCCCTGGCTTTGCCCTCTCCTCTATCTCAGACTATTTATTTAACCCCGTGCAGACTATGGGCCCTGAGAAACAGCACGACCATGAGAGCGTTGGCCTACACACCCCTGTCCTGCTAGAGAGAAAGCTCCTGTACAAAGCTGTGGCTACTGCTTGTGTGTGTGTCTGAGTGTGTGTGTCTGAGTGTGTGTGTCTGAGTGTGTGTGTCTGAGTGTGTGTGTGTGTGTGTGTGTGTGTGTGTGTGTGTCTGAGTGAGACAGATAAATGTGGAAGTGCTAAAATGTGACCTGACTGCACGGCCAAAGTCTGTTGCCCAAACAGGGGGTGAGGGGGGACCGTGGGACAGTGTTGAGGGGTTTTTAAATATGGCACCTGCCACCAAAGTTCAGCCTCCTCCGCAATTCACTTTGATTTTGGACGATCGATAAGCACTCAGCGCAACTCTTCTGACAAGTGTAATTAGGAAGAAGGCACTGGTTTATCATGGCCTGTATTTATAATGGGCTTCACAGGAGGCCAATCCAGATCATTGGAAGGAACGAATTAAAGTTTGTTTTGGAACGTGGGGTCCGTCTTCGAAATGTTTTGGTTTATGAAAATGTTGGTGCTTTGCACTTCGACCCACTTAAAGACTTTTGTTTCCATAGTAAGTGTCCATGACTATAAAATTAAATAATGTTTTCCTAAAAATGCTTGGAGTTTTTTTTTTTTTTCCATGAAATAGGTAAGAATTAATGGGCCGTCCAAGATGACATGACAACGAACATGAACTTCATCGCCTCCCTAATGAGGAGACATCTTTAATGGTGTTAAAACACTAACGCATAATGTGGATACATCATTCACCTCACCACTCATCTAATTAATTACTGCAGAATTGCTCCAGAATGTTGGCTAATGAGACAGCTGGCTGAGCGTGAGTCATAGAAGTGACTATGGAAGGAAAAAATGGATGGGTTTATGTTGAATATACATTTGACGTCTGTTGAACTTAAACAGCAATACGTGATCCAAAGCCACACGTACCAGAGGGGAGATGTACTTTTGTGTCATGTACCCCTGGCAGTCAAATCTTCGATCTTGTCAACACTTCATCACAAGGGTTTTCAATCCTGCTCCTGAAGCTGTGTGCTTTATCTGTTTGCCTATTCTGCACACCTGGTGGAACCTGGAGGTCGTGATCAGCTACAACTGATATTAGCTAATCAAGAGCATTATAATTACACTGCATATCAGATGTGCACCAATCAAGGTTAGCAGTGGACACCGAGAGCAGCATTGAGACCACCTGCTCTATCAGATCATGGTACAAAGCATCGAATTGCACTAGCTGCTTGTCTCTCTGGGAGGTGACTGTTATTATTTATTTATGTATTTATTTTTAGGCAGTTCATTTGAATTCGATTTTTGACAGAACAAGGAAAATCCTTGGATAAAATTCAGCAATGACCGAGGCATTGCGTTCAGTTTGTCGCATAGTTTCTGATGAGCCAGTGGATGGCGCAATTTGCGCGAACTGGCATAGTCATGTCCTGAATAATAAAGTAAAGTCAACTACTGATTTTTAAATACCGTTAAAGTAAGAGAAACGCTTTCTGTTATAACGCTGTCGTGTAAGATATGTTCTCCAAATTATCAGCACCTAGGCAACACGCATAGTTTCAATGTCAACAACATAAGTACACATGCCACCCCAGGGTAACCACGTTTTAATTAACAAAACTTTTCACCATTTGCATGTCTTTCGAAAATGTGTTTTCAAATGTCTTCAGTTTAGATAGCCTATCGTGCAATCATGGGTTTTGGCGCATACAGCCACACTGAATAAATCAACTACTTCAACTGCGGTGGGAGGAGGGGAGAGGGGCGAGTGCATGATGTGTGAGTGAGTAAGACAGGGGAGAGAGAAGAGACCTGTTACTGGATGACAAACTGGTGTTGAGCGGTGTCGGAAACACGCGCTCTTGTAACGCCAATAACGGGTTTAAACTCACTTTCCCTATGTATTTAATTTGATCTTGTGGCACTTTTCTTTTTCTCAGACTTATTCTTTCAGGACATTTTGTCATGTTCATTATGTTCTTATGGCTAAGAACGCGCGCTGGTCTCTGGTGAAACGACTGAGAACCTCTCCTAAACATTTGTGCGATTATTGAACGTAAAGAACCCGAACAACGCTATCATGTGGACTTTACCTAAACCGCGATATGCCAACTGCAAAACGTCCGAAGCGAGCGAGGACACAGAAATAGCCGTCAACATCGGTGGTGTAAGGGTGGTGTTATGTGGGGAAATGTTAAATCGCTATCCGGATAGTCGTTTGGCGGAGTTGGTGAACCTCTCCACGCGAAGTTTTGACGTGATCTCGGCTCTTTGCGATGACTACGACACGGGTAAAAAGGAATTTTACTTTGACAGGGACCCTGATGCTTTCAAATGCATAATCGAGGTCTACTATTTTGACGAGATCCACATGAAAAGAGGTATTTGTCCCATCTGTTTTATAAAGGAGATGGAGTTTTGGAAAATTGACTTGAGTTACTTGGATGAATGCTGCAAGTACAGTTTAAGCGAGAAAGAGGAAGAGTTAGCTGAAATTGCCGACCAAGTTAAACTCATCCTGGATGATCTTGAGGGGGATCCAGGATTGAGCCGATCTCAGCGTTACCAAAAGTTCCTGTGGAAACTGATGGAGAAGCCAGAGTCCTCGTTTCCTGCGCGCGTTATCGCCATTGTATCTTTTTTGTTAGTTCTTGTGTCCTCTGTGGTTATGTGTATAGGGACTATCCCAGACCTTCAAGTGGAGGACGCCGAGGGAAATCTTATTGAGCACCCGACTCTGGATGCTATTGAGACGATCTGCATTGGCTGGTTCACGGTGGAGTATGTGCTTCGCTTTGTTTCCTCTCCAAATAAAGTGCGCTTTGCGCTCGCCTTTATGAATGTAGTTGACTTTTTAGCCATCATGCCCTTTTATGTGGTGTTGATCCTGACATACCTGGGCAATACAATGATGGAGCTGGCCAACGTGCAACAGGCGGTCCAAGCGCTGCGTATAATGCGCATTGCGCGGATCTTCAAGCTTGCGCGCCATTCTTCGGGGCTGCAAACCCTCACATATGCTCTGAAAAGAAGCTTCAAGGAACTGGGTCTGTTGCTCATGTACATGGGGATTGGTATCTTTGTGTTCTCCGCTCTGGGATACACCATGGAACAGAGTCACCCAGAAACCCTGTTCAAGAGCATTCCCCATTCCTTCTGGTGGGCTATCATCACCATGACGACCGTGGGATATGGAGACATCTATCCCAAGACCACGTTGGGCAGGTGCAACGCTGCCATCAGCTTCCTGTGCGGGGTAATCGCCATCGCGTTGCCAATTCATCCCATCATCAACAACTTCGTCATCTACTACAATAAGCAGAAGGTGTTAGAGACCGCTGCCAAACATGAACTTGAGCTCATGGAGCTTCAGTCTCTTGAGGTTGCGATGCGCAAATCTCCGAGGTTGGAGAGCACCGCAGGGGAATGGGGGAGCAGCATACGCGCAACACGCAGTGATAGCCACATTCCACTGCTGACAGGAACACACAGGACTCAAAAACAAGCAGTGAAGAGACATTGTTCATCATAGGGACAATGTTTCAGACTTTAAAATCATGTTAGTTACTACTGGAAGACCGTGCGTATTTGTTGCGCTTATTTATGTGGCTTTTGTCCCAAAGAAACAAGTTGACCATCTTAACTGTATATTTTGGTAGATGTCTGTTTCTTAATCAGTGCGAAATGCTTACTGTTAGTTATTTCATGCTCGATCAATAAAATGCATGCGAAGCATCTCGTTTTTTTTAGAGGCAAATAACAGCAAGCTCACACCTCCATCACCGACATACTTGAGAGGCAGAAATACAGACACTGCCCGTAAAATGCACTCACTCAGCGTTAACAGATGCGGTTTTCAGTTAAAGTCTGACTAAACTTGTCTATAAATCATGCCAATTCAATATGATTTTCAGATCACTATTTTGGTAGTGCACTGTTTAGGTTCATGGGGTTTCTAGAAACAAACAAAGCAGCGTTCTACTCTCAAAAACATCTGAGTATACTTATTTCCACTTTTAGTCAGCCAGATAATTAACTCTGGAAATTTGGGGTTTAATGGTGTTTTAGTTTTGATCTGAGTTTTTGTCTGCAGTTTAATGTAGCCACAACACTTAATCCTATTACAAATCAAGAGGACAATTAATGGTCTTGGTATAAAGTAGAGATTTGGGGGGAAAATAATGATCCTATTATCCAATTTGTATTTGAAACTATAGCCTTTTGCCCTGCACACTCATACACATAAAGGGTAGCTCTGCTGACACGTACATGGCAGAGATTGATATTTCTCATCCGCTTGTGTGTGTGTTTGTGTGTACAGCGTGAAGGCCTTTTCTCCAGCCCCAAGCCCTATTGCTCCTTCAAACTGGTCACTGGTCAGTATCCCCTGAGTGCGCTACCTCTGCCTCACATAAACCCTTAATAATTCACATCAACTGCTCACCATCTCCATTTTTAAAGGCCTTTTCTTAGTTCTGTGCTACCACTTTTCCACTTGCATGCTCACACACACAGGTTTCTACATTTATTTATATCCACATGATAACCAAAGAATATGGGACAATAAGGAGACACTTGTTGGATGCACCTGTGGGCCCCTGTACCTGTCGAAGTGTCAATAGTAGCTCAGTATTGACCTTGATATTTAATTTGTAAAGACTAAGTCAGGTTCTTGATATTTAATCGGTAATAACTAAGGCAGGTTCTTGATATTTAACTTAATATTTGTGACAAATGCCTCATCAAAGTTGTGGTCAAATATACAGCCTACTTAAAAACGCCCCTGAACACATAATAGGACAAATCTATGTCCTCTAGTCCTTTTCTGTTTGTTCATTGTTATCTATATCAGCAGGACTGTTTTATTGCAAAGAATTCTCACATCGCCCCCCAAAACCAACCAGAGCACAGAGTAACAGTGTTACCAAGAGTATCTCGTGTTTATTGAGCACTGGCAGATACTGTATGATAATATGTGAAACACCTATGCCTCACAAGATGTCCCCGGACGAAGCCTTTCCTCTCGCCTGAGCGCCGTTGCAGCTGTGACAGCAGAGCTTCCTGGACCCTGTTCAAGCCTACCCTGATCACACAGATGAGAGGAATGAGTTACGCACCTGCGCACACACAGGCTGGAAACTATATGTGCATGTAAACAACACAGTAATTAAGCATACACACACACATACACACACACACACACACACACAAAACACACACACACACACACACACACACAAACACACACACACACACACACACACACACACACACACACACAAACACACACACACACACACACACACACACACACACACTGCAGAGGTGCCCTGTAACTCTTTTAGTGTTTGGACCTGTCAGGTGTGTCTAGTTGTCTGTCTCACTCTTGTTGGTGTGTGAGGAAAAAAGGTCTGTGATTATTTCACGTACTGCTGTCTGGCTTTGTTAAAGCAGTGGTGTCTCTCTGTTGTCTGATTTTGCATCTCTTCTGTCCATCTGCTTTTACTGTATGTGAGTGCGGGAACTCATATTAATCTTTCACCAGACTGCCATGACATTCTATCAAAGATGATACGGCTCTGTAAATGCGGCCGAGCCATTGCCTGGACACTCTCCTTTGCCATTTGGCCACATTTTTTTCCTGTGTTGTTTTTTGTGTGTGTGTGCATCCTCTCATCTTGTGCGGCTCTGTTTCCAGTCATCTTGGCTATTCCCTACATCACCATGGGAACAGCCGAGCTGCTCTGGGCATGGCGTACAGCCATGTGGGAAACTTTCAATTAGCGCTGAGCTCTGGTGTGCTAATTAAGAGCTGCTAAATGACTTACAAAGCAGTGAAATGCTGTTATTGTCTGCATTATATTAGTCCATCTGGTGTTTCTCTGTGTGTGTGCGTGCGTGTGTGTGCAGTCATGTGGCTCTGTGTGTGTGTGCAGGGGCACGGCATCAAATTTTGAGCCATGTGCACAGCACTGTCTGTGGGCTCCACTCTCCGTGGAGGAGGGCAGTGTGTGTGGGGGGGGGGCTGTGCTTTGGGGAGCACATGGGGGGCTCCCCTTGCTGAAGGATCTCATTAATCAGCTCCATTACCCCGACTCTGACACGCATGATACCATGTGTGCCTGTGTATGTGTGTTTGATTGGATGTGTATGTGTTTCAGATTATTGGCATGAGCCTGCCTTAGTTTCTCAATAGGGTTCACTATATTATGAAGTGTTTGTGTGTAGTTTACAAGTGTATGGGTTTGGGAGAGTGTGTGTATCTTTCATGTGATGAATGCAGTGGGGTGTCTCTCTGAGCATACTTTTGTCCCCTAAAAAAGGATTCGCTACATTCTTACGTTGTCAATACAGTCTGAGTTATTATCCCTCTACTAAATTATATGCATTTGATTTGTGTATGTATCTGCACAGTTGAGTATGTGACTGAAGTGAGTGTATCTTGAGTGTGGTGTCGAGCCATTCAAAAGCTTAATACCTGCTCTGCTCCCTGCGTCATGTTCTCTTCGTCCTAATTATATATATTTCCATGTATTTATATACATTTAGATGTATTCTACCGGCTTATTTTCAGCTGAAATGAGTTGTTCCTGAACCGGTGGTTAGCACAGGCCACCAAATCAGTCAAACACAGAACAATACTGGGCTCTGATTAGTTGTGTTTGATAGAGTGAAATGGGCTCTTGTCTGGCAGTTTAGGGAGTGTGTCTATTATAGAGTGCCAATCAGACTTATATTAGTCCCTCTTAGTCTCTCTGATTACAGCACCGAATCTTTAGAATAAATTTTTTCTTTCAAACAGTCATTTTTTTTCCTTTTTTTGAAAAAGTAACAGCAAAGGGATGGAACACGGCTTCAATCTCAGAGACAGGGGGGGGGGGCTTCAGTCGGATCGGAGCGTAGCGGAGGGGGGCTTCAGTCGCCTACGCTGCCTGCTTCTCATTAGTTCTCCCACAGCAAAAATAATTAGGGCCGCTGTTCTCTAATTACGGGTACGCATAATTACTCAGCCAAGGCGGATGGTTTGAAAAGTTAAGGAGAACCTGACCTTTCCTTCTGAGGGGTGGGGGGTGTTAGGGGGGGGGGGGAATGAAAATGTGAAACAACCTCACACCTCAAAGCTAAACATGTTCCTTCCTAGCTACATGTGAAATATATCTGACCAAGGTACATGAGTTAATTAACACCATGTTTTTACATTCCCTTAGCTTGCTGCCAGCAGTAGGGATTCTATGGTTTATTCTAAATAATTTCCAATTCAGTTGAATACAAATACAATAATACTGTACAGAGGTGCTGATACCTTTCCCATCCCTCTGTCAGTCAACATCTTGACAGGCTTGACAGGCAAGGCATTGTGAAAGCTCTGCCTTGTGTGAAACAAACGGGTTAAAGAGGTCCACTGAATGACCTTTTGTCTTCCAAAGAGGAAATGACAATAGACAGAGGCCTGTTAACTTCACACATTAGCGTGATGAAAGGCAGTACTTCCAACATTTACATGGGGACTGAGAGTGGAGGGGTCAGGAGAGACCAAATGTATTTGACACCATTCATATGAAAAAGGACTAGGGAGAGAAATTAATTGCAAAGTCCACAGACAGAAACAACCATCAAAGCTATGGACATTTGCTCACCATTAGGTTCATGAAATGCACACACGCACACACACACGCACACACACATACACACACACACAATGCATTTACAAATTTCACACCTCACTCTGAGAGAACATTTTAGCACAGCCCAATTCATTTAAGGTGTGATGTCACACATACACACACACACGCAGGCACGCGCGCGCACTCACAAGCAGTATGTATTCCTAGTCACACTCATTTAGCCGCGTGTGTGCATCTGTCGTATGGATCGTCTCTATGTGTGAGCGCAAGTAACAAATAACATAAATAAGTCGTTCTCTGCTGCTGTGCTTGTCTGCGCTTTACTGAGGACATATTTCAGCTGCCCAGGTCTCCTCTAATAGCCCTGTCTGAGGCGCACACACAAATCACCTCAGGTCTCAATTAAGACACATCCTTAATGAAAGACAGAGAAAGAGACTAGCATCACGCCATCCAGATGGTCCAGTAGGTAAGGTTAACCTAGGTCTTGGTGGACTGCACATCTATCTGGCAGCCATCTAGGTCAAGATCTAGATGATGTGACAGTGGAAACAAATGAGGAGTAAGGGGAGAGCTGTGTTTAGGTTGAGAGAGACACTGACAGCGCCATTGACAGACACATCAGTAGTTGAGGAGAGTTAACAGAGCAGAGATTGAAGGCTTCAAGGTCAGCATTTAGCTGGATTGACTAAAAGACTGGTCACCTAATTAACTTGGATAGATTACGCTGACCTCCATTCTGTTCCTTCTAAGAGAAAAAGATAAGGCTGGTTAGAAGATGTGAAGGCAAGCTGGTTGGTTTACACATGTCTGAACATTATGGGACAGTACAATGTATTAGAATGGCAAATAAAGCAGAAAAATACAATTAATCGGACTCAAATTATTAAATTACCTTCAATATTACCACGCTGTATATAGATAGTTGTGAGCAACAAACTTCCGTATTCTGTAAGACAGGTTGCATTGCTTCCCGCCTGCTTCTGGTTCAGCTCTTCTGTACGAGCTTAAATATGGCGTTGTTATATTCAAGATGTCTCCAGGAGCTACCAAAAATGACAGTTATCGAAGGGTAAATGAATGGACAGTTTATTAATACAAGAATGTAAGGTAAAAACCCAATAGATAAATACGATTGTAAATAATAACAATTGAATAAACAGGATGAATACTAATTAGATCAAATACACTGAAATTACCAAATAGAACTGATAAACCTGAATGCATCCAACTGAAAGAACATAAACTCAAACCTGAGCTGAATGAATGAGAAAAATGGCCAAAATAGATATGATTGAATGATGGAATAGAAAGGCAGGGATGGAGAGGATCCCCAAGCTTAAAGACAGGAGAAGAGAATAAGAGCAAAAGAGCAAGAAAGTGAATGTTACAAAATCTGGTCTGGTCTGGTTTTAGATCTCATCACCCATTCTATTATATCCCAACATCCACGAAAGCAAAGGCTGATTAAACCTTCGTAGGTTTCAGTGTCACTTCAAAACATCTATGGAAACGCAATCAGCCCCTTGCTTTTGTGGACAGAATGCATTCTGTAACCTGCTGACACAGAATGTATGGACCAAAGTCCTTTCGTGCACATGATGCTTTCCGTAATATATCAGAACTGTTATGTGAACGTGTGAAGATTTGATGGCCTACGATATTTATTACCTGGACAGAATTACTTTTATCCATGAAAAATAGTTTATTTTGGCCAGACGGTGAGCACAGAATGCGTTCTGTATATGAAATAAGGTCTGTTACACTTGGTGCTCAAATGAGTGTGGCGCAATCTGGTGCCGTTCGACTTGTGATGGATATCTAAATTGGCTGGGTACAGCCTGGCTTGGTGTGGTCAAAAGTGCCAATGGAGAAACCCCACAGATGTGTCTTTGTGAGGGGTTGCTACTTTGTAGATTTTATCATTTTCAGAGTGCATTTCACATTACAATGGAAGAAGGGAACACTCAGCTATAGTTTGCCACAGACTCAATTTATTTTACTCTATTTTACTCTTTCTACCTAATTGTAGATTCAGAAAGAGCATTCACAGAGTATACTCACTATTTAAGCAGGAATACAAGATAACAGCAAAGAAATGCATAGGTTCACTCTGTGATTCATCTCTCTCTCGCTCTCTCTCTCTCTCTCTCTCTCTCTCTCTCTCTCTCTCTCTTCGTCAGCATGTTAAGCTGAGTGCTCGTGAGCAGTAATAAGCAGTTCCGTTAACTAGTGAGTTGAGCTGGGATAATCGATGAGGCATTAACCATGGTACGAGAAAAGTAAACCCTTGTAACATTCATCCTCAGGTCTCACACTAGAGGACAAACACACAGTGACCAAAAAGGACAAAAGCACAGAGAAGCAGTGTGCCATTTGTGAAATATATTTGATTCCTGTCTGTCTTAATTTAAAGGCTCAACTTCCCTTCTACCCTCATCTTGTATGTTTCTGCATGCTAATAGAACCTGAGTGCTGCACTGAATATGTGCTCTTTCTCTGCCGAGATCCCTGATTCTGCATTGATGTGTTGACCAACAGGGCCACCTCAGGGGATTGATGGTAGGCGGAATCCCACGATCTTTTGCTCTCTTCTGATCCACCTTGTGCGCCCCTCATGCACCCTCGACCCCTTCAAGTCCACTGTTGCTAGTAGTGCTATGCAACGCGTGTGTGAACCCCCATTGCTGTTCTGCACTTTGATTCTCCCATCTCATGCTTCACAGAGCAGCAGCTGGGCTGAGATGAGCTCTGCAGGACTTATTCGTCTGCAGTGCTGCTGGTATTGACATTTCTCTCTTTCTCTCTCTCCCTCTCTCTCTCTCTCTCTCTCTCTCTCTCTCTCTCTCTGCAGAAGATTCTCGCTCTCTTTGCAGATGATTCATGGTCTGGCCTGACTGACAAAAAGATATTAGGACTTGACTAGGCTAGCTCTGATGGCTAGGCTAGCACCCTCTCTCCTCTTCAGAGCGTATATGGCTTTGATTACAGGTTAGCATAAAGAACATAAACAAATAAACAAATAAACAAATAGGATGCTCTCAATTCCTCCTAAAAGACAGACATCAGTCATGGGCATTGCAATGCTGTGGACATTACCTCTGCATTCAGCCGATCACACGAACCCTTTGGTGTTGCATCGCTCATGAATGCTGACCCAGTCTGAAACAAAGGATGTTTTCGCCCTTCTGTGTCTATTATTTATAAGTGACAGATTTAATCAGTATGAACATAAATTAGGGCGAGTCATTGATTAAAGGTGAGGAACAGCATCACATCTGTTGCCTCTTTCAGTCAAATAA
>NC_045165.1:21492109-21579609 GCF_900700415.2 Clupea harengus
TTCATTTATTTCTGTCTAAATGCATGGAAGTGGACATTTATTTATTCATTCATTCATTTATAAATATGGCAGCTTTGGTCCTCCATAGTAAACTGCAGCCTCAACGGAATGTAATTCATGGCTGTCTATTTAAAATCATTTCTGTCTATTATACTGCATTTGAATCCCATCATTTACAGAGTGCAAATCACATACATAAAGATGTGAAGATGTGTATTGTTCCACCAATCCACCATTCTCTCCTCGCTCATATTTGTCAATTTCTCATTCTTCTATCCATCCTCTCTCTCTCTCCCTCTCTCTCTCTCTCTCTCTCTCTCGCTCTTTGCTCCCCTGCAGCATCCTTCTACCCCTATGCATGTGTCAGTTTCCCCTAATGAGGGCTTGTTACCAGGTCTCCCATGGTAGCGTCAGGCTAATGATTTCAGCTCCCTCACTGAGTTGTCACTCTGGCTGACAGACCCGCAGTGGGTTGTCTTCTCGAGCAGAAGGCTCTGGAACACCGTGAGTCACGCTTGGCTCTGCTCTGAGATTTACACGCTCACCAACAACAGAGGGACCATTCCCAAGCAGCAGGTGTCAACAATGGAGAGAGGAAAAAAGGAAACTGAAATTTAACACACGTGTATATTCAAACCCCTACCCCCCACCCACACACAGACACAGTGGATATCCAAGTCTGACACAGTAGGGCATGGTAAATTAGAGGGATGTAATATTTTATGTTCACATTCACATTCACATTCACGTAGTTTAGCTGGGACACTGTTGTCCTTTTGATTCGGAGAGCAGTTGTAAAGTATAGCTGGATTTACCTGCATATAATTAATGATTTCATTCATCCTGTTAAGCTGTCTGGTCTCTGGTCTTTCTCTACATCTATGAATCTGCCAATGTAATGTAATCACAATGTCAAATCTGTAAAAAAAAAAAACACATTATACAAACACAACTGAGTGCCTTTTACAGTTAGGGTCTGAGATGAGCAAGCGAGCAAGCCAGAGCAAACAACATAAATGATGGGGGTAGGGAGCGCTTTTTTTTCTCCTACAGGATGACATTAAACATGTTTTTAATTAACTGAAAACAAACAGCTCCAAAGCAGAGTCATGTATCAGGAGCCTGCGGGCTGGAGCTGTGAAGTGTAATTACTAGGATGGGTCAGCCATTTAAAGGATCCGCTACAAAGCAGATATTTTCCCTAGGAGGCCACCGTGAATTTTTCATGGGGTTTTTCTACCAACTTTCTTAAAAACATTCACTCCCTAGATGAAATATTGAAGGGGAGTTCCGAAGTTCAAATATCTCCACAGAACTTACTTGGTTTCTCAGTATAATGTGCTCCCATGGTTCAACCTTTGCTTTGAGGAAAAGTTGACCAAAGCCCCTGTGTATTTCAGTGCATCTCATAAAAAGCAAAAAAAGTCTGGCTTTTAATGATGGTAGTTGTGTTTCCTTTGTGTTATTGCACTTATACCCATCAACAACAAGGCTACACTGGTGTTGCACCACAGAAGGTCTTTAATGACATGCAAATACTATGATGGGGGAGGGGAGGGAGGGACATTTCAGACTTAATGTGACTTCGTTTGTTGTTGTTTTATATTCAACTTCACCCCCTGAACATCATATCAGTTTACATATGTGCAGAAGACAAACTGTATGTACACATGTATTAATCTCTTTTTAAGTTCAAGCTAAAAACTGAATCTTCTCTGAAATGGCCTCCAGCTGAATCTAAATGCATTATTTAGTTTCCTCTCCCCTCACCTCATGCTCTCTAAGGCCCCGTCACCAGTGTCAAGCTATCAGACACTTTTTTTTCTTATGCTTTTCCTTCGAGACGTTCTATGATGTTTAGGAGAGGGCAGAGTTGTAAAGAAAGTGGCACTGCAAGAAGAGATACATCCTATAAATTGTTTATTTTTCAACTTCAACTATATGTGGTTTGGGCGAACAGATTTTCTATTCATTGTCACTGAGGACGTGGTGGAGGCTTTGGAAGGCGGAGCTCAGACTGAAGCTTCACAGAGAATGTTACGTGATTGTTTTCAAAAAGCTCAGTTTTCGCTTGTCCACACAGTGGCATAAAGGATGCGTTTTCAAAAGTCTCCACTCTGGAGCCCGTTTTTCAAAAGTATGTGTTTTCAGGTAGAGGTCTGTGCGGGATGGATTTTTCAGTCCTGCTCCCACCTGCCCACATCTTTCACATGTTGTCCTCCTCCTGCCCACATCTTTCACATGTTGTCCCGCTCACAGAATCCTGCAGGTGGACATTTACATGGGATAGATTTTTCAGTCCTGCTCATGGCCACTCCCATGACAATGTGCCATGCGTAAAAGCCACCAATCTTCTGCCTGCTCATGTAAAACATTATTATTATTTCTCGCTGCTCTCCTGCAAACACAAGTAGTGTTTTGTTCTGTAATTTAAATGTATTCTACTTTGATTCCATTTCATAGATATATTTATATTTTGTGTCTTTCAATTTGTCTTTCAATTTGTCTTTCAATTTGCCTCAATTTTCAGGCCTTCCCTTTCAATGTTTTCCTTTTCAATTATCAAATCATTTTCCCCACTTTTGCACTGCAACAAAAAACTAATTAAATGCAAGGTTAGAAGTGTGAAATGAGAAAGAAACGGATTCTAGTCCTGAAGAGACTAGAATTCTATGAAAGAACAGAAGTTGTTTTTTAGACCCATAATATCTTGTGAATGGCCAGAATACAATACACACTATTATAAATATTTATGCTTTGTTATTATTCAATAATTTGCATATGTTATTTGTTGTACCAATAGTTTTTTAGAAATGGTCTATTTTAACACAAGGTGCAACAGTATCTCTATTGTTTTTGACTATCCAAGCCTTTGTAAAGCCGTGCCCTGAACTGTTGGGTGTGATGGTGTATCTTGTCTGTGCTGCTCTCCCCTATGTGATTCAACACCCAGAACATTATTAGAAGGAGGATCGTATCATCTCAGAGGTCACCCACCTCTGCATCAACTATATATGAGTAGCAGACACTGCATCCTCTGAAACTGTTTAGACTACATTTCTGAGATGGAACATAGTGCATTTGCTTATGTGAGTAGTGTATGCAAACAAGCGTTAGTAATCTCATGAACCCTGACATGTGCACTACAGTGCCTCAATGTTCTTTTACCCATGATGCAATATTTATAAACACTGCCCCACCAATTGCATCTCATGCAGAAAAGTCGAAGGACTATCTGTTAACACCCACGGCCATGGTTTCTTTGAACTGGGAAGCAGCTGTCGCCATTCATTTTTAAGTGGCCATTTGAAATTTGCCTTTGGAAAGATGGGTAGTTTGATGTTAGTAAGCTACTTGGTAAGGCAAGGCTGAGATTGATTACCTGTCTTTGAGAATAAAATCAATATTGTGTTCACATGGCCAGATTAACTGAGGTGGCAGTGGATGTCGGGTCTCTCTGATATGTACCTGCATCCCTTCTGAAATGGATACCTGTGTCTGTATTTTATTATTATTTGAGAATGGAATCTTTAAAACGTCAGCCTGCTTACATCTAAATATGTATGATAATGTTGACATACTTGGGTAGGAGACACTCAATGATTTTTCCATCCGTCCCATTTGTATGTTTCAGCCAGTTCGGCCAAAATGACAGTACAGTTAATGACGTTTTGGTATGGATCGTGCTACGCACGCACGGTATGCATGTTTTAAAAGGATTTTGTTATTGTCACTGCAAGTTTGTCTTATCCATTCAGTTATTCTTTTGGAAAGTTTGAAGGAAAAGTTTGAAAGCAAAATGAGGGAAAAAAAGCAACAAAAAAAGGAGACGCAAGGCCTTATCAGAGAAGAGTCCATTTTTATGTGCATACTGATGTGGCACTGAATGTCTGCCACTGTTTCTTCATAACTTGCAGATGTATTATTTCACTGAAGCGTGGCAAAAGTAGAAAATATCACAGGCCGAGGAAACATACATGCCACGGGGGTTTTCATTACATGTCTGCATTTCAACTGGGACATTAACTTTGAGTCTTTTGCACTTTTTGCATTCAACATTTAAAAAAGACCAAATGTTGTGCCTTGGTTAATGTCACATCCTGAAGGGCTGGAGATAGCCGTCACTGTCTGCTGAGCATTTATTCCTGGCCAGTTTCCTGGACTGAGCAGCAAGATACTATTTCAAACCATACAAATGAACATTTCCAAGGCTCTAATGCCCTGAGGATGTTCAAGACCCTACACTTGTGTACGCAGACTGAGCTGGAGAGCGAGAGAGAGAGAGTGACAGAGAGAGAGAGAGAGAGAGAGAGAGAGAGAGAGAGAGAGAAAGAGAGAGAGAGAGGGTGGTGATGCTCCTGGTAACAGGGCATGCATACACTAACATTTCCTCTTTAATGTTGCTCTGTTACATGTGGGTGTTACTCTGTAGGGCGAACTCTTGTCAGGCTCAAAGATACATACACACACACACACATACATATATATATATAAATATACATATATATATATATATATATATAGAGAGAGAGAGAGAGAGAGAGGGCGAGAGAGAGAGAGAGAGAGAGAGAGTGGAAATACATATCATTGTTCAGTTTCCATAATCAAATGTTAGTGGAATAAAACGCTATATAATAGAAATTGTACCATCATGCCACAGTAAAATCTATCTTAATCTAAAGCATCACACTGTTGAAATGTGAACAAAACATACCAGTGACTCCAATGTATTATGGTCTTTATAGTAAGTAGTTTGTCATGGTCTTTTCAAGGGGTTATAGCCTTTTTCATAGCCATTGTCCCAATGGGTTCCTTTTTTATGCCTGTTCTGCAATACATCCATTTAAGGCAGAAGAAATCCAGGATAAGAGACCAGATATATGGGAATATATTTGTAGTTGTTTTGTTGTTTTCTCCAACAGCTCAGCATTGTATTGTAAAACCTGATAACAGTCTTTCTCTACTTTACTGGAAGAGGGCCAACAGTAAAAAGATTCTTTAATCCCACAATGCGTGTCAAGTGGTTTGTGAAAATCATATCAGGTATGTGTTTGGTCATGTCATTGTCAAGTGTCGTGTCATTTGAAAATGCTGGGAAGTGAAATGGTCTGGTGTACTGCACTGACATGTGAGTCACTGAAATGTATTGCCTCCTGAAGACTTGTGTTTATTCCCTGTCTGACCACTGTGGTTGGCATTACTGAAACACAAGGGATCGTGATCAGAGGGCTCATCTTGATCAAAGAAGGCAATCAGAGCATGGCGATCAGGCACAGGGCCGTGTAATAACCATCTGCCCCACCAAAAAGGCCTTGAATCATGACAATTACTTAGTCTTGCACATGTGCACGCACACAAACACACACACACACCTACACACACACACACACACACACACACACACAGACATACACACACACACACACACACACACACACACGCACAGAGAGAGAGAGAGAGAGAGAGAGAGAGAGAGAGAGAGACAGCACATACCTCTTCACATTGAACTTTTTAACCGTGGACAGTGATAATGACTGAATGATTTCCATTGTCAGGATATGGATATCAGTCAGGTGACAAGGATCACTGAAGGATCACTGATCACGGATCACTGACAAAGCACCTGCTATTTCCCTTCTGACTAATTTAGGATTGTCATCTCCCTCATCTGTGCCATTGGCTTACGAGCAAGGCATTTTATTTATTTGAATCTCCCTACACACAAAAGCAAAATTAAAAAGCTCAACTGCAAGGCCTCAGGTAAGCTCTGTAAAGCGACTTGAGACAATTTTATTGTTTATATAAAAAAAAAAATGTAATTGAATGAATCTGACATAATTACTCCCAACAGGGTCAGTGTGTCAGCAGGTTTGGTTAGGTTCTATGTTACGGATGGGAGGCCCAAGCAAAATCTCCTCCCTGAAACAACACTGTCAGCTCCATATAGCTCTGTATAGCTCCAGGGCTCCCTGATTCTTGTCATAACCTTTTAATAAAACATTATATTTCCGTCCCTACTAAAATGAGTGAGGATAATCACTGAAATGTAATATAAAATACATTTCTCAAATGTATGTCCTTGCTACACTCACTATGGCAGCAAAGCCATTTGAAAGAAGCTTGGAAAACACAGTGAGCTATCAGACTCATGATTTGTAAACTATTTACTAGTTCCTCTGTGATAACTTCCTTCATTTCAGAGATGAATGGCCAGCATTCGTCGTAAACGGTCAAGGTTAAAATAGCCTGCAGTCTCCTGAGGACGCCCATAAGCTGTGAAATACTCTCATCGGTATCCCATCTCCTGCACACTGTAAATGTGGAGGTAAGGGGTGTGAGAGATGATTAGCAGCACGAGGTTCAGGTGGTGGGTTCACGCGGGCAGATCAGACCACAAAAGCGAGCGTGTTTCTGAGCGGAGCCAAAAAAAAAAACAGAATGGAAATAAACCACATAGACTCTTAATGGGGGTGAAGAACCTTATCTTAGAGCGATCACTTCGCTTTTAGAAACTCCACATTCAGCCCCGGCTCACGTGCAGCATCTATTAATCACCGGATGGAAGAAGAAACTGTAAGAGAGACCTGGAAGTTGTTCAGTGGTAAATGGGCTGTGATATAACATGACTTTGTGAAGCTTGTGTTAAAGTGGAACACACTGAGCAGTACACTCAGTCTATAATGAGCAGGCCTGGATACTTGGCACTAGATTTAAACAGCTTGCTCCCTCCCATTCAGAGCCTGTGGTTTTCATAATGGAATAAACTAGAGCAGAATTAACCGTGTCATTTCAGCGCAATCTGATGTTCTGATGTACTGAAATCACTTTGTTCCCCTAGATAAGCCGTGAACCAGACTGTAGCGCAGAGAAAATAGAAACACCATTACATGAGGAGAAATACAACATTATGCAAGTCATAAGACGGAACAAAATAATAAAAGTAATTTACTGCGGACCTAGATGTGCTGTGTGTAGTTAATGTAGCAAAAAAAAGCATCATGTTTCTTGTATTTGATTGCATCTATAAATGCATTAAAAACACCTGCGAACATAGATGTAGAGGAATAATGAATAGAAATATTGGGAATTTTCACCTCCCCATTATTATTGTACACACATTTTTCATCCAGCAAAATCTACAAACTGCACATTTAATGAACCTCAGGTTTTTGCAAGAGCTTTGCAAGGTCACATGTTTTTTTCTTCTATACACTGCAGTTGTAAAAGTGTTGAATACCAGGGCACAGATATCTTCACAAAGTTGCACACAGTCTAATAAATGTCTGCATTGTTCTCCTGTAGGTCTGCCTAATTATTATGATCAGACCGGCAACACATCAGCCTCCTGAGCACCCGAAGATTATCTTTCTGCTCTTGGCTTGCACTAGCTGTAATTCACCACCTCTAATTCGCCTTTCCATCAACATATCCTCCACAATGTAGCATTCAGGGTTGAGGCCCTTCTCATTGTGAGATTAATGGAGTTTAATAACATTCTAGATAAGTATTTAACCCAATTTAGCCTCCTAATGTTGTGCTGCCTCATGGATTTGTGGAAAAGGGTCATGCATATCCATGAGTGGTGTACGCAGTAATGAGATTTCGGCAAGCAGCTGATGCCTGCCGATGATTCACAGCCGAGATTACAAGTGAGGCAACAGGTACTGGAGTCCAAGACGCAGCATCTCCGCGGCAACCAGGAGCTAGAGGATGGATTCGAATCATTTTGGTGTGATCAGTATGGTGTTTGTGGTGGGGGATAATGAGCTGGGTCACTTGTCAAGGTCGGAATTGTTTAGAGCTGGGCTCATGTTCACCGCCTCTTTGGGATGAGATTTAAAGTGGAGGATTTGGTTCATTAGGGGCTTATGGGACTTGAAGGGCTCAGGGACCGATTACTCACATCAAATTTCACTCACAACAACACACAGGGAGCCGTGGTTGATTTGAACCCAATTGAAGGTGTACATAACTCTGCAGTAGCTGTGATTAACGGAATAGTTGTGGCTCAGTGCTCTGGGAGAATGCAGCTTGGACACACTTTGAAACAGAGCATGTTCCATGGCAAACTGACACTCTCAGGGAATGATGCCACTGCCATCTGACTCGCCCCATACGATAATCTCATTAATTTATGGAGCGTCTATGAATAAATAAGTGATGGAGGGGAGAGAGGAGGTGGAAAGCAGTTGGGGGAACGTCTGCCTCGGTGGGTAGCAGTGAACATGCCGTTCGGCCCGCCGCCCGCGCCTGTTATTAATTGAGGGCACCATAGTAATTACTATTAATCTGACTGTGACTATGACGTTTGAGAGACTTATCTCTTGTATGCATCTGAGGTGAGAGGAGTCATGTCACGTTCGACTCAGTTCCTGCTGCAAGACCTATCCAACCATGGCCATGAATCATGAGATCTAGAGGCTAAGCCTCCATACAGATGAGCTTCACAGATTACAGAGTGCTACAGTCATGTTTTTATAAGGAGTTGTTCGGTGTGCGCAATCCAGATCTGGAAAGTACATTTTAAACAGAACATGTTCCATTTTTTATGACATGTACAGCATGCTTGGTACTTATCGGTATGCATTTGCTTTCTCTATATCTCTCACTTCCACTTCATCTTCAGGCATTTCTTTTTTCTGATGCACATATATCACTGTCAGATATTTACGATACACACTCAGTGAATCAGGGTTGGGTTTTAAAGACCTGGTGGGAGTTTTCCTGCCTACAACAAATCTGTTCCCCAGTCCCAAAGGTACCTTGTCATCCGACAGCTATCGCAGCCCACAAAGCGGATCTGACAGACAACGTGCAGCATGCCAATTAAGGGTGATCCCCTTGGGTAGAGCAAGTGGTGGATTGCACCTACTGAGACTCCAGCTACTGTCGCAGAAACAAATCTCCAAGTGCAGGAACCCCCCCCTCACCTGTCAGTTAATTCAACGGGAACTTGAACAAGGAACACGACGAGGGTCCGTAAAAAAGGAGCCACTTTTTTAGAAATCGTCCTGGATTTTCACCGAGCTGTTACAAAAGTGTCAGTACCTGGTGAAATGACTCAGCCAGCGGCTGCCATGTCCTACCCTCCCTGTTCTGTCTCTGATGAACCTCAGGATCTGTGAGATGTGATGCGTGATCTTAAGTAAAGGTCAGCCGACGTTGCTGCATGTGTCACTGCAAGAATTTAATCTTCCAAGGCCTCTCTTCGCTCCTGACCTCATCAACCTCCGACGCCTGGTGAAGCTTCAGAATAAATAGAGTTGCCCTGGAGTGACAGAGTTCCACTCCTCCAGTCTGCTCCTCTCTGCTCCACATTGAGATCTTCCTCATCCAGTCTGCTCCTCTGCTCCACATTGAGATCTTCCTCCAACAGGACAGAACAAGAGATGTTTCTTCCTCACAAACTACAAGCTAATGATTCAAGCTAATGATTCATCCCCCCCCCACACACACATACACATACACATCCACACACACACACACGCTCACACACACACACACACACACACACACACACACACACACACACACACACACACACACAAACACAGAGGAAACAAGTGAGGGAGCGAGCGAGCGAGTGTGTCCCTGCTGTGCTCTTGTTCCATAGATGGCAGAAACTATATCAAAGACCACAGGCAGCCATGGCTGAGGTGTGAATGGAAAGCACAAGAGTTGAATGCAGACGGCTCGCTGCGACATTGTGCTGTGACCTTTCGTAGGGTTTACCTCATCTGTCCTGCTCAGCTTGAGGTATAGCCTTCATTGATCTCACCCTTTTCTTTCACAACCACCACTCTATTCTCACTTTCTTCCATTCTTTTCTCTCTCTCTCTCTTTCTTTCCTTCCTCCCACCAGTCTTCAGTGGCCCTTGGCATACTGCTGAGCTGAAAAAGACAGTGACAAATCTTTAGAGGAGAAAGTACATAGAAGAGATTCAGTGGTGGTGAGTGGATGAGGGGACCATTTTATGCACTAGCCTATATTTATAGAGAGCGTTGACATCAATAATACATGAGGTCTAAAACAGGTGGAAGCAGGAGATGTGGTTTCTGGCCTTATAGTGAACCATGACGTTAATTCTGACACAGTGAAACATCGCCTTGTCATATCAGCGTTCACCAGCCTTAAGAATTTATCCTTCAGGTTAGATTCTCACCTTTAACGATATACATTTGTTGAGATATTTGATCCATAGTTTAGTTTAGTGTCACAGCTTGGTATTCCAGATTGTTAATATTTAAACTCGCCTGCACTGTCGATCCACCGAGAAAGTTTCACTCAGAAACTCACTCAGTCCAGAACAGATGGGGACTCTGACCTTTTCCAGGCAGCTTTTTGAGCGGTGGTGGAAAAGTGAAGTGGATGCCGGCAGCCTGGTCTTTGTGAGAGGCCCAGCAGGAAACATTTGCTCTTAATGGGATCCCACAGATAGCATCTCTCTTCCGTGTCACGCATCACCCTGCAGTACATCAGCCTCCAAAGGACAGCGGGCCGCATCCCAACCCAGGAGGCAATTTCCTAAACCCGTTACGGAGAGCGCGCCACTCGGGGAGGCAACCTTTTCCCAGGCCACGGCTGCCCACCTGAGAGGGAACAAATGGCCCTGGCTTTTATCTGCAGCCGTGGATACAGATGGGTAATTAAGACCTTATCGAGCGCTCCAGGAGGGGTGGGTAAGGAGTGCAGTCAATCGCCCGCTGCCATCAGGGATACAACAGGAAAGGAGCGAGGTGTGTGTTGGGGAAGGGGGGGTGGGGGGTGGGGGGCTGGAGGTCTGATATGGGCAGGTGGGTGGGTGACTCAACAGAATATCAAACATCCAAGATTGAGTTTCACCAGTGTGGAGGAACACGATTTAAAGGCATACAAATGAAATGGCAATGAAGCTGCCATGCACCTTTTGATCAGTATAATATCAGCTTTTTCCAAATCACAGTTTTTAATTACCTTAAGCTCAAATCCTGACAGACTATGGTGCATGCACGGCAGATGATGATATGTTACACTAAGAATATAATATTTGGAAGGTGGTGACCTACTTCCAGTGTTCTGAACGTGGAATGTTCATGTCTCTAAATTCAATTTTAGTTTTCTAATTTCGAGTGTTTGGTGTTTCCCCTATGTTCATGTCTTTGTGTATTTTTAGTTAGCGATGTCGAGTCAGTGTAAATGTAAATTCCCTAGTGTGATTTTCCTTGTGTTTTAGTGTCTTTGTCCATCCAGTCTGTTTGATATGTCTGCGTATACAAGCCCGCTCCAGTTACCATTCTGCATCAGTGTCTGAATCCGTGTGCCTGTGTTTTACTAAATGGCAACCAGGCCAAAGATTCGCCTGACTCTGTGAAATCGCCATAATACTATACCTTTCCCATAATACATTAATATTATGTGAAACTAGTGACCTACAAACATACATTTGCAGCAATGCCGTTTGCTAGTTTGTGTAACTCACTGATGTGTCACCTCTGAAAGAACATTTTGGGAGTGTTGATCACCAGGTCATCGAACAAGTGAAGAGATTGCCCTGAGTCAATTTGAACAAGCTGTTGAGCTCAAACATCGACAAACATTTGCCAGAATTTCAGATAGTATACCTTTAATGTCACACTATGTCATAATACCATGAAGATGAGATAGCAAAATGAAAATGAACAGATGAATGCCAAACACAATAATAAATACACAATAATAAAATACACAGGAATTCCGGTACTTGATGACAAGTAGTAGTGCCAGTGAATAGTGTCCACAATCTCAACCACAAATCACATAATAACTCTGTAGTATACTGTAGTTGGTATACTATAAATGGACAAAATCATGCACCGAAAATTAAGCATGTGGTAACAGAGAATGCTGCATTCTCAAAAGTCCTGAGGTCTATGCTAGCTTGCCTTATTTTCACAAAGCAAAGAAAACAAACAAAACAAAGGTTTCTTAACCTGAAAATGAGTGAAAGTGATTGGAATATAACATATATGGCTATCATTTCCTATACTAAGCTATGGTAGTTCAAAGGCCTGAACAACACAGGTAGTCAACTAGCACTGCTTAAGATTCTTGGCAATGAATACATTAAACTTAGCTGGCTGGCTAACAAGCATTACAGTACAATTAAACAATCTGCTTCTATGATAGTTAGCTGGCTGATGGCCAGAAACACTTTGTATTGTAGTTACATTATCGAGCCTGGCACATTCAGTCTACTGGCTGCTCTCACAGGGCTGAGCTGTCTAAAACTGACAAACTGACAGCTAAAAGCCTTTGGCAAAGAATAAGTCCAGAAAACACGACAAATAACTGTGAGGTGAGAGCTAACCTGAAATAATTGTTAAACAGCACACAAAAAGCTTCTGCCTTACATCTTTAAGATGGTAGACCTCATCCCAATACAAGTAAACAAACAACCAAATCTTTTGGCACCTTTTGATAATGATTTTCTCTATTGGTTTACTGCTCCCATGTCTTCTAGATAAAAGATCAGCTTGGTAGAGATTGCTATGAAAAGTTAACTACCTTGGTTGTATATGATATAGCTGCCATGAATGAATCTTCAAGCTTGGCAGCAGACAACTGCATGAAGGCACAGCACCATTGTTATTTTTTATTTATTCATTTTTCAAATACATTTAAATTTTTGTTCAGTAAAAGTTTCCTTCTAGACTTTTCTTGTCAGTGGGGTGTTCATAGGACCTAACACAGCCCAAACTTAATCTTACTGTTGTAATCTTACTGACGTGATATGGTGTATGACTCTCTTATTCCTCATGCATTCCCTGCAGGGTTCCATCTGGAATGCTATTCTCATTAAAGCATCAAGCTGACACCAAGTAGCTAGTATAGTAATGTTTGTGTTATTGATGCTTGTTTTCTTTACATTGTGGGAATAGTTTTTTTGTAACTTTTTTATTTTCATTTTCAACTGCTCTGTAGCATTTTACTCTATGCATTATGTTCGAGCAAATGATCACGATCATCAAATGATCATCATCAATTACTATTCAGGATGCTAACTCTGTATAGTGATTGTCGACTGACTGACTATATGCAAGCTGATGAATGAGGGCTATTGCCATCAAAGCAGTTCGTATAAGTTTACTCAGCTCAAGGTGTCCTGTTACATCAGTAGCCTGTAGATTTCTGTCTCTGCTCTGTGATGGGAAGCATTTATCTAAAGCAACATGAAGTCAGAAGGAATCTTTAAGATCATGTGACTTGTGTTCTGTGGCAATGGAACCTCTGACTCTGAAGCTTTCATACGCTCTACTTGCAGAAAGGCACTGTAGAAATGTAGCATGGCTATACTTACTGAGTGGGCGATGACATCAGGTTGATGGGTTCAGTATGTATGACTGACACGTGCTGCCCTGGCTTAATGCAGGACTTCAGTCCAGGCTGGTAATAAATGAATGAAGACAAGGATCTGAATTATTCACACCCACCCACCACAGTTTCATTAGTCTCAGGTTTCTCCGAAGCCCCTCACCGCTGCCACCTCAGTTATTAATAACTCTTCCTCATGTCGGAGGGCAGGGATATCAGAGTGGGAGCAGAAGGCCCTCAAACAAGATACACCATCTTCTGCCCTAGGTGCCACAGGGTAGAGTGCATACGTATCTGTGTGTCTGACCATATGGATCTGAAACAATGTTGCGGGGATCACATCTTGCAATATACGTCATTGACAGGATATGTCATTAGTCATAGGCGCGGCACGGATGCTGGTATTTCTTTAGGTGCTGCCATCAAGCCTTGGCGATAGGTGATTAGTGTTACAGTGTCTGCCACCTGACAGAGTGAAGGCATCTGCTGTTGAACTAACCCAAAGTGACAGGAAACTCTCATGACAGATGGCGACAATGGAGTGGAGTGGGCGCAATGACAAAGGTGTCATGGAAAGCATTCGAGCACTTGCTACAGTCATAAATAATGCTGCTACGGAGACGATTTCTTTGCAGCACGCCATAGGCTCAAAGAGATGACATTTTCCTGGAGGCCCACAGATTTGGCAGGGGACTGGAAGGTTGAGGTATTAAAAATGTATTGAATCTGCTCTCCTTGAAGACATTTGTCCACCTTTTTGCATGCCTGAAAGCTCAGGATAAAGAGCATTTAATATTTTACCACAGCCTGAGGCAAACTCGATGGACAGCAGAGGAGGAAGAGACCAAGATGGAGTGCACATAAGGGTGCAAACAGAGTAGAGTGTGTGCTCTGTGTTGATAGAAACACAGGTGCCAGAAACCTGTCAGGTTTTCCCAGCAAAGCATAACGGGATCAGTTTCACCTTATTTGTGACATCAAAAATATCAATTAACGACACATTTATAATTTGTTCAAAAGTTTGGAATCAATGACACATTTTTCAGGAAAACTTTTTTCCATAATTTTTGCCCATCATATACAAATTGCAAAATGTATGATAAATATACTTAAGACACTGACAATGTGAAGAAATGATAATTTCTGCTTGAAATTCTGTGCTTAAAAATGTGCTTTCATCACAGAATCCACCATGTACAGCAGTTACAAACTTTGCTGCATTACAGCTTGACTGCTTCTTTAGATCATTTGCTTTGGGTCTCTGTCTTGTTGGAGGATAAAATTGGCTCCAGTCAAAGGTCATCCACAGGGTTTGGCATGGTGATGGAGTTATGGTAAAGTGCCATCCACAGGGTATGGCATGCTGATGGAGTTATGGTAAAGTGCCATCCACAGGGTATGGCATGCTGATGGAGTTATGGTCAAATGAAGTTATAGCCTTCCTTCTTAAAGATTCCCTTTTACTCTGTACACATTACACACTTTACCAGAACCAATGCACCTCCAGACCATCACAGTTCCTCTACTGTGCCTACGGTTTCCTTTTGTCCTGTTTTAGTCTTTTCCTTTCATTGGCGGATCTCGGATATGGCTTTTTCTTCTAAACTCTGCCTAGAAGGCCAGCATTCCAGGGCCTCTTCACTGCTGACAATGAGAGCGATGTTTTCTGCACTATTTAATAAAGCTGCGAAATCCACCTGCACAGCTGTCCAATGCAGCCTCCCGCTTCTCTTTGTGTCCTGGTTACAGCCACTATGCGCTGTGCTGTGAAGGATTTGGTGCACTTCTTTGGAAATTAGTTTAAGTTTCTTTCCAATTTCCTGCATGGGATAGCCTTAATTCCTTAGAACGGATGCATTTCTGAAAAAAAAGCAGTTTCTTTCTGACCATTTTTAGATCATTACCAATTCCACAGATACTCAAATAGCCCAAGGAAGGATAGTTTTATCGCTTCCTTAAACAGCACAACAGTTTTTAGATGTAAAAGGGTTTTCTAATGGTGAATTAGCCTTTCAAACATAATTGAGCATTAGTTACCATACTGTGCGATTGAAACACAGGGGTGATGGTGGCAGAAAGTGGCCTTTTTAATCCAGTGTAGATATTCCATTCAAAATCAGTCATTTCCAGCTGTAAGTCGTTTAACACAATGTCAATGTCTACACTATATTTCCGATCAATGTTAGGTTAGTTGAAGAGAAAAAAGTTTTCTTTCAAAATCAAACTTTCTGAATACTTATACATACTGTAAATATCCACAGTGCTGATTTGCTAACATGTTGTACACATTTTCATGCACAGTGCTGCATGTCTGGGAATAATCTTTTCTTTACTACTCTCCACAGCCTTACCAAAATAGCATCCATCGCTACTCTGTTCACACGGGTACATTTTCTCTGCAGGCAATCCATTGAAGAGCGCCCATTAAAGCGATTAAGGACTTCCACTGGGCTCCATGACTGATTGACTTCCTCAGGCACAGAGTGGCAAGGACACAATCAAAAGCTGGTCTTTGGATGAGCTCTGCTTCAAACTAAGTCGCAGGTCAATATCACAGAGTTTAATCGTAAAATCAAACATTCTGTCAATGAGATAAAAACGACCCTGACTGGAGGAGCCGCAGTGGATTAAGTAAAGCCTTCTTTTGAAATGAAGCCCTCAGTCTTTCAGCCACAGCGCATGTGTGGGCTTGAAGAATTTATGACTGGGAACTTTTGGATCCATATCCTATGATCAGAGACATACAGGGGCCAGAGTGCATACACTGGGTCAATTGAGTTCCAGTTCACTCCTGATCGGTAGCACTCATTATTTTTGGAGAAGCAGAGATGCCTCAGGGTGTCTTTTTTTAAAAGGTGATCAATTTTTTTGTTTTTAATAGTTTTGAACCCTACGCTCTGAACAAACTGGGATGCCATAAATGTCTTTTTGTCGAAGGTCAGTTTGTGCTAACCCATTGTTGGAAATCTGCCATTTCCCCCTGGAGGGACAATTAGAACAAGGAGAAAGAGATGCCCTCCTTTTCATCTCATAGGGAGGCAAAGGTGGTGAAAAGCTTAACTGTGGCCAGAGGTTTCAGGCTGCAGTAAGAATCACTTCACTGAAAATAGCGGCATACAATATACATGAAGCATTTTGTTGCACAGCTCAAAACAGTCATACGACAGCAACACTGTTGCCATTTACCTCCATTGTAGGGTACAGATATCAGTTCCTATCAGCAGCTTAGAAGAAATGACCTTCAAGTTTAAAATAATGTTTAGCCAATCTACTGACCTGTATGTTGAACAGGTATGCACAAACTCTCTCATAGACTTTGCATCTTAGTGTCATTATGCACTTGTACCATCTTGTGCACAATGTACCACTTCATCAATTCAAGGTGTATCAATGTAAATCCTTGAGGTAAAGGTGTTGACAAGTGAGTTCAGACACCTGTGCGCAGCATGGTGTATCATCTTACGTTCTCCTGTCCAAGCTATTACATGCCCATGCTTTTCCCATTACTGGTCCCCCTGTAGCTAACAGTGAATTAATGCTGCCAATCAGATATATTGCACACACGTCTGTTACACCCACAAATGTAATAACTTCTCACAAATGTAATAAACCACAAACGTAACACAAGTCAGCACTTTTAAAATGTTACAATCCCACAAACGTAATACAAGTCAGCACTTTTAAAATGTTACAATCCCACAAACGTAACACAAGTCAGCACTTTTTTAATGTTATAACCCACAAACGTAACACAAGTCAGCACTTTTTTAATGTTATAACCCACAAACGTAACACAAGTCAGCACTTTTTTAATGTTATAACCCACATACGTAACACAAGTCAGCAATTTTTATTGTCAGTTTTCAAATGTTTTGTCAAAATTGTAATAACCGAAAAATGTAGTGCATCACAACATGATAACAGCTTATCCAGAATGGACTAAATATCTGAATTCATTGTTGGTCTAAAAATCATACAGATTGCAGTTTCCTCTCACATGGTTTAGTCTAGCTTCAACATTCATTATGTCCTTAAATCCATAAACAGTTACATAATTCAAATGGTCGTCTTTCACCCACTGAAGCGGTCAAATCATTTAACTTCCACTAGTTGGGGCAGTTCACACAATGCTTGGACCCCAATGATTGCTGCTTGCAGCTATATTTATACATTTATTTTGATAGCATACAACCCTGTCCTGTTATAAATGTTGATACTTGTACATCTATATGTACTTTACGTTTAGTATTGTATTCAAACATATTAATTTTCAAAACTTTGTAAATAAAGTACAGTTATACAATGAGGCTCATATTGTTGTA
Organism: Clupea harengus; assembly: GCF_900700415.2. Lineage (NCBI taxonomy): Eukaryota > Metazoa > Chordata > Actinopteri > Clupeiformes > Clupeidae > Clupea > Clupea harengus. The sequence continues at coordinate 21,509,762 of NC_045165.1, forward strand.
TATACATGTAAAGAGTATATATGTTATAAAGTCACACTCATCCTCATATTCACTACACAGGTATTGCTTAACACCCTATCAGTGTACAGCCGCCACATCCCCAAACTAAACATTTTCACTCACAGTAAGATATACAACAAACTTTTTAATCAGTTGTTGGCAGCAACATAATCATTAAAGATAACACACTTTTCTTGGAACGAAAAAAAAATCGTATTTCACTAAATTCTTGCTCATTCTCTCACTTTCTGCAGCGGTCATATTACGCAATGCTATGCGGTATATCTAGTTTTATATTGTAATCTACCACACCGGTCCTACCAGCTGAAAGCACAATGGGTTGTACGGGTTAGTCTGAACCCCCGTTTTCTTAATTTTAGCTCTAAATACTGTCTGTAGAAGAAGTCAAGGGACACTATTGGCACCATAGTCAGAGCTGGAGGTTGAGGTTGCCAGGACAACGGCATTTAGTTCAGTCTGCAGCCCTATTAGTACCATTATTCTTCTGCTGTTAGAGGTAGAGAGACTGCACAGACCCAAGGGAGTGCAGAAAAAAGTGTTTTTTTTACAAAGTAACCATTGAATTCTGTACAAAATAATTCTGTGCAGGAAGGCTTGTACAATGCCTAAAAGCTGTCATTTGAACCACTAATAGGATTACAAACCTTAACAACTAAAAAGAGACAGATACCTCTGTTAGGTTAGGGTTCATACTGACATATGCAGCTTTCTTAACCAAAAATGTTACCTTTCCAACATTTGTGTACACTCTGATTTTAATCAGGAGAACATTCAATGAATGAAACATCCTCTAACAGAAAAGTCGCAGTACACTTTCTAAAACCTTTTCACATCGTGAGCAATAGACCACCATCATTTTCTTGTATTTTTGTCACCAGTCTTGTCTTTACTCAGATCACAGGGTTTACCACAATGTCATGCCTGGCATGGTGCTGTCAAACAATGCAAAATTGTAGACAACCTCTTCATCATGTGAAAAGAACATGGGGGCTCCTCTTCATCATGTGAAAAGAACATGGGGGCTCCTGTAAAAGCACTTCATCTGCAGTCCATGCAGCTCACCGCAGATCTAAAGGATGGACAGGCACAGTGGGCAAAAGTGCTTCAGCCACCTCTGCATTCTTTTCTGGCTATAGTGAGGTTTTTCCACTCTTGTACAGTCATACACCAGTTGCATAGCATGTAACATTTCCCATAAGAGAGTGACAATAGAATAGAAAAGAAGAGAATAGAGACTTTGTCTCTTCTTTGAGCTGGAAATTTGCTCAGCTCATAAACTGCTACTGGAAACATCAGAGGTACACTCACAAAAACAAAACAACAAAAATAAAATCACACAGTAGAAGCTAAGTAAACTGGGTTATTATGCATGTGTGGATAAAGTTACGTATCTACACTAAATCTTTCAAAGTATCTTCCTATGGGTGTACAAAAACAAGCCAAGACTGGTAAATAGAGTCTGTATCTCGCAACACTCATTAATAGTCTACATCCCTTTGAACCTTCCTTGTAGCGCTATTTCACAGCGCATCTCTTTATATGCCTTGCAACCGAGAACCTTGACAGGAACACGCCTGATGTTGTCCTCCAAGACTGGCTGATGTGTGATATGTACACAGCCCATCAAAAGAAGGCCCCTATTCTCAGCTCTGAGATGCATGTTTATTTCATTTCAGGACTACTGTACACACACACACACACGCACAAACACACACACACACGCAGGCACACACACACACACACACACACACACACACACACACACACACACACACTTACACATACACACACACCAAATCCCTTTGTTCTCTACTTCTCTGGGTTAATCTGGGGACTCTACTGACTTGTGCGAGTGATTCTTCCATGCTGGGGCTCTTGGTGAGGGAGAGAGGTTGTGCCTGGCAAGGACGTGATAACTCTAAAGGGATTAACCACAGAGTGAGCTGAGCACGGAGCAGAAGTGTCTTGTGAGATCCAGTCCTCAGCCCCCGAAGGCACAAGCATGGAGGCACATGTCATGATGTCAAGGACAGAGTCTGCTGCCCAGCTCAAACAGCTTTGTTTATCTCTAAGGACAACAAACATCTCCTTCCCTTAGCATGAAATGCATTTTCCCATTCATACTGGTAGTAACATCAAACTGTTTACAGCCAAGTTTTATGCTTCAATGCAGAACAGGGAATGGTGATGAGTTTAGAATGACTGAAATGTTTCCTAGGTTTTTTTCGGGGGAAACTGACGAGTCAATCCATCTGATCCTTAGCAATGAGCCAAGGTATGTTTGTGCTAAGGTGTGGAAAAAAGGAACAATTCAATGCTATTGTGTTTGAGACATCTAATTCGACTGCATTTAAGGATAATCCCAAATAGAGCTATTACTTTGGAGGGCTTTCAGCTACATAATTAATGATCTATCTGATACAATTCACAGACTTTAATTAGGATTAATTATGCATATTACACCCTGAATGAATTGGCAGATTAGAATAATTCAAATCAGGTGCAGAGGTAATGAGATGAATGTCTGCAGTAATTTGAACTAGTGACTGGAGAATCTGAGAATCACAGTAGTTTTTATGTATATCACAGAGTGATCCTATGACATAAATCAACCTGAGAAAAAATAAAAACAATCTTGTTCACTGTGGCCTGCTAAGTGAGAAATGCATTTATATCATAAGTGGATGTGTGCTAAGATACATCGTTATAACACAAAAGGAAAAACTCCCTGCAGGAAACAGCTCCATAGATCAAGACCTTCCTCTGTCATACATTTATTGTTTGTAAATATACATTCCTTCTATGTAAATCTTAACACTCACATCATGTATTACCCACACTAGCGTAATGCCTGAAGACAATCTGTTGTTAATATCAGTTTAATAAAACTGAATTGAAATGATCATTATAATAGTCTATTCCACTCTCAATCCATGATATCAACAGGTCAGGTGCACAGCAGCCAGTGTTTAAAGAATGCTTGACCCTTTGTCAATTTTTGATCAGGTTCTTTACAGTGTTGTAAACCCACAATATACAGTTCTATTTGTCAAAAGAGACAGTGCCCTGGTTTAGTTAGTATGTCATGACAACCACTTTAATAGCATTTTTAGTGGAACACAGATGTTATGGACCAGACTCATTGCACTTACGTTGCTGGTGGTGACACCCAGTTTTTAAAGGGAACCATAAACATCTTGAACAATGTAAGCTGTGCGTGGCATCTGTGATAAACAGAAAAGGCTGTCTAACGTCAGCCGTGACAGTGTCCTCTAAATGTTTACATGTTTCCCTGCGGTATGCCATTACAAGTGTTACTATGGGCTTCTCTATTCTGACCAGAAGCTTCTCTTTTGGCAAAAAAACAAAGGAGATACAAAAGCAATATTTGTATTTCCTCTTTCATTGCTTTTTCTTCTCATGATATAGTATGATTTTTGATGTTCCACTGATTTAGTTTGAGCTCATTTGACGTCATCACTTTCCTAATTTTAGAGCTTGGTTGGTACATAGTTGCCTGGTTACCAACCAGTATGTTGAAGCCCCCTGTCGCCTCAAGACAGCTAAGGCACCAATGGTGAAAAACAAAAATTGAAAGCAGATTCAGCTGAGGTGACAAGCAAGAAGTCACTGGATGAGGATCTTGACATGTGACATCACTGTCTCCACCACATGCAAATGAATCCATTAAACATGCAGCCACCCCCTCCAAACACACACTCACTCAGACACACACACACACACACACACACACACACACACACACACACACACACACACACACACACACACACACACACGCACATGCACACACGCACACACATACACACGCACACACACGCACACACATGCACACACGCACGCACACACATACACACACACACACACACACACACACACACACGCACACACATACACTCACACACACACACACACACACACACACACACACACACACACACACACACACACACACACACACACATACACACACACACACACACGCACACACATACACTTACACACATACACACACACACACACACACACACACACACACACACAGTATGAAAAAGCAGTGTGTAATCACCATCAACTAATAATGGCCCACCATCAACTCTAATAATGGCCCATAAAAGCAAATAGGCAACACAGTGACATGCAAATATGCAAGCTATTAACTGTCGCTTCTGGATATGATGAAGCGGGAGCCTAGAAACAATGTCATACCCTGTACCGCTTCACTGGGAGCATAGGCACACAAATACCATCCCGAGAGAATAACAGTCTAATGTTTTGACTTAAAAGGCCTTAGGAACAGATGCCTGAGCCCAGCTAAAGGGCAGAACAAAACAGCATGGCACCTGTCAGTCGGAAGAACACAAATCACACAAAGCTTGTGCCCCATCAGAGATGTGCATGCTCCCTGCAGAGGTGCTGGAGGCAACTCAGGTCCACAATCGCCTGGCAAGGAAGGGATAATTACCATCATCATCATCCCACCGCCATCGCCGGCGGGACAAAAAAAATACCGATTACATAAGCACTGCAGCCGCCGCAGCCAGCCGTGTGCGGAAGACAATGTGGCTTGCACAGGCGGAGACAGATACAAAGTTATAAATTCTCTCTCGAGGTCACTGTCTGAATGTCATCTCTTTACCTCCGGCTCGCTTGACAGACCAAGACTGTGTGAAAAGAACTGTGAACAATTTAGAGCTGTCAATCACTTCAGACTTATGCATCCAAAATAGCATAATTAATAGCTCTCATTACCTTGACATTTGGGGGCCGGTAATATGTAAAAATGGCATGTCTTCAAGTTGCTTTTTTCCCTCTGAAGTGTCTATCAAAGCGAGGTAATGGACCAGGAAAAAGAGGCTGAACATAGATTTTTTTTAAAGAAATTTCAAGGTGTTTCAATAGAGAGGAGTGAAAAGTGATGTCACGGGCTGTGTGCACTGCAGGGGTACCTCAGGGAGCTCGGAACAAAAATTGCAATCATGGTGGAGACATGATGGTGGGCTGACACTGATGGTGGACTTCAACTTCAACATTTTTTGGTTCAGTAAGGCACCTTAGTGTGTATCTCTCTCTCTCTCTCTCTCTCTCTCTCTCTCTCTCTGTGTGTGTGTGTGTGTGTGTGTGTGTGTGTGTGTGTGTGTGTGTGTGTGTGTGTGTGTGAGGTGGGGTGGGGGCGGGGTCCACATCACATCACCCACCATCTCTGATTACCCAAATGCTGCACTGACATCCAGAACCAAAAGCATGCGACAAGACTTATTTAAAGACAGCGCTGACATTCAAAGTGCACTTGCTGGAGCAGTGCTGCTATCGGGCCCATCACACAGGGATAAGGGCTCTGTAATTACCCCATAATGATGGATGACACAAGAGAGATCCTGCGCCATGCTCCGCTTTCAGGCCGTGTTATTTCTGCAGTCAGTCAGTGTTGCACACGTGAACGTCGGTATTGATCACTGGCCTTTTCAAGGAGATCACTCTGACCTCATATAGATGCCTGATCAGACAAGTTTAACCACAGAAGCAGTGATTATTTCCCCCTTTTGTCAAACCAATTAATCATCAGAGGGTCCTTAATTACTATCCTCTACCCATTACAGACAATCATGGCCTCAATGAAGCCTTTCAGGAATGTCTGTTCTGAGGACATTAGCCAAACAGGCATGGATTCCCTTTTACATGGTAATTTCAGCTAGACACACTGATTTGCAGTTTGTAAAGAGGATAAATAATTTATGATATGCTCTCCATACTATGAAATAGTACTCATTTCTCACTGCAATGTGTGTCGCCGTTAAACAAAGCCAGCCAGCCACATGCAGAGGAGACAGGCTCTCATGGTGTTCACTACATGTATAGTATGTATGTTGAGACAATTTGATTGTTTTGGCGCTGTATAAATAAAATTGAATTGAATTGAATGTATAGTATCAATCCTTTTTATTTAGCAAAGGAAAAGTCTTGAAAAGCAAATGTAAGCTTTGTTTATGTTCCCGGGTCAGCGCTGTATATTTGTCAAGCGCATGTCCAGAGAGGTGGCTGACAGCTGTCAAAAACGATCTGAGCGCATGGCTCCACATGTGGCCCACTGCAGGTGTGAACCAGGAGCCTGGGGGAGTCAACACGCCGTGTGCAAACACTAGACTACGCCATAACACACAACACAAAACCACTGAGGCCCTTAGATGCTCTCTTTTAATCACCATGTAGGCTATGTTTCATCATGTTTTCGCTTTCCTGCTATTAGACACCCCCCCCCCCCCCACACACATACACACAGGCACACACACACACACGCACGCACGCACGCACACACACATACACATATACACACGCAAGCACGCATGCACGCACACAGACACACACACACACACACACACACACACACACACACACACACACACCCACTGAGTGCAGCAGCTGTGCTCGGGAGGGTCCAAAATAATGTTAACAAACCCAAACAGCATGATCTAGTCTCCTGACTAGGAGGTTGTGGTTTCATTATAACAACATTATTAGATTTTTTTATGGCTGACATTATGGAGCTGGACAAGAAAAGACACTATGAGCTTAGAAGACTGCTTTGATTTTCACATCATTGTATCCCATAAGGCCATAGCCTATTGTAATGTAACATGTTACTGTAATAAATTAACATGATTACTATATTGTGAACTATATTCATGGGACCAAGTGAGCATATTGAAACAAATAACATGGCAGCAGATTTCAACAGTTGCCACATGCAGGCTCATTTACTGTAGTAATCTTAAGAGAAACTGGCAGTTAGATCTGGCCTCCCTCCTTTGCTCCCTTCCTGCCTGAAATCCATTCCACCTTTGTGGAAGGACAAGCGTGGGCGATGAGCTCCTGAGCTGTGAAAAGTATAGGACTGTACACAGGGGGAAGGGGGTGTGGGGGTGGGGGTGGGGGTGGCACTAATTGTTTCATGAAATGCTTTCACAGTCAAAAAAAGGTGATCGGAAATTCTGTGAGTAAGCCAGATTTAAAGTAGTTTCAGAGAGCGCTAAGCGTCATGGGGACTTTCCGTCCATTTAAATCAATGCAAGCATAGGCCCCATCAAAGGGTGCGAGAACAGAAGGATGCAAAGTGCTAGCCAAAGGTTTGTGTTTGGTGCTAGTGAGATAGTAGAAATGCATTATAATCATGGAAGGGAATTACATTCACTGGTTGAGTACTTAATTGACTGAAAACATTCTTCCACAGCTCCTTTGAGGATTTCTGCCAGATGACTAGGGATGGAGAGGGTGACAATATTGTAATACCAAATTGAAAAGATCAGAATCAGAATCAGAATAGTATTTATTGCCAAGTAGGTTTACACCTACCTGGAATTTGTTCTGATGTATAGGTGCATACAGTAAACATAAAAACATACAAACACAGTAAGTACTACACATAACATAAAACATAAAAACACAGTAAGTACTACACAAACACAATAAGTACTACAATACAAAAAGCAGGGCAGGAGTGCAAAAGTGGATGTGCAATGTGCAGTGTGCAATGTAGTGAGTGATGAAGATGTCAGATGTGATGTGATGTAATAAAGTGCCACCAAACTGAAATGACACAGGGGCAAGTCTGAGGAAGTGACAGTATTTGGGTGGGTGAAGATGGAAGCTGCTAGTTGTGTTTGGGTGTTGGCTCATTAAAACATATTTGATCTGGGTCTAAAACTAGCCTGAACCAGGGTCACTACACATGGAGACATAATCAGGTTTTTAAATCATTTGTGTATTTGTTTGCTAATGAACGAGTTGAAGTTAACTCTTTGCTGGTTAATGACAGGGACAGTATAATGTATTGTGTGTGAGAAGGGCAGAAAAGTAGACATCAGGCATGTACAAACAGTACTGGCAAATGGGGGAAAGCGCGGGACTGGAGATTGCTGGCTGATGTCGGAAGACAAATTCAAGTTCCACAGTGAGTGCTAAGACACCAGACATGGTGTTGTATTCTATGGTTGCTATGAGACCAGACATGGTGTTGTATTCTGAGTGTGGGTGTGTTGTTTACTTTATTGAGTTAATGATTCCCTTTGAAGGTACGATTGAAGAAGCATTTAAAACATCCTTCTGTCTTCCAATTGTTGTCCTCACATGCTCCATCCCATGGTTTCAATGATGTATGTCAGCATCCTTTCCTGCTACTGTTTAGGCCAGATATGTTACATTGTGGTTTTTGTCTGTCTAAAGGAGGTCTCCATGGTCCTGCTAATATGTTCCTCGTTAGGACAAGGAATTTGTGTATGCACCAAAATGCATTTTGCAGTCATGAGACCTCAGGGACAGAAAGGAAGAGCATGTCTCACAAAGCTACACTCAGTAAAAAGCAAGCCAGTGGGTCATGAAGTAACCTGAACTAGCACTGAGATATGTGAAATCTTGTCGAGGTGTTTCTTGAGGTGTATCTGTTGTTGTCTCTGGTAGTGGCATGTATTTTAACCCGTCATGGGTATGGAGGACAGGTGGCTCTGGGATACCACACACCACAGTTGAGCCTTCTGGAGGTGTTGTGGGCCTAATTCAACAAAAAACTGATGGAGGAAGGTGCCTGCTTGAAAACCCCAGTGAAATGCTCACAAAGGTAGCATTGTTGTTGTATCCTGCTGCTCAGTTCTATGGTTGCGCAGTAATGTTGTTGGGTAACAGTTTTTTGCTACAGACAGTGCATGTTGTAAAGGTGGGGCTTTTACAGATCCTGGGTACAACATGCGGTGTGTGTTGCAGCAATCACCAACCAGTTGTGCGCTGTTGTTCCATCCTGCTGCTCAGGATCTGTAGTTTGGCAGTTATTATGTTGGTTTGGTAAGGTCGTTGGGTATGAGTACTTTCATGTGTAAGGCTGAAAACTCTCAAAATGATCAAATCTACACAATAGACTCTCAGACTTGCAAGTTCTGGCCAGAGGGCCAAATGGCATCATATCAGAGGACCTCTCTCTGATCTTCTCACACCATTGTGTGTATTCACAGCAACCCCATGCATTGAGTACTATGAGACATATTAGCATGGCCTGGCCACAGTTTAACTAATTACCATATCTTGCATTCCTAACTTCTCCCATTGAGAGAACCTACGGATGTGTGTGTGCAAAGTTATGTGCAAAAGTATATGAATGTAGTATATTCATGTCTGGTCTTTAATGGATCCTGGTTCTGTGGGCAGCAGTCTGATCATGGTTTCATTGCAATCTGCAGTACCTGCCATAGTTGTATTATTTGAATAGATAGGAGTTTTCACTTTTGTTCTGCATATTAATCAGCTTCAAGAGCACCTCTGCACTATTCAGCTGCAAACAGCGAACCAGAGGGTTACTAGAGCCAAAGGGCATGACCTTAAGACACAGGACAATACCATTGGATTGGTTGGTGGATATATATGGAAATAGGGATTTAATTATGGTATTTAACCAACCAAGGTATTTGGGCTCTAACTCTTTCTCTCTGACTCTCTCTCTAGCTCTTTCTCTCTGACACTCTCTCTCTCACTCTAACTCTCTTGCTCCTTCTCTTATTCTGTCTTTCTCTGTCTTCATTTCCCCATTATCTTTCCCCATCCCCGTCTCTTTATTGTATTCACTCATTCTGGTTGGGTTTACTCTTTCCCCATCCCCGTCTCCTTTATTGTATTCACTCATTCTGGTTGGGTTTAATTGTTCTGCATTTCATGCATTCATGGTGTATCAAGTTTTTTTTTGGTCATTAAGGTGTATTTGTTTTAATTGGCATCCAACCGATTTGTTATTATTTACAGTTGTATATTCAGTTTGGTTGATACTTATTGTAGTAATAAACTGTTCATTCATGAACCATCTATTTAACTCCTTGTGTGCCATGCCATTACTGTGCCACTAGTTTATATACTGCTTGGTAATTTATCTATGAGAGATAATTGAGAGAATCAGAGAGAAGGAGATAATTGCATGGAATCAGATGAATCGTATTCTCAGCCATATTTACGACTCTAATGCATTCTTCTGTCCCAAAAAGTTCAGACACGCTTAAGCTTTCCAACCTGGTGTTTTTCTGTCGATTTGGTAACACTTTTGGCTCTCTTGCACGTGTGACAGTGACAGGACCAGCCAATGTGGGAAGTCTGTAACCAATGGCATAAGGAATTTATCATCTTCTCCTGTGTATAACTAAAAAAGAAATTATCTACATCAAATTCTCTCTGGTTACTATTTTCAGTCTCCTTTCAACAGCAGTTCAACAGCAGCAAAAGCTGTCAAAACTGTATCTTGCCAATGCTGAGGATTGTATTCTTGAATCAGTTTTTGTTTTGCTTCTCCTTACCAGTGTCTCCATAGATTCAGTGTATTTCTGCAAGTTCTTTCATCCTTCCTCACGGACACATTTCAGATGAAGTTCCTCATGTCTTTCTGCAGTACCGCATACAAACTAAAGATAAAAACTAGATCACTGATGGAAAACGCAACAGAAAAGCTCCAGGCTTGTGTGACGGGCTATCAGGCCAGGACTAAGACACACACAGCTATTGCATTATTAATATGTCTCAGCAGTGACCAGAACGTGATGCACTCCAAGACATGATTGAACTGTCAACATCTCACATGCACTTGCAATGGTTCACAGCTTCGGACTAAAGCCCTCCCCTTGGAGAACTGTGCATGTCTTTCAGCTATTTCAAAATTGCATATGACTACTGTCTGTATATCCATTACACTGCATGATGTGATCTCCATGGGACACTTCACTGTCTTGCAGACACTGATCCTAGTCTATACATGTGCATATGCAAGAGCCGGGTCGTAACAACATGATACACTACTTACTGCCTAGCTGAACTCTCTATGTTCACAGACCACATATATCATGACATTTTATATTGTTTGGTATGATCCAAACTGAGGCAGTCAAACCCTGAACTAATGAATGGAGTCATTCTGGCATGGAGACGGCAAATACAAATGCAATATGGTACACCTGTATAGCCAATCTCTACTTCTAATAGGTTTTTCAATTAATTGATCCTCCTACATTTTATATCCTGTGCATACAAATGGTGTGTTTAGTGTCTTATTTCCACCTCACCTTAAAATGCACATCATTGACCTACAAAACCAGCTGTGGCTATCGATTTCTCACTTTAACATGCCCTTAGCTGCACCATCATAATGCTTAGGGGGACAAGGTTGGTGACGTGAGGACGTGACAGGTCCATTTTAGAGGTCATCCTGCAAAGGCTAGTGATTATATAGATGGTGTCCAAATAACGGAGTCCCTAAGGAATTAAATCAGACACCGTCTCAACCAACAGCCAACCAACTTACTTTACCAGTATTCAATAACTACAATGCGACGGACACCATATGATATGTGTGTGTACACGGTTGTTTGGCGGACTTTGAATTCAATGAATAAATACACACTTTTGAAGGGCAGGTCTGATCTCACAAACTGAAATACTGTGAAAATTAGATAATTCAGGTTGCATTTCATTACTATCTTTTACTAACGTGCACTAAGCCGTTGTCCATCTTCATGGTGCTCACAATCCGGACACATTAGAAGATACTGCCATCTAGTGAATTAACGAAAAAACACATTTCTTTTACAAAGACAACGAGTCTAATCATGAGAAATCATCCCGTGCAATACTGCAATACTATCCAAATCCTTCGTTGGCTGGATATGCTTTTAAATCATAAGAAAGAAGTAATTACAAACAACAACATTTCATATTCAGCATACAGCCAATTTACTTGTCAGCATTTTTCTACATCTCTGCAAAACGTATTAATATAGTATTCGGGAATTTCACGTGTGTCTAAAATAAAATGTAGGCCTAATAACTTTAAATAAGGTATAGATTGTTATACAAGTCACGTTTTTATTTATATTCTGGTGTATGAGTGCAATCAAATATCCCCCCCTTGCCCAATACTTTCACTTGACAAAAGCCTTAACAGCCTCTTTGAGCACAGCGGATGTGTCGCCTCCCGAAAATCAACAAAGGGTTGTGGGTACCGCCGCATTTCCCGGCTGTTTCTAAGGGAGACCAAGCCCACAAACAAGAGTGCACGAAGCCCTGTGTGGCCCGGGAGCGCCAGAGGCGCTTGTGTAGTGATTCGTATTGTGTCACTCTTCGCCCGTGGGAATGTCGCCCAGCACGTCGTGGGCTTGCGTACCACAAATTAAAAGGCGTCTACAATAGTTTTATGAGAGAAAGTAGTCATGGATTTAGCAGAGTAAAAACATTTTTGAGTTTTTTAAAAGATGGAAAGGAAAGGCAACTCTAGGCGCGCAACTTCGGCTGGATACCGTTTAGTAGAGAGGCCTAGTGTTGCTTTAACATCACAGTCCTCCGTGTCTATATACAGGCATCCACCGGATAGGACACGAAACACCGGAGGCGTTGAGATACCGGCACAGGACTCTGACACTCGAGACCCAGTCAAACAGGATCAAATATGGAGAGAATATGTACGCGCGGAAAGGATGGGGGTGAAAGAGTGGTAATGAGACAATTCGTTACTTTTATATCACTCTCTCTTGTACATCTGCTTAAAATAGACTTAAGTGCCCTTGCTTTCTCCTGCGCATGGATGCCAGTTAAATGATCCGTTGTCCAACCGATATTTGATAGGAGTGTATTGCATTTGACCGAATGCCCCCCGGATGGTATAGTTTACTGTAGAGTTCTGTAGTTTCGTTTACGTGGATGGGCTCACCTATTCTTTTCATATAGCCGTGGAGACTGTACACAAAACCCTCTCCCATTCATCCATTAATCCTTTCCCAATTATGAGATTAACATGCATTTCAAATACACCCCCAACAATGGACAGCAGTTGAATTAAGTTATTTTATGATAACATACATGCTTAACATCACATGATGACCAACCAAATATCTCTCTTCAGGGAAAAGAACTGGAGCTTTCTCAAGAACGTTGACCAGCTGGTAAGGCACATAAGTAAATGTTTGCCTAGTCGGCCTACATTTATATTTATGTAAATATTCTTATTCAGCGTTGAACACGAATTGCCAGGTCCAAATAGTTTTGCCAATATCTGCATAACAATATATTTGTTTGCTAGTACTCGTGCAGCGTTGACGACCTGTTTTTTAAATGTTTTTTCATGAATGTTGAGCATGAATGTTTAATCAGTGATTAATCCAAGTGAACCCATGCTCGCGTACAGGGTCGCCCCAGGACACAGTCTACCCTACCCAGCTATGTGCCTGTGTACTCTGACTGCCTGCCTAACACCACAAACCAGATGTTTGGGAGTCGCTTGTGCACAGAGCTCGGCAAGGAACTCATTCGGATGGACAAACTGCTACTACTGACCGGCAGTCATGGCAAAACAAAACAGGGTCCAGAAATGCAGCCCTGTTGAGACGTGTAACTCATCCATTAGATTACACTTTTATTACTGAAAATGTTCAAGTAGTCCCTGAATGTTGACATTGCGCATTCTCAAGAGCATGGCAAGTTCATTGTGCGCCACTTCCCTAGTGCCCATGCTACAGGCGAGGTAGCTGAAACTGCATATTACATGCATGTTCGATTTTAGGCTACGGCTCCGTGTTTTATGTTTACTCAAAGCGATGAAATGTTTAATTTAATTGTTCTCGAATTGATCTAGGATATTATGAATGTCAGTCTTTTCATTCCATTATTTTTGTTTAAAATTAGACTACTCTTTTGAATAGGCTGTAGGCTACTGTAAATGTCCATAGAGATCACAAAAACACAGCATATTGCCAAAGCAATTTTGTTTTGTTTATGCTCTGTATAAATAAAGTAATTGTAATAGTGATCAAAAGCCTGCCTGAAATCTTTAATAGATCATTATTACTGCTGCATTATTTTCATGGAAGAAAATCAAGTCATATAATAACCAAACAGGCCACCTGATTTATGGCTACATAGTTGCAGCAAACACTGTTCAAAAATAGAAACGACTACGGATGCCACGCAGGGTCAGAAATCGTTGGGGTGATGTGTGCGGAAGTGTGCTGAAATTTGTTCTCCAAATTTGGGACGGACAGTCATCGGTGCCAAGATTTCCAGTCGGTGTTTACGAACAGGTCCAAGCATCACCGTCTTAGACGATGGAGGACGATATGGTATTGCATTTCGCTAACTTCAGCACACTTATCGTGTGCATGGTTCTCAAGTTTCCTCAGATATTTGTGCTGGTGAGAGCGAAATCAACTACGGGTGTGAGCTTGAACAGTTTGCTCTTGGAACTTATCGGGTAAGACAGTATACAAAGTAGCACACTTTGTGATGAAATTGAAGCAAGCGGGATCCTAGTAAATATTACGTTTCGATTATGCCTGTTGTTTCAGATCAGGAACATCTTGATTTTGAATGGCATGGCGGCATTCTTGTCTAAATAACTTACGGTTAGCCTACGGTCCATAGAAAAAAAACTTCAATTTCCGAGGCGTCCTCTCATATGAAATATTTGTACTTTATTCGAGGTTAGAAGCGCCATCATACAATTGATCAAAATTCTTTAAATCAGGTTGCAAGTTGTGGGAAGCTTAATGGGCGTTGTGCAAAGAAATATCACATCATATTCAATGAGAATGTTAGGCTACTGCCATGGATGAAGGTTTATGTCGAAATCCAGATGACCATCACATTTGATGACCTGAGTAGAGGTCCTGTGGAAATCAGTGCTCTCTCACATGGTCCTCAAATCGAAGGGGATATGGACGTTCAGTAGGCTACCATAAGTAGGATAGACAATATATTCATACTCGTCCTTTAAAGCAAATGCAGGTGTTTGTGTCTCACCTACAAAGGGCATATCAAGACAACTAAAGATTCATCATAGTTGCCTGAGTAGCTATTGCTCCAGCTGTGTTCATATGGGACACATTGAACTCTGTCCAAACAGAAAGGGAGAGTTGCTTTTAGTTTGTTCGTTTCTATGTATAGGAAATCAACAGTCCTCTCCATTTCACTCCTTTGAAAAGGATTACTATGGGTCATTCACTTTTATGTACAGGATATTTTAAGAGGATGGTTTCTCAGTTGTGAAACCTTGGAATGAACACGCCTCCCTGCACAAACAACCCACAAAAAAACAGATAGAAACAACACTAATGCTCTATGGGCAGATTGAGGCTTGTTTTGCTTAACCATGGCATTGTTCATTGTTTTTAAAGGTTCATTGTGTTTGTCCGCTATCAAATGTACTACGATTACCCACCTCCTACCTACCTGGAGTACCCCATTCTGATTGCCCAAGGTGAGTTCATAAATAAATGATCAGCTAATATTTGATCCCTGTGACCAAAGCATAACGAAGCAATGTTTTCCACACAGTCCCCTAGTTAATCAGTAGAATCAGAATGAAAATCAGAATTGTATATTGTATAGAATATAGTTAATGAGTAGAAATGATTGTAGTTTGACTAATACAGAATCTAGTATGGCATCCTGGAACGGTACAAAAATGATGAACCAACATACGAGTGAACTGTATCTGGTGTGGCTGCACTTCGGTTCAAAGCTGGGCTGCAAGATAGCCTCACTGTCACAGTGCCATGTGATCCCTGGGACCCACACCTCTCTCAGCTCTCTGTCTGTCTCTCTTCCTAAGATTTTATGCTGTTGCTGCTGATTCTCCATTACAATGGCAACCTGAAGCAAGGGCTGCTATATGCACTCGTGTATCCTTACTCAACAACTTCTTTGACTTACCTTTTGACTTGCATTGTGTAATGATCACCACTCACATTCTACAAGAAGAGATATAGTATCACTGAGCACATCATCTTGTGTAACATAAGGTGGCGTACTTCAGACGTGGCACAATATCTTTATAAAACCAGACAAGCGAGGTAGTACATTTTGTGAGCAAACGGTATGAATCATTAAAACAACAAGTGATTTCATAAGCTTAAATTGAATGAAATTTTCCTTTTTTTTTTAGTATCGATGTAAGGTTTGTTGTACCCTAGGTCACAAAAGTATCAGGTTACATTTCCAACATAAGCAGACACACCACAACAACTCCATGTTAAGTTTTTATGTTCTTGTTGCTGTGCTGCTCCTTGACTTGAGCTGAATAGGTTTGTGGGAGGCTGGCACCTTCTCATTGTAAATAAGTGGATCATTGATCTTGCAATGGTGAGTACATGTTGTCCTGAGGTTCATTTTGATTTCTCACTGTATCAGCATTAAAACATGTTTGTTAGCTGCTTACCTGCTATGTGTCGATAATATATACTTAGTGTGATCTAAATGCAAGGTCGATGTATAAGTAATTGAACTAGCATAAACCAAGCACTAATGCCTGACATTGCAAATATGAAAAAAAAACAAGCTGAAACTAATCTGTGGAGTCTTTAGTAAACATGTGAGGAGACAACTGTTAAAAGAAATGGCTGAATATTCTACTGAGATAAGAGTTGATATGAGCTGTTTTACTGTGTTGTGTTTCTCGTCAGGGGATAGTTAAGGTATCTAGAGTTATTGACATAACATTTTCATGCCTCTGTGCTTATAACTCATAAATTGGGCTTCACAACAAAACATATTGCTATGGAATTTGTACTCGGCTGGGTGTTCTCTGTATCTAATCAAGACTTATACTGCACGTTTTACAACACAGTATTTACTGAGGTGTTGGTCCTTATCCTCTGGGTCAAACTATACTGTACCCGTCCTCTGTGTCTGTGCCCTCTCGCCATCAGAGCCTATGCACTTTTATCAGTGCTGGCAGCAAGTTTGCTCAGCTCCAGTGTCTGTGGGCATCCAAAGACTCCGGTCAGGTCAGCACCCTCACCTGGGCCATGGCAACCTACACCTGCATGGGTAAGACTATACTGAGGTTTCTCCATTGCTATCTCTCGGTCTCACACACACACACACACACACCACCAGAGTCTGTTTGTGTAGCTGTTATTAATGTATTTTGAAGTTAACTCATGCTAGTAGATTTATGTATATCACTATTCCGTAAGTAACTGCACCTGGAATCTTTGCCGGTGGGTTCGTTAATGATGGGCCAAGATTCATTTAGGATCACATTCAGTGTGGAAACATGTTGTACAATAAGGTTTACATGTTTTTTTTTTGTTACCAACATCTCTTCCAGCAAGGATTTTCACCACACTTGTGACTACTGGAGATACTCAGGGTGAGTAAAGACCTCTTTTTCTGATGTGGTTTTCAACTTGTGATAATCCCTTTAATAATTAATCTGGTATCAGACCTAGACATCTTAAGTACATCATTTCAGTTTGTTTTATTTTGTTGTGTCTTCTTTTGGTTGCTTGCATTCCTGAGGACTTAAACATTGCTCTCCCCCTCCTCTGTCAAAAGTTCTAATCAGGTTTATCGTCATGACGCTCCTGAACATGTGGGTTACGGCAACAATAATGTACTACAGGCCCAAGAGCTCCATGAAACAAGACTGAGGCTCCAGAAAGTTTACGTCAGAGTGGGGGCTGCCTCATGCTCAGCTCCAGACCTCTGCTCAGGTCATTTCCAATACTCCCCTTTCTTAAGGTAAAAAGAGGTTAGGAATTTACACACTGGAAAAAAAACCAAATCAAATGCTGTTTTGGTTTACATTCTTACCCTGGGATAACCCATTAGTTAACCCATGGGCAACTAATGACATAACTGGTGTTTCAGTATTATTTGGCAGTTAATAATTATGCTATTTAATGTATTAGTTTAATGGTTTCAAATGATTGACCAAAGCCTTTTTCTAAGTGCAATAACTATGCATTGTTTCTGTTGTAAGTTACAATTGAGGTTTTCAAAGTTTTATAACTTGGTACAGTATTTTTCAAAAGTTGGAACAATATTTAACCAAACACCTTCTTAAGTAATTCCGTATATCATGCAGTGGTACTTCAAGAGCATTGTTTGCTCCTGAAGGTCATGTTGATTAGATCAGATGAGCACACATTTCCAAAGCATTCCTGAGGTTTACAAGAGAAAATGCATTCTTGTATTTATTCTTGCCTGATTTGTATCAGTCCAGGAAAGCTTTCAGGTACCTAAGCAAGCTGGTATGCCTGCTGTTTTTGGAGTGAAACAACTTTTTTGTACTTATACGTTTGTTGTTAGTTGTGTGTTCATAGAGAAAACTGTAGATCAGACTCAATAAATGCTTCTTTTCTGGAAAAGCATCAACAGTCCATCAGTCATTTCTCCTAATGGTCCGTGAACACATAAGCCTACAATGAATGAGGTCATGTTTTGGAACTTAAAAATCATCTGTAAAAGTTTAACAATATAGCTCTTCAGACCACACGAAGTACAGACAGTTTTCTTTTATTGTCAAACAGGTTATCGTTTGGTTCAACGTAGCAATATAAAACATGCAATCTGGACATTGCGCTTTAAAATACAAAGTGCACAGGCCAGTATAAATAATACAAGGGTGTTCTGTATGATGTCATGTTAAAATATACTGTGTATATTTATATAGAACATGCTTCCTCCAAACTCAAACGGGACTTGAGGGGAAAGTTCACAGCACATCAGTACAGTACTCCCAACAAACTGGAAGGTAGTCACACCATCAGCTGACATGGAATAACATAAAAACAAAAACAGCCTTCTCTCAAATTTGCAGTGAAATATTCTTAAGCAAAGTGGGTACAATACACAAACAATTTGTATCTATTCTCCCCTGTAAAAAATAAAAAATATGTATATATATCTTTTTTGAAAAACTTCATATTTTCGATCTCTCTCTTTCCCTCTCTTAAGAATAATATAAGAGCACATTCATATATGGGGGTGAACTACCCAGAAGGCATACAAAGCCACATTGCTTCCTTAAGCCCACAGCATCAAATCGCACACTTGCTAGCTTACACAGAGGATTTTTCAACCAACAAGGACTCAGGATGAGTCATCATGGGAGTTGTTCTTCACATACTGTGAAATGTACAGCATTTCCATTTTGTTTCTTCTTTTTATACAAGACACAGATGTCCTTCCTCTCAGGTATACATTCAACAAAAATAATACAGCGGCAGAAAATGCTCTGAGGTGCACTGACTGCGTTTGAAACAAGTGCCGTAAACATTGCCCTTCCGGAATAGTCTGTGATGCATACATTTAAGGCATTACTATAGGGGTGAGCATGAGGTCAATACTGGCACTCCAAAATCCAGACTTACGAGTGTTACTTTCAAATAACTAGTGTCTAGTAAACTACCAAAGCCCTGAATAACATTTGTTCTGTGTTAATCACAACAATGAACCTACGAGGTGACCTTGCATCCACATCATGTATTTGTAGTGCCATGTTGGTGTAGTGTTAGGTACCAATAATGTTCTTCAGAAAAATGCACTTCCTTGAGCAGAGCTTCTGGGTGACTGGTCATGGTGGCCATTTCCCCTCTCCCCGATGGTTATGGTCCCCCTTTGGTTGTTCCTCCGGGACATAATCCAGATTTAAGTGCTTTGGAACACTCTGATCAATCACTGGTGAGGTGGTGGTGGTGGTGGTGGTGGTGGGGGGATAGAAGCTCCATGAAGGTCCTGCACTCATCCATGGGATACAGTCTTTACACCAGTGGATGGGTCCCAGCCTTCAGCAAACCCTCTGCATCCAAGCTACTATTTCTCAGCTCAACTACTTTGAAGCAATGGGAGTGTGTGCTGGAAAATGTCAGCCTGGAAATAATGATGTTCTCTTGCCTGGGCCGACAGGTGCTCAATGAGGAAGCAAAAAGCTCTGCAAGCCCAGCGAGGAAAATAGGTCCCTCTACAACAGCTTGGGGGAGAGAAAAAAAAAAAAGCATTTTTGCTATTTTTTTTCTGTCTCACTACATCTTTCATCGTGGTGGGAAAAAGAGGAAACACCAAATCACCATGTAGTTTCACCACAATCCCAAGTGAGGTTAACTACAGAAGGAGGAAAAAAAAAAGAGAGGAGAGGCAGAAAAGACAAGAGAGAAAGATGGGGTTAGTTTAGCTTCCCAACACAGTATTCAACTTCTAACCCAACACTTCTAATTAGACAGCACTACACAGCAAGCTCTAATACATACACCAACCGATTGGTCATGCACCCAACTTAAGTCAGAAGTCATCGCACTTTTTTTCCACGAGTCAAAGTCATGTTTTATTGTGAAATAAATCAATACAAAAGAAAGAACGTATGGAATATACTGTAATTTTAACATAAAATACTGTGTCGTAGGTACTTATTGCATGTAAACAAAACGTATTGCACTAAAGCATTCATGAGTTGTTTGGCTGGCCACTGAAGATCTCTCGCCTCATCTTGGGGGCATCCGCTCTAGGTGGGCTGGGGTGAAAAAGGTCAATGACGTCAGAGGAAGGAAGCAAAGGGCATGTGTGTATACTGTCTGTTCACTCCACTCTTGACCAAACTCTAATCTCTCCAAAGCAGGTCTCCTCCGTCTCCCAGTCACTCCTATGCTTAAATTGATTTGGACATTTGACCATTGAAGTGTTCTAGCTGCTAGTGATGAACTGAGGCAATCTAATCCATGGTACAATTTTTCCTGTTGCGAATGGTCGTCTCGGTCTCTACAGAGCAATACTGGTGTAACCCATTTCAAAGAGGCAGCCAGAGGCAGAGACAGCTTGTCTTTAACAAGAGGACAGTAAATACCACTAGAACAAAACGAGGTATACAAAGACAGTGTAGAGATAAAACACAACTCCGATAACTCACAAGGATTAAATGAAGGATTAAACAAGGATTAAATGAAGACATCAACAATCCACAACAATAAAATACTCACCAGTCTGGCAAGGAGTGCGTAAGAGTTCATTTAAATGGCCTACAATGCAATAGCTTGAGTCATTCATTGAAAGGTCTGGTTGAAAGAGGTAGTTCTCCACTCCACTGAAAAGCCAACCAGCATGCTAACCAAACCCACAGCACACACACAAACACCATTCGAGAGCCTTTACCCTGATTATGAACCTACGGGCTCCTCAGAAATCAAATGCACCGTCAACAAAATCATCAACATCCTCCACATCATCCAGAGCCCAATGCCAATCCTGCAGACCCTCATCCAGCCATCTGCAAGGAGAGAAGGTGGGAAGCGGAGACAAGACACTTCACAAAGTGCCGGAATCGGGTTACCCATCAGATACGCAGCCTAAGGTGTACAGCAACAGGTTGTTGTGGTGCTGCATTTGAAGAGTGCACCTTCTGCCAGTTCAATATCACTTTCAAAACGACTGGACTGGAGATTACAGTTATATTAGACAGCATAATAATGGAATTTGGTTGATTCATTTGAAATAGCTTGAAATTAGGTTGAATCGTATGTGGGACGTGATTTAATACTGTCTTGACAGTGAATCAATGCTCGTCACTGTTGTGAGGTATCTCGGAAAGATCTTGAAAGGATTGCCCGGGGGTGCACCCTTCAAATAACTGTTAGCTCTCCCCTCCAAGCCCGAAATCCTTTGCCCACACTCTGTTGGTTAAGGCTGTGAAGACTGTGTGGGGCCCTGTGTTTCAGGCAGAAGTCAACACTCTTTCTTAGCACCATATATAGATCACAAGCTTTGTGATGATAGCCCAGCCGATTGATGCTAGCCGTGGTAGATGTTCCTTAAAAAACAAACACTTTAGCCAAGCTCAGACTGAGATTCGATTCTGCCTGGAGCACAGGGTTTCAGGACTTCTTCTTTCCCATCCATATGTTCTCTGTGGCACTTGATGTAGCAGCGTTGGCACTCCAGGGCTACGGGTGGCTTGAACATGTTCCACAGGGGTTTGGTGCAGGCCTCGCAGTTGGTGGGGAAATGGTAGAGGCTGGGGATGAACTCGTGGCCCTTGTGGTGGATGAGGCTTATCTTCTCCCCCAATGATGGGGGCTCGGCTGGCTCCTTGGTCAAGGCCCTGCATGTCACACATACTAGCACTCCAATCCATAACCTGCTACAATTACAGTCTATGTATATCTCTTTGTAAACAGCCAAATCATCATGCTAGCCTTTTACTAAACTAGCATAGCTTCAGACAAATGAAGGCAATTCCTCACTGAATAGGAATGGGGCTAGTTGCACAGCATTTGGTTGGCTTCAGTTGTCATTTAGTCTATAAGCCTTTAAATGAAATGTGAGGGTTAGCATTGGTCATTGGGTTGATGATCCCTGAGACTCCAGGACCTACTACTCACCTGGGTTTACTGGGGGGCAGCTGTCGGCTGGGTCTCCTCATTGACTGGGTGGACAGCACTTTGGCGGGGGCCCGGGGTGAGGAGCGGTGAGCCGGGTCAGTCGCCAGGGGCTTCTTGGGGATCTTTTTGACCAGCCTGCTGACCCACTTCTGCTGCTCTTCCTGTGATATGGCCAGCAGCAGCAGGTTCTTTGCCGTGGAAACATCGTAGTTCACTGGCAGAGAAGATACACACACACTGCTTATCATCCATTTTCAAACAGGCCGATATGCGCACTTTCATACCAAGATCGTTTATTTCTTTTGGTGTGGATCATTTCCATAGAGGAATACTACATTACATTTTAGAAAGAGTTTTAACGCTTTGTTTAATTGTTCTTTAGAAACATTTGGCTACCATTTAATTCCCTTCATTATGTGCCTAGCTTCACCATCAGCAGTTTCAAACTCTGAAATACTTTCTGAAGAAGAATCTTAGCAATGGGTTCCTCATACTAAAACGTTACTGTAAGCTTTTTTCAAGGAAGTAGTTTGAACTGTAACCATTTAAGATGGCACTATTTTGTAAAATATTCTACAGAGGTTAGGCATGCAATTCTTGGCTCTTCACCAAGGTCCGTTGGTCTGCTTTGTGCTTGAAATCAGATAATGGCCGACATTGAGAAGCAACCAAAATAGCCCACAGGGTTAAGGGCAGTAAACCTTTTTTTGTGTTCTTGACATGTCTTCATACTATTTTTTTTTAGCCTTTCATCAATACCTCTACTAATATGAGCATGGCATACCTCTACAGGGTGCAATGATCTCCTCCTTCTTGTCCATGTGGTCCTTGTGGCACTTGATGTGGCAGCGCCGGCACTCGAGAGCTGGCGGCGGCTTGAACATGTTCCACAGGGGCTTGGTGCAGGCCTCGCAGTTGGCGGGGAAGTGGTAAAGCGTGGGGATGAACTCGTGACCCTTGTGGCAGATGTAGGACTTCTCGCCTACGGGCAGCGGCTCCAGCTCCTGCTCCCGCTTGCTCTCTCCTTCATTGGCATACAGGATCTGAGAGAAGGTGGTGGAGATCAGGCAGAGGTCAGAGGGCAGAGGTCCTGGAGGTCTTATGCTTTTACAAATCAGGGCACCTTCTATCAAGGCAGGCTTATATGAGTGAGATCACTTATGTGTGTCAGAGGGGGCTTTGATCCCTCAACCATTTTTTTCATTTTACAACTGGCCTGAATGTCAGAGGGATAACCGATTACATAATAGCAACATGTGTGTTTCATGGTGACTACCAGTCCCTCTACATAAGCTCTACTTATGATTTATTTTTGGGATGTTTGCCCACCAACCTGGAATATCCTAGGGATTTCTTTGGCGTCGGCGCGGTACACATCCGTTTGGGTGACAGACCGCACATGGAAGAGTTTACTGCAAAGACATACATGATAAACAGTCACTTTTTCCACCTGTACAGTAAAACTCCAAAACTTCTGGTGATGAACATGTCTGTGAGACAAGATTGATGTCTTGTATACATGGCTGAGTGTGTGTGTGTATGTGTAAATGCGTGTGTGTGTAAATGCGTGTGTGTGTAAATGCGTGTGTGTGTGTGTGTGTGTGTGTGTGTGTGTGTGTGTGTGTGTGTGTGTGTGTGTGTGTGCGTGTGTGCGTATATGTATATATATGCGTGTGTGTGCACTCCTTTTCTCAACTCACTCAATGTCTAGCACCATGTAGGGGTTGGACAATTCTTTGTCCTGTTCGCTGTTGTAGAAAAGAATCTTCTTGCTGCTTACCACGACATACTGCAGAAAACCAATCAGACAAACCAGTTGATATGTAAAATGAATCTCTACTACATTTGCCTTTCAAATAAGGGAACCATTCAACATTACTGTTCCTTCTCACACAAGTCAAAGGGCTGGCAGTCAGACACTACAGCATCTACCATATACAGAACAGGAAACGTTCAGGGTACCTTTCTTTCCCATCCAAAACGCTTGGTGTTGTTCCGCACAGGCATTGAAAGCCATCCTTCGAGCCTCGATTCTGAAACAGAGAGGTTGGGTTTTATTTCCATGCGAGTACTACCGTTGTTCTGCATTGACAACGCATTCCCAGTTGTGGGCAGCAGTTCCCCTTTGTTTCATGGTGTTCGCAAAGCTGGGTCTTGCAGACGGCGGGCAAACAGGCCCGAGGACTGAGGACTGTATAACCAGCATGAACCCAAGAAAGAATGGGGGTCTTCAAAAGCAAAGCAGCGTCTAGTTCTCCAAACATTGCGCAACCAGCAAGATCACATTAAAAAGTCCCCATGCCGTACAAACCAGCAATTAAAACCCACCGGCACTCCATGTACGTCCAACGTATAACCACACTCAGTAAACATTATTAAGATTCCTCAAAAACAAGGGGGTTTGTCGGACAAAGATCACATCTGGTTCACGACTAAATACTGTTTACAATAGACGAGGTCCACTGAAAACAGAATTCAGTCCACCACAAATCGGTTTTGTATTAATCCATTCCACAAAGTCAAACCACATGGCTGAGGTTATGAGGTTATAAGGAGGGCAAATAGGGGTCAAAAGGTCAAGTCCAGACACCACCAGGCCCATGCAGATCACCTGTAGCAACAGGCTGAGAGGCAGGGAGAGGAGACCGATCACCGATCACAGAACAGAGAGCAGGGCCCAGGAAACCCTACCCTGGCAGAAGGTCAATGAGTGATCCAGACCTCTGCCTCAGAGAAGGAGAGAGGAGAGGAGGGGAGGGCAATGGAGAGGAGGGAGAACAGCGCAGGACAGGAGTAGACCTTTGTCAGAGTTAGACGAGGAGTGGTCGATTTCTTTAGAGGTGTGTTCACGCCGGGGCTCCTGGCGTTTTCTAAAAGACCGTTTGCTGGGCTTGACTGAGAACTTTCGCACTGTGAGGAAGACATGCATTCATTCATTCATGTGCTTACTCCTTAGAGGATTAAAAAAAATAATAATGGTAAAAAATGAATAATGTGATGGCTCCCTAATGCCATTTAGTGCTATTGGGAAACCACCACAGACATTTACAGACTGATTACTTTCACAGTTCTATTCTAAGGAAGTTGTCACATTACTATAAGGTGCTGTCAGTACCTGTCTTCATATTTATCTTGTACTCACCAACGTCACTCAGAAAGGAAGTTTTAACAGGAAGCCAAACTACTGGCAGCTCAGCCAAATAACTAGTGTGTTTTTTAAGAGACTTTTTTCTGTTGTTCTGCCAGGCAACTAGAATGTTTTTTTTTTAAAGCGTTTAAGGGACAGATACAATTTCAGAAGGATTGTTGCACATTGCTATAGCAACCGTACCTGTGTAGGCGTCGTCGGTGTCGAAGTCGGGTCCGCTGGAGACGCTGGCAGAGTCCAGTGAGTGGACGTTGAGCGAGGTGAGGAGGCCGCGCATCTGCTCAATGTCACTGTCCTTACTGTCTAGCGCCATCTGCAGATCAATACGGTTCTGGCTCTCGTCCAACAGTTGCTGCAAACGCAAACACACACACACACACACACACACACACACACACACACACACAGGTAGATGAGGCTTTTGTTCCCCCCTCCCCACACACACACACACTTGTGCACACTCAGAGGAGCTCTCTCTTTGGGTCTCCCATACAAACAACCTCTCTCTCACACACAATTGTTTGAGCCAGACTCTCCCGTCCTTCCTCTGTCTGATATTGGGTGATGATTGCCCTGTATCTACTGCATGTGTAGGTGTTTATAAATGGCGTGTGTCTATTTTATACTTCTACAATGAATGAATGATTTTACTCTCCAATTGATTGTGCTCATAAGAATATTGATCATTGAAATGTGATGCTGTGTATTTGTTTTTATTTGTGTGTGTGTGTGTGTGTGTGTGTGTGTGTGTGTGTGTGTTTGCTCTTTGCTAAGTGGTGCTGCGGTGGTGGAAAGAGCTGCCAAGCGAACGTGCTCTGCAGCGTCACTACCAGTATTCAACAAGCAGCCTGATGACCCAGCTCTTCCGGAACTTCTTATGAACTTGAATTATTCAAAAACCCCTCTCCTCTTTTCCCTTACTGGCACTTATGTCCAACAAAACTGAAAGTGGTTTAACATGGCACTTTGCCTCCAATGTTTTTTCTTTGATCTATCCACAGACCTCCATTAGACCTCACTTGTAAGTCACTTTGGATAAAGGCATCTGCCATGTGGCTAAATGTTGTGTGCCTGCTTGAGTACTGCCTGCCTCTCAATCTCACTGTGACAATGGTGCTGTTAGGGTGTGTGTGAGTGTATGTTGTATGTGTTTGTGCATCTGTACCGCTTGCATCTCGTTGATCTCCTTCTGGTACTTGATGATGGTGCTGTTGAGCTTCTCTTTCTCCGTACGCAGCTCCAGCTGCAGCTTCCTGTTCTCCTTCTCCTTCCGCCGCAAGTCGGTTTCATTTCCACGGCGACTGCCTCCGCCCCGCGGGTCCTTCTTGTTCATGATCTCAGCTAACTTGCTTACCGCCTGGACCAGACATCCACCCCCACACACACACACACACACAATCACATGAGACAAACATCACATGACTAATTAGCAGTGACCTCACTCTGGACAGAGGAGGCAGTGACTGACTGAGCAGAAAGACATCTGACCCCCCAACTACAGGGTCATCTTTCATTGGTGCAGCTTGGGCCTGATTGCTTGCCGTACCTGAATCTTCAAGGTTCTCTCAGACTGAAGCTGCTTCTCGAAGGTGATCTTAGTCTGACTGATTTGCAGCTCCAAGTCCTTCATCTTCTCCATATCTGGATGACACACACACACAGAAAAACTTTCAGAGGTCTCTCAGGTCAAAGAATCTAAACCCTACTCCCAACAGTTCATCAGACATGAAAAAAAAATAAACCAGGGCTCTACAGTGCGAGTATTTCACTCGCATTTGCGCCTAAAAATAGGTATGTGCGAACTTGAAAAATAATTTACGAGCATAGTGCGCGAGTGACGGGTATTGTTGTCAATACACGGAACAACGGTGCGAAGAAGTGAAGCATACCATAGATTTCATATGGAAACAAGTGACGGGGTCGCGACTGCACAATGTGAACATAGCATGATGACACGTTTAACTTCATGCAAATGAGAGCGACTATTCGCAACCAATGGGCCAGAGCCATATAAAAAGAGGGTTACGACGATCTCGCCGACATGTGATCATTTAGTATAAGTAGCTCGCAAAAAAACCCTGCTGGCAACCTGTTCGAATGGTCTTCCACGGGACAGACAGCAGCACCACCTCGATTTACTGATATTTTCGGTATATTAACACATAATATCAATTGGTTACTGGTGTGTTGTATCCTGTTTATGTCTGATACTTTATTAACATTTATGTATTACATTAACTTATAACACTAGGCAGCAATATTGTGAAGCAGAGCTAGAAATGGCTTTGCTAGCTCCCATACTGTAGCTCACACCAGCAACTGCTCAATTTAAGACAAGAAAGGGGTTTGGTAACTTAGCTAGTAACTGTCAATGATAACTAGTTATTAGAATATATTAGCCAACGTTAAGTTAACTTCAAAGGGGCAGTCGAGTGTATAGGTTGTGTCAGCTTGGATAGTTAGCTAGTCATTTTCGATTTAAGCCTCCCGTTAGCCTTGGCAAACTTTTAGCTAGCTAACTATGAGGTAGCATATCCTAGCTAAGTTATACTAGCTATCGATAGCTAGCTAGTAAACTCATTGCAGAATGGACGACAGGCCACGCATGACATTAATCAAGAAAAAATAAATGAATATGTGATTGGTTTAAATATCCTTGTCTATTTGGGCAATTGTTATTATCATTGACACCACTTTCAACTGTCAAAACTATCCGTCTAGCTAAATCTGTTGGTTATCAAATTGCACAGCAATTCATATGGAGGATATGTGGTTGATTTAACTCTAAGGCCAGGTAGGCATAGTAGTTGTAATGTGCTATCACATCATTTGAAAATCTAGACTTGATATTCTCTTATATTTGAATGATAATTCTGTTAATTAAGTATTGCCTTAAAATGATTATTTACATTGAATTAATTGGAATTCAGCTGTAGGCATATACTAAGAGATCTGTATCTTAGAGACTAATTGCATCCACAATTTAAGTACTGCAAGCTTGACTATTATGCAGTTGTAGACACAACACAGGGGGTCCCTGGGCCTGAGAAGGGAAGGAAAGGAGTTTAATGTGGCTATAATATGGACTTTTAAATGTGACTAAAACTAGACTAAAATGTAATGAGTTTTCATTGACGAAAACTAGACTAAAACTAAGAAGGATAAAAATGACTAAATGTGACTAAAACTAATATGCATTTTCGTTTTAAGACTAAATCTAAAATAGCTGCCAAAATTAACACTGAGATAGGGACCCCTTAATCTGCAATTCATTGCTGCTAGCTCTAATCAGATGTACTAACTAGGCTAATAAGAGAAGACTAACTTTGTATGCCAACAAACACCAATAACTAGAACTAATTTGACAGACTATAAACCAACAGACTTCTGGTTATGATACACATGCTCTCTAGCTAGCTACAGTGAAAGTGTTGCTTACGTTAGATACTAGACGTACAGTCTAACTCTAACTGCATTTAGAATCTAACAAGCTATATCTTACAATAAACTTTAGGTAAAGCTGGCTATATAAAATACTACTAATAACAATTAATAAGAGGTCCACTAAAGTGTTGAAATATGAACAAATGCAGTAATTTGATCAATTTACCAGCTAACTTGCTTCGGAAACACTGAATATGAATGGGGTTGAACGTTGGAAAATACAATGTTTTGAACTGTAGGTCGCAAATGACATGCTTTACTTCCACATAAAAAAACCCCGCTGTGCTCCTAAATTTCTTTGTGTGCTCCTACATTTTTTCATTTAGGAGCACATGTACTCCTTGGGGAAAACCTTAGCGTAGAGCCCTGTAAACTCATGAAAAAGGATCGCAACAGGGCTGGGATGCGTGGGTGGAGGAAACATAATGGAAACCCATCTCCAGCATGCTGGTAAACAGCGCAAGAGTTTCCGCTCCCTGCTTCCAACAGTGATTAGAGTGCGCCGAACTTTCAAACAGGAAGTGAGAGTGGGAGGACAACGTGCCTTCTTGGTTATCCTTCAGTTTGTTGTTCAGCTCTTCCTTCTCATTGGCCAGGTTGGCTACGTCGCTAGTCAGTGTGCGATTAGCCTCCTCTAACTGTGAAAGAGATCAGAACATGTTTTAAAACTAGGTTAGGGTGTCAGGGACATACCAATGACCAATATCTTTAAAAAAGAAAAACGTACATTCCCATTCTTCATAGTATGTCGTAGGTACAATTTGAAAACCTCAATATGTTCATACAGGTGTACATGTTCTGTTTGTCTTTCATTGTGAATAAATTACGCAGACAAGTGTTTTTATAGATCTACATCATGTAACAAATTGTCAGATTAGCAGAGACTGAAACGGCTCATATGTGAAGCACGGCCAACATTCCCGCCTCCTTCTCAGGCTGGTGTTGACTCACCGAGTTGATGGTGGTGTCCTTCTCGCCCAGCTCCTGCCTGTGCCTCGCCATCATCTCCTTTATCTCCAGCTCCTTCATGATCTTCTCCTTCTCCAGGTCCGAGTACTGCTCCTCGGCAATGGAGCGTGCCAGCTGCTCCGAGTCTGCCTTGGTCAGCGTGATCTCCAGCTGGGCTGCCAGGGAGTCCCTGTTCACATGGACGGGGGGTGTGGGGTGGGGGGGGTCAGACATGGCATCTTCTAACCAGGCTACCATCAATGATCAGAACATGGGGTGCATGGTGACCCATTTCTACAGGCCTACTTCTACAACTGAGGCGAGTTAAGTGAATATAGTGTCAAAGGCCCAGACACGCCCCGACTCCAAAGCTCATCTCAGGGAAGTGAACTGATGACCCAGAACAGAACAGGCATCATGCTTTGGATGGTGACAGTTATGAATCGCTGGCATATCTGCCTCAAAGCGTGCCCCCTATCCAAACTGTCCATTTTCAAACATGGCTGTGTATTTCTCTGGGAGACACTGGGTGAAACAGCATTGTTGTCGCTCCTACCGTTCTTCCTGTAACTCCTGCAGAGTCTGCTGCATGTCCTTATATAGCTTATTCTTCTCTTCACACTCCTCCTTCAGTTCCCGTACTTGGGTCTTGTACAAAGTCTGCGAGGAGAGGGGAGACATTTATAAAACCTTACAAAAGCATACTTACTAAACTCCCCACACAATAAGGATAGTCACCAAGACTGATATCCATCAGTTTTGACAGTACACTTCCATGATTGTCATCAGTGCCAATGCTTTTCTGATGGGTTCGGGCGGTGTGAAATGACACTGTGAGGAGAGAACGTACTGAGAAATACTGCTCAGCCTCCAACTGGTCCTGTAGCTCCTTCATCTGTCCATCTGCATCCTGGCGTTCCCTGAGCAAAGGACACACAAAGTTAAGAGGCCTCCTCCATAAAGCCTGTCAAGATTGTCATCAAGTGACACAAACAAATCACAGCGACAGAAACAAATGGCTTTGTTTTCCAAACCGTCTGCTCTCTGACTAAGTCATGCTTCTACAATACTAAAAACACAGTTGTAGGCTACTGGTTTCATTGTACTGTTAAACTGCACCACTGAGTTAAGGCCAATGGAAGATTTTGAAAGTGAATTTCCTGATAACCCTAATGAGTTATAGATCTAAGTCTGAGGTTTGACAGTTGGTCATTTCGGGGTTTGTGGTTAAATGTGACAGAGACATAAACAAGTGTGAAAATGATTCAATACACTACATGAACACTGAACAGTGTGTGTGTGTGTTGGGCTTCCTACTTGCGGAGCTCCTGGTTCTGTTTCTCCAGGCTGCGCTTGATGTCCAGCAGGTGGTTGGCCTCCTGCTTGAGCTGCTTCTCTGAGGTGCGCAGGGTGTTCAGCTGCTGGACCTGGGCCTTCAGGTCGTTCTGCGTCAGCGAGCGCTTCTGAATCTCCTGCTCAATCTTCAGCGTGAGGTTCTTCACCTGTGTGTGTGTGTGTGTGTGTGTGTGTGTGTGTGTGTGTGTGTGGACACGACACAATGGTCAGGCGAAGGTGCAAAAGTAGATGCAAAAGTAGCACAATGACTAGAACAGTCAGATGTGTTCATACTGTACTCTCTTTGCATATTGCTCTGAATCATTTAAATGTTATCTTCTTTCTTGCCTTTGAAACTCTATTTATGTTTTAGGTCAAATCTTCAACCAGTTCAACCAATGTCTTAGTCAAATGTTCTGTCTATTTAGTGCATTCCTTGCATGCATTTCCCAAGGTTTTATAAACCACTATTGTTTATTTTTACAGAATATTCGTATTCAGTACTCGGTCTTGTGACATCTCCTTCATCTCCAATCAGTGCAAGGCAAGTACAAACAGCTTCGCTGTATTCACAACCCTCTCTGCATTCTGCACTCTGGCTGCCAGTTCAACCGGTTAACAATCCACATCACACCCACTCGCTACCCTGTCAAGAGCAACAGACGTGCTAAAAACAGCAGACAAGGGAGAGGCACAGCCCGCCTCAACAGCATGAGCCTCTTCTCATCACTACACCCTGTATGCGTGCATGTTCGTGTGTGTGTGAATTATTCTTTGGTGACTCAGAGCACTAATGGCTACCTGGTATGCAGAGGCCAGAGAGGCAAGAATGGCTAGATGAGGATGATAAACAGAGGTGGGCAGACAGTACAATTCCCTGGAACTACCCTGGTGTTCCACTTAGCTCTGTGTGTATGTGTGTGTGTGTGTGTGTGTGTTAAATAAATTGTTGCTCTAATGTCGGAGGCGGTCTTCCCTCATCCTCCTAAATCCAGGCGGCTCCATTCAGCTCAAACATCAGCTTGGAAATGTGTACAAAAGCTAGTGCAGGTTAGCATAAACATGCCCAACCATAAACGTGTGCTTAGCGTGTACACACGTTGATTCATGTACACCCACAGGCCCATATGTTAGATACAGGCACATAACAAACTTAACACAAACACAGACACACACCTCCTCTGTAAGCTTGTCCTTGTGTCTGCGCAGTTCATCTAGTTTCTGCAGCGCCTGCTTGTAGTCACAGTCCAGCATGGAGCTGTGCTTCTCCAGCTCCAGGAGCTTGTTCTCCACACGCAGCTTAGAGGCATGCTCCTCCTGCAGCTTCTGCTCCAGCTCTGTACACACACACACACACACACACACACGTAAATACACGCCCTCGTATAAACATACCCCGACATACAAACATACAATCATAAACACAAACTGCAGACCAAATTACCCAGCAATGTCTGCCT
This sequence comes from Clupea harengus, assembly GCF_900700415.2. Taxonomy (NCBI): domain Eukaryota; kingdom Metazoa; phylum Chordata; class Actinopteri; order Clupeiformes; family Clupeidae; genus Clupea; species Clupea harengus. The sequence goes on from NC_045165.1 coordinate 21,542,299, forward strand.
TGTTTTAGGGCCACACACACACACATTCACCCCTCCCCAACAGAGGCAAATGTACACCCATACCATACACATAACAAACACATAATCCATAAATAAGCACCCAGTGTATCTATTTATCATACGTCTGAACAGCGACGTCCAGTCACACACTCAGACGGACATGCAGAGACAACACTACCGTGTTGTTTTTAGGATTTCGCTGACAAGGGACGGTCATGACTCTTTTGTTGATTTACGGGCTCCCGGAGGGGCCCCTCCTTACCCTTCATGGCCTCGGACTTGGCCCCCTCGATGGACTCGCTGATCTTGCTCTTGTCGGCCAGCCGGGCCCTGGTGGCCTTGTGGGACGTCTCCTCCTGCTCCAGGCCCTGCTGCAGCACCTTCAGCTTGTACATCATGTCGATCTCCTTATTGTTCTTCTCCTACGGGACCCCAGAAAAGAACAAAGAAATAACGAATGAGAAATAAGAACTTCAGGTTCTGGGGTACACACTACTACCATAATATACATGCCATATTAATTCATTTCTGCTTCTCTAGAACATCTAATTATGGGAAAAGGGGATGGACAGAGATCTGCGGGCGGAGGTGGGGCAGAGAATGAATGGAAGAGATGATGAAGATGAAGCGTCTACCTTCTCCTGGTCCGTGAGCCTCTCCTGGAGCAGCCTCTTCTCCGTCTCGCCTTTGGACAGGGCCACTTTCGACTGCTTCACGTCATCCTCCAGACTGGTGATGCGCCCTAACAACAGAAGAGAGATGATTGGATGAGGGAGACAGATGGTCGACACGTGCAAAAGGACGTCCCTCATTCCCACATTCTCAACTCTTACGCGCACCATCTCCTCTTTATCGAAAATATACCTTTGCCAGAGAAACAGTGTATGTGTCCCCTGCTCTAGGAACCGTCACAAAATGAAAAGATACCAAAGATAATGGGCTAAAACACAGGAGACACCAGTAGGGGTATGGAGAGCATACACACACATGCACACACGCACCTTGTAGGTCTGTGATGGTCTCGGAGCCCTGGCTGCAGTCTCTCTTCTCGGCCTCGAGCGCGGCCTGCAGGCTGATGTAGTCCTTCTCCAGCTTGAGCTTGCCGTTCTCCAGCATGCAGCACTTGTCCTGCAGCTCGCGCCCGTTGGACTCCAGCTGCTGCAGCTGCTTGCTGAGTTCCGTCTGCGACTTGCGCAGTCGCGCCGCCGCGTCCAACTCCGTCCGCAGCAGAGAGTTGGCCTCGTCCAGCTGAGGGGAGGAGAGGAGATGCCACAGAGTTAGAGTTACACACACACACACACACACACTTCACTTTTGAGGATGGGTATCCTCTGGCCTAATCCTCTTGAAGGGCAGCATCATATTTATTTTTATCATCATCTATATAATACATATGTACACACACACAGATGTATATTTAAAAATATATGTGGACATACTCATATCATATTTTTAGACACACTCTCTCTCCTTTTCTTCACGGACACTCCCATGCACACATAAATATACATACACTCCCATGCACACATACATATACATACACTCAGAAGAGGGACTAGGAAACATTTTACACGCAACTCCCCCACACAAACACAAAAACTAGCGCTCTCACATACAGCAACATGCTAAATGAGCCAGAAGTCTCCCTGCCATACGCCACCTGCATCCAATCTGCTTCTCTGAGAGATAAATGGCTTATCCAGCAGAGCTGCATCACCTCACACATAAACAAGTCCATACACACACACACTCAAATGCTAACCTGTGCAGAATGTTTTTCCCATATAAAGACAGACATACACATGCATTCTGTACACACACACACTGCTAAATGCACAAACACAGAGCACTGCCTCTGATGCTGACCTGTTTCTGCAGGTGGATGTTCTTCTCATTGGAGATGTGAGAGTTCTGGTTCCTCTTTTTTAGTTCCTCTAGCTGGTCCCTGAGGCTGTTCACTAGAAAGCCCAGACAGATACGCATGTGAAGAAGTGCATTCGACTCCACCACTACGTTTTATTTACTCACGTGGCCCCCCTGGCATTTGTCATTAGCGCAAACACATTGAAGACGAGAACTAAGCGTATGATAAAAGAGCGTAAATGGCGGCAGGCGGGCGCTCACCCTCGTTCTCCAGGCAGCGCTTGCGGTCGGCCTCGCTCTCGGCCTTGCGGTGGCTCTCCACGCTCTTGTGCTGCAGCAGTGCCTTCTCCCGCTCCAGCTGCCGCAGGGACGACTCCAGGTTCTTACGGCTGTTGGTCTGTGGAGGGGGGAGGGTTACGTGCCAAATTTGACTCAACGTTTAGCATTTCCCACACCATGCAAAGGTTTCCCCATCACAATGTGCTGTGGGACAGTCAGGCCTGTAATTAGATTAATGACTTACTATTACGATTAGTGACTGAAATGCCAAGTGTGGCGTGGGCGGCTACCACGAGATACTTTCACATCACTGTATTCTCTTTTATGAACTTTTATGTCAACGTGTTTGAGCACCTCAGTGCAGAAGTTGCATGAGAGGAGCTATTCATCATAAAATGGTATTTAGAATGTAAGCGTTTTAGAGAGACAGAGAATGTGTAACAATGAACAGAGAGAGAGAGAGAGAGAGAAAAAGAGAGAAAGGGGGAGATATAGCAGGTGCACACCTCCTCGTCCAGCTCTTTGGTGACTTTCTCCAAGCGGCTGGTGGCGGTGCGGGAGCGATGCTCCAGATCTTCTTTGGCCTGCATCTCAGCACTCAGCTGCTCCTCCAGCACGTGCAGCTGCTTCTGTAGTGCTGCCGACTGCACCGCACACACACACACACACACACACACACACACACACACACACACACACACACACACACACACACGGTAAACATTCCTCTCTTTCAACAAGGGAACTCAACTCTTTAGAAAGATTGATGGGTAAAACAAACAGCTAAGGACATAAAAATGCCACAGAGGCTGTTCTCTTACTTCCCATTTACTTGTTTACCATCATCATGCCAACATTGCCAAGTCACATGCCAGGGACCTAGTATACTATTTCAAACAAAGGCTAGCACAAACAGGGAGAAAGGTCTTGCTTACCACAGAAGCATCCTGTAAGAAAGAAACAAATACAAAGACTGAATTAGTGTCAGCGAATAAAGAAAATAAAACAAGTCCTGTCGCCCCTGTGGGGATTAGCCTCTTGTTTGGTCACTCACAAAAAGCTCGTTATGTTTGGATGTATCGTTAAGAAGTCAGTCAATTAGTTGCGGATTAACCCCTAATCCATCCGCCTACGGGGGCCTACTTCTACTGGGTTTTAGAAGGCCTTCACACTCCAGAAACACACTGGGTTTAACCTCCGCTGACCCAGCGCTACTTGACCAGACCAGACCAGACCGTTTCTAGCAGTCTGCAGTTTTAGAAAGCAGTTATGATGTTATAGGAAGTGATTGTCTCCTGTGATCTACTGATACACTGTTACTGAATAGAGGTGGATGTAGGTGCAGGTGGGGCTTGCCTTTATGGACACTAGCCGCTCATTCTCTACAGCAGATCGATTTGAGGGTCCTAGCAACCTGAGAGAGGAAGAGAGAGACAAGACAGGGGCCACTTTCATTTGACAGCTATAGCACTCACTGGTTACTCTTCAGCCAGTAGTTTGCCTTATAGAACTCATTTCCCAAACTATCAAATTGTCATTAAATCAAAAACAGCAGGAGATTAAAAGCAATGGAGTAGAGATCGAAAAAGATGAAAAGAGAAAAAATGAAAACAGAAAGAGTGAGAAGAGAGAGAGGGAGAACACTTACTGGTTTTCTTTGAAGTAGGTGAAGCCCACGAAGGGCAGCTGGTTTCCCACAAAGGCTTTGGGCGTTGGGAACGTCTCTACATCTCCCTTATCGTCCTCGATCTCGTCAAAGTTACTGGTGTCAATATCACTGCTCAGCTCCGGAACCACAGGGGCCACGGCTGGGGACACAGGGAAAAAGGGACAGAAGAAACCAAAGAGATTAAGAGGGATATCACTTCCAAAGTATGCATACTTTCATATGTACAAGTCTGCAAACATTAACATACTTTGTTTACATTAGGTATACAGTTATATTCATCTAAAGGTAATTCATATAGATTTCCCGTGACCATACAGCCGATTGAAATGTATAAAACCCAAAATGGACACGAGAGCTTTCCTCGTGGATATGTGGTCGTAATGAGAGACGGGTTAGGTAAACACTCACTGTCCCTGATGGTGTCAAAGGTCCACTGGTCGTTCTTGAAGAAAGGGTGGCGTTTGATCTCCTCCACCCCATTACGACCCAGACGCACTTCCCTGGGGGGGAGGGACATGGTTCAGACGGAGGACAATACAGCAGCATGAGTAAAGAGCTCAAGAAAAACCTCCAGACCTACTGAACGAAACTGTACCATAAAGCCCTCATATGGTCCATAACTAGCCCTCATTTGAATCAAACAAAACAAACGAGACACCTTAAAAATATAAATTAATGACATGGTTTTATCTTCTGATGAAAGAGCATGTCCAGGTCTCAATTTCATCAGCATCCCTTCAATCCCTCATTATCTCATGTTCTTAAACCAGCAGCTGCTGAGGGTGTTTCTCCCATAGTTATTGCCAGTTCCACACTCATCCCTCCAGTGGGCACAGCCAGCCAGCTCACCTGTCCATGAGGAAGGCACAGATCAGACTCTTGGCATCCTTGGAGATCTCCACGTCGTCCGGAAAGTTGAGCGAGTTCTTGTGGTCCATGATTTTGCTGTAGGTTCCGACCAGCGAGTCGGCATAGAACGGCGTTTCACCTGAGGACGAACATGAACGCCAACATGTAAGGTTTCTCACGCGTCTAAAGAATATTGTTCCCACACAGTACAGCGTGTCCAGCCGACGACGAGAGGGAGGGTCACTCACCGACCAGCAGCTCATAGATGAAGACGCCCACTGACCACCAGTCACACTCCCGGCCGTAGTAACCGTCACCGCCTTGTGACTTGAGCACCTCGGGGGAGATGTAGTCGGGCGTGCCCACCGCTGTGTCACAATGCACCATGCCAGTCTGTGGGGGCGCCAATCAATTGAATTTAGTGTTCGAGTCTTCTCTATTTATATCATCACTAAAATCCACAGCCCAGACATCATGACCACTGTAATATCATTTAACAGACACAAATCAATTGGGTTCTGGACCGCCACTGCTTTTCAGTCAATCATGGAGAACAAGGGTAAATAAAGTACTTTGAACTTTTGAGAACAATGTTTCAAACACTGCGTCCAATGCTCAGATCAACCTCTATTGCTATTCTTTCACTCCACTGACCGAATTCTAAGTGAACTTTCAGACACATTCAGAAAATTCTGTATTATTAGGCCACAACAGGTTAGGCTACACCACAAACATAAACATTCAGTGACGAAACAAAAGGTCATCACTAGATGGCGACAGAACACAAACACTTTAATATCTCCATATAAGGGTAGCTTTCGCCCTTTACGTAGAACATTCACATTAGTCACATTTGTGCTATTTCGTGGACATGACGACACTGCTCATAATCACCAAGTGTAATGTCAGCAGCAAGTCTGCAGGGCAACACCGATGACTAAAGCTCATAGGAATGAGTGAATGACAAAAATGGATGACATTCCCTAAGCCAGCACCGACAGGGAGAGGGAGGGGGAGGGGTCGAGCATAGCTGACCAGAACAAGATGTCAAAGAGGGCTGACCCCGAGAGTCGTTTCAGCAGGTCACTAGGCGCCTCACGCATGGCTAGTGGGTAAACGGTGAGCCAGTGTTGGTAAGTGCGGAGCTCTGAGGCTCTCTGCATATTCCAGCAGGGATGACTCACTCTCTGACTAACTCCACCGCACATACTTCATGCAACAGGGACTGCAAGACATGCCCCTTGCCTTCTCGGCCTCTTTCTCACACACTCAGATACAAACACACACATAAGCCCACCCACTCTTTCAGCTATGTTTAGTTGCTGAAAGCTTTACTGGTAGACAGTTTCACAAAGGCAAATCCACCAGCTACAAATGACTAGCCCTATGACTAACTAGCTAGGATTGTTCTCTCCTCCCAATACATACACCTACTCAAGTAAACAAACTCACTCACACACATACACTCTCTCTTTCAGAAAATAAACTCCAACAAACACGTACAAAACTAACATATATACACACTTCCACACACAAATAAGTCAACAGCTTATAACAGCTATAGTAAAGAGCACCAAAGTCATAGAGACAAACACATGCATTTGTAGCAGTGTAACCCCACCCCTTCTCCCCACACAGATACAGCAACACACACACACACACACACACACACGCACACACGCACACACGCACACACGCACACACGCACGCACACACGCACTATCGCTCGCTATTGCTCACCCCGTCCATCTTCATGCAGGTGCCGAAGTCGGCCAGTTTGAGGTGACCTAGGCTGTCCAGCAGCATGTTGTCGGGCTTGACGTCGCGGTGGATGAAGCCCATGGAGTGGATGGCGTCCAGGGCCAGCACCACCTCGGCCGTGTAGAAGCGCGCCCACTTCTCGGGCACGTCGTACGTGCTGGTCAGGTTCACCAGGTCGCCGCCGGGCATGTACTCCATCACCATGTACAGGTAGCGGTCGTCTTGGAAGGCACAGCACAGCTGAACAAAGGACAAAACACATTGCAGAGTTTTAGGGTAACTGCAGACAGACAGACAGACAGGCAGACAGACGCGCACACACACACACACACACACACACACACACACACACACACACACACACACACAGAAACATAAAAATATACACACGCAATCAAGATGAATTGCAATACATCTATTGCCATCAAAATAGACAAAACGACCAATGTTAATATTAACTGATAATTATTAAATAAAGGGAGAATTATTACATGAAGGGAATATAATCTGTTTTGATAATTATGCACTTGAGCACTGATGAAACTGTGGTAGTGCATGTAGCAGATCCACTATGTATGCATGTCCTTGTGTGTGGGTGTGTTCGTTCATGTCTCACTTGTACGACCCAGGGGCTGTCGGCGAAGGCCATGATGTCTCTCTCCTCCCAGAAGAAGGCGGAGTCGGAGCGCTTTATCATCTCAAACTTGCTTAGGATCTTCATGGCATATACTTTCTGAGAGGGTTTGTGGCGCACCTATACACACACACACACACACACACACACACACACACACACACACACACACAGGTATTAGTATAGGCAAACAGATTGCAAACTCATGAGAGCATCAAGTATTGTGGGTCTACATCTTTAACCAAACGACAGAGCATTAATAAAAAAAACTAAAAACAAACGCAAAACTGTGAGCTACAGAGTGGGATAACAATAAAATGAGAAAGGAGACACAGTGAGAGAGATCTAGCCCAGAGATAAGGCCAGTGCTAAAGAGGAAGACTGACAGAGAGGGAGAGTCTGCGCTCAGTTTCAGGGCTGGACGTGCACTAACTGGCCCCTGTAATCACTCACCATACTGTCAGCTTAATGATCCCTGTGCAATAGCCCAGACACACTGATATGCTTACTTTTCTCTCTCTCTCTCTCGCTCTGCCGCACACTCACACAGCTCGCCCTGAACACACACTCCCATTTTCACTCCCACTCAGGTTAACACGGAACCACTTGGAGAGCCGCTGCCAACGCAAGGGTCATCACAGACATGCAGGAGAGGAAAATCTCTCCGATATTAAGACAGAACATGTGTAAGATTAATGAGTGTGTGTGTGTGTGTGTGTCTCAGTGAGGGAGGCTGGTGAGCATTGTTTGGGGAGAGGAAGAATGATCAGACAGATGCACGTGACATGAGCAGGGAGAGACATGTGGTCAACACCGTGGAGAAGCTGCTGTAACCCCTCATTCAGTGCAGAGATTTAGTGTGTGCGCACACACACACTCACACACAGGAAGAGATACTCTAGCCTCAGACGGTTTGGGTGTGTATACATGGGCGTTTACGAAGGGTGTTGTGGTGCGTATATGGTGTACTGAAAGCATGCCTGTGCACGTGTGGCTTGTGGTGAAGGTTTGTGTGTGGAGTTTGTTTGTGTGTGTGTATAATGTGATAATGTCATGTTTTGGTTTGTGTACAACTGTCTGCCCATGTGTGTGGGCTTGTGTGTGTGTCTGTGTATGGTAAAGTAGTCATGTTTTGATTTATATGTACATTCAAGTCTGCCACTTTAGAAAACCGTGTGTGTGTGTGTGTGTGTGTGTGTGTGTGTGTGTGTGTGTGTGGAGAGCATCTTACCAGCTGAACCTCGCCAAAGGCCCCCCTTCCGATCACCTTCACCCGGTCAAAGTCCTCAGACTTCATCTGCAACTCTCTGATGTGCCCCATCACCTTATCATCTACACACACACAATGAGTCATGGATCAAACACACATTTTCCCAGCCACTAACAGACACAAAGGACAGACACACACACACACATACAAACACACTTAATCGGTCTACCTGTGTGTCACTCACACACACACACCCTGCCACCATCACACCGCAGAGCTCTAGTCTGTCTTCCTGTTCTATGCCTCTGTGCATGGAGCTTATTATTAGCATCCATAGCCAAAACGCCTCTCCCTGCATCAGGCCCTATGGTCACCATGGCAACGGTGCTCTTTGGGATCTGATGCAGAGCTATGATTAGATAATTACAGAAGTAAAACAGTGCTGAGCTGCAGGAACACAAGTACTCTGATACACCAGTGTTTGCCCAGGAGAGAAAGAAAGAGATCCAGATGCTAGCACAGTGGAGAGACATGTGTACACAAAGCTAGCTAAATGCTTATTTGAAAAACACACAGACACACAAACAAACACACACACTTCTCACAGTATTGCAGAGAAGATTCACCATTGATGTTTTAAACTGGCAAATACATCAATAGCTTCAACAGCTTTTTGAGGGTGATATAAAAATCACACTGTGACAAAAGAATTTTGTATGCATTTAACCAATATCTATGGACCTATGCTGCCACTGTAATTAATGAACACTGGTTATACCCTATTTCATTGTAGCTGGCAAACCAATAATGTTGAGAGAAATGCAAACAATGGCTAATTGACTAATTAGCTTTCTGTAAGGCTCAGTATCCCACTACAGGAGAGGAGATAATTAGAAAATGGCTAAGCTAATAAGCAGCTAATCCAAAGCTACTAGGTCTCACTGGCCGTTGGAGAAAGAGGGCAGGGAGGGCACAGATTGGTTTAGGAGATGATCCTATAGCCTACTACAACCGCTTAAATCAATGTCCCCTCCCTCTCTCTATGACACACTCACACAAAGACCTAGGCGCGCGCGCACGCACACACGCACGCACACACACACAGACACGCGCACTTACTGACCTGGCCAGACAAACAAACATACATGCTTACATCTGTTCAAGAAGGTCTCAATGTTCTTGTTCTTGCGTAAGGCCGGGAAGTCCAAATCTAGAACCAAGGCATTCATGGAATCCTGTGGAGAGAGCCATAAAACTAATTCAATCTTCAGCACATAAAAAAAAAGAGAAATCAACTCACGTGGCCAAGAAAACAGAGACACGATGGGTGGTCTCTAAGGCTAAAGCTTTTAAAGGCTGCAAATAAAATGAGTGATGAAAGACCAGAGCCGATCTCTCACAAACAGCCAAAATATCACTAGGCAAGTGAACAGTGAGATGGACGAAGGCAGATCAAACACAGTCATATGCCTTTTTTCAAAGTCAGTCAGTTTGTGTTTTGTTTTGACTTGGTCCAACCCTTCAACTGCCTTTTTATGCGGCACATATGCATCACCTGGGTTATGAGGTTCAATTCTTACAAACCCTAGGAAATACATGGCGACATACATGCATTGCACAACCAGGTTCTTGACGTCCTTCCTCTATGGTAATCTGTGATTATGGTGCATGTGAATGGATTTCCTCAGCTGATAGCAACTTCGTGAGGCTACCATCTCTGGCTGATACACACGGACACATACCGTCAGGCTGGTGGGCAGGTCTGCCTGCCTGTGATTGATACCTCTGCAGGATTTTACGTTGATTGTCTCCAGGCATACTGCGCAGTGCATTAGATGACCGTGAGATTAAACTGCATGAAATCTTAACAGCATGTCCATTTCACCTGATATGCTTTGTAGCCAGGGCCAGTGAGTGTCACAAACACTACACAGAGAAATGCTACATAGACTAGGGAAGCAGGGACCTCTGTGGTTCTACACCAGTCATTGTGAGGCATTTATATGGCCCAAGATACAGATACAAATCACCACCTAATTAGCTGCTGGTGCATTTAATCAGCGATCATCTCCACAACCGCTGCAGTGGGAATTTATTTTCTATTTTGGATGTTAGCTAAGTGGTTGAAGCTATTAAGAGGCCTGGACACTTCTTAGCTCTGTTGTGGTTTACATACCAGACATGGTCTCCTTGGCAACCTTTCCCCAGAAAAAAAAAAAAAAACTTGAAAATCTGGGCTGCCCCCGCCCCCGCACACTTTCATTCACTCTGTGGATGTTTTTGACTTAAGCAAAGTAAGCATTTTTTTGCTAAACCTTCTCCAAAGTGACCAAAGCTTGAACCTAAATGGTGCAAACATCTTTCTCTGCCAGCTGTGGCACACTCACTGACTGTATGGCACAGGACATGACAATCAGACCATTACGGAAGGAAACTGCCATGCCAATTTCAAGAAATGGGAAGGGAGACGAGAGAAGATGGGAAAAAAAAAAGAAAGTGAGGTTGAGTCATCCTCTTTCCTTCATTCCCTCTAGCTCTTTCTCCGTGTATAGTGACGCATGACTCTCTCTTGCCCCCCCCCCGTGTAAACGCAGTACGTCCCAATATAGGATGGGCCCCTTCGCACAAAACTACTATTTAAGGAAAAAAAAACACAAACACGCCGCTCATCTCTGCCGCCTGCTTGCCTGTAAAGGAAATGACACAGCCCGCCTGGGACTCGACAGATAATGTGGCCGTGCGGGGAGCCAGCATCTCTCTCAGGCTGTAGTCATCTGCTTTACTCAACCTTTACAACCCCCACTCCAACAAGCGCACAGCACAGCACAGCACAGCACAGCACAGCACAGCACAGCACAGCACAGCACAGCACAGCACAGCACAGCACAGCACAGCACTCGGGAAAAATGGAGATTGCACATGCACCTTGAATCTCAAATAATACCACAACTACATCAAAATCTGGATGTGACAACTTCTCTCAGAATAAAATAAATACGCAGAAAGATTGGTTAGAAAAAGTGTCTATGTGTGCATTTTCAGCTTTGCAGTAGGATTGACTGTCCCCAGTTTCATTCATTCAACCCCCTACCCTGAAAAAAAAGCAGGAAATGATTTGTGTTGCCAATTCATTCCATACATGTTTGAGGGCAACACCAGCAGGCTGCAGACATTCACTTCCTGTGTGGGCAGCACCCACACCACACCACTGCTCACGAACACGCACACAAACCACATTAATGAAAACCCATACAGACAAAAAAACACACACTCCCGACAAACACACACACACACACACACACACACACACACACACACACACACACACACACACACACACACACACACACACACACACACACACACACACACACACACACACACACACAGAAGCAGTAGGATAAGGAAATGTTGTCTTGTCATTCCTCAACTTGTCAGCTGTTGAGAAAAGATGCAAGAAGAGCTTACAGGAAAGGAGTTCTGCAATATGGCAGGTTATGTCATTTCTTGTGTTGCAATACGTATGCAACAGAGAAGGACTATGAGAGTGTGCGGGAAAAGAACCCGAGTGGGCTGGGAGATATTCTACAGTGTGACCTGCACAGCATCCACACCAGGAAGTAATTTTATTTTAACATCCTCTACACAGACATGCCAGTGCAACACACACAGACATCTGTAGGCATTCAGAACAAAACAAATTACACTTTATTGACTTTCAAACGTTCAAAAATGGTTCTGTCACAGACAGGGGGGGGGGGGGGGGGGGGGGGGGTTAAGTATGTGTGAATCTGTGTGTGTAATGAGAGAGTGAAGGGGCTCTTTGGAGCAGCTTAGAGAAATGCTTAAACACAGGGATGCATAGCTTCTTGTCCACCTCCCAGTGTGTGTGTGTGTGTGTGTGTGTGTGTGTGTGTAAGTAATTAAGGGGTCCGCCCTGTCCAGCCCTGAGGCCATCCACACCCCTCCTTCCCAACATCTCCACTCTGGCGACTTCTTTAGCAGCACAGGCCCAAACATGGAGAGGGACACTGACACAAGCAGCGGCGGCAGCAGACCTCATTTCCAGGGGGCGAAGCAGAGGGCCAGAAAAGCCACAGCCCTGGTCTTTGCACAGCCATGAGGGTTAGGGTGAGGGGGGTTAGAGGCAAAGAGCAAATGCATGAGCACCACAAATAGGAAGTGATTTGAAGTCAGGTAGAGACACAAAACCTCCCTGCAGTATACCTCAAAACTCAAAGCAGGTCAGCGGCAAAACATAGGAAGCTTAATTCGAACTATGATCTTAGGTTACCACGTTATTTAGCTTTCAGGTTAGGAAGCCGCTTTCCTCTCTTCATGTTATTTCTAACCATTTCTACCTTTCAGGGCCAATTCCTGTGACTACACACAAAATATGAAATTTGCCCCAAAATGGCAATTTCACAAGGGGGGTAGATGCACTCAAGCAGGGTGCAGGGCAAAACTAGCGTGTAGCACATTTTGAGCACGAGACCGGATAACACTGCGTCTGCATCGCAGTAACAAATCAATTTCAGTGATACAGCGATAACCTGGTGCACCTCCGTGCCTTGCAGATATGGCGAGTCGAGAATATATTGGGACAGCGGTTTCCTCTGCCCCGCGCGGGTCCAGTAAGGCAGACACCAGTCTAAGCTGTGTGCTCACATGTCTCCAAGTGGCGCTCCGTTAATATACAGTTGCTCCGCTGTTTACAACTTTGGGAAAGTTGATAAGGATCTAGCCAGTGAGTAGTGAATGTTAGGCCAAAGGCCCCTGGAGCGTGCCTGTCACGTTTGGAACATGTTTTATGTCATGTTGAAGGGCTCAGTAGAACCCCAAGGCAATATAACGACTACGTGGGAAACAGAAATAGCCACAAGTGAGAGGGAATATTCTCGTGCAGAACAGTTCAACAATAAACGCATAGGAATGTGTAGCTTTGATAGGAGTTTGGGAGTCACTGCATGCACAGTCAAAAAAAAAAAAAAGAAAAGCCCACAGAATTCTCAAAAGCAGCCATCACAGTTCCACACAAACAATACAAAACCGCAGTGCCAGTTGCTCTTGGGTGACTTAACAACTAGGCTCATTTGAACTCTTTGAACGACTGGCATTCCTAAACCAGTGGCTTTGGGGAGGGGAGAAAGAGAAATCAAACAACCCTGAGCAAATTCATCGCTGCCTGACAGTTTTAAAGAGGGCAGCTGCTGAGTCATCCGTGCTGTGCTGTGCGCCCCCACCACCCCCTCCTCTCACCCGCATCACACCAGAGGGGCACAGCTCACTAATGGCAAGGCACAGCCGCTACAGGAGGGTCCTCCAGTGAAAACGGCCTTTCATAAAAACACTTAGCCGAGTGAAACTGGCACTGACGGCTGGCATTTTCCCTCGCAGTGAATTCCGCCCAAGTGCAAGAGAGAAACGACTAGCATTGTGTGTGAGCATGGAGATGGAGAGATGGAGGGGGGAGGGCGAAGGGAGAGAGAGAGGTAAATGTAGAGAGGGTAGTAGAAGACATGATGGTTGGAGTAGATGGATGTATGGATGGAGAGCTGAAAGAGAACAGCAGAAAAATGAGTGGGAGGAACAATGAACAAATGTCTCTTTTCACCTCCGAAAGCACTTCCGTTCACAGAGCTCGAATACCCTCACACTTATAAATACTCTGACTGACTCACATGCGCGCGCACACACACACACACACACACACACACACACACACACACACACACACACACACACACACACACACACACACACACACACACACACACACACACACACAGAGAGAGAGACAGAATGCCAAATTGGAATGAATTAAAACACTACCTAACTAAATGCACAATGTCGATAAAGAAAACCCTTAGTCACAGGATAAACACAAGCTGTTGCAGAAGGTTGTCCTTGGCACCGTAGCTAGCGTTTGGCCTATCTGCAGCTTAGGGCACCTCACCCTGTATCAACTACCATGGTCTGGTCATGCTCAATTCGTTGGGGAACGTTCTTTGAGCATATTTGGGGCCAGCGTGGGTCTATTTTAGTCTTATCATACTGACCCTTTCTGAGGAACCATTTCCAAAGAGACGGAGCAAAAAACAGAGGGAGAAGGGATAAATATATCCTCCACATTCTGGACTATTGGGGGAGACAGAGTATATCGCTTGCATACCTGGTCAGCATGTACTTGAGGCAAAAGGCCAGTTATCTGATTCATTGGGATCCAGATGCATGAGGGAGAACCTGTCCAGCATTAAAGCAAACAGTGAGGTTATCCTCCCTCCTGAGTGTGATCACACAAAAGTTCCAACTCCAAGTTTAGGCTATTTGATCGCATTTCAAAAGGAACCCAATTAAACCGGTTTAAGCCCATCCAACCCAGAGCCTACGGTTCCTAAATTTAGAGCCGTCAAAGAGACATGAGGATTCTTGAGGAATGCAATCACTTCTCCAGCCCTTCAGCTGTACGAGAGGTGACTGGTCATCAGATAACGTTCCTTCACAGAGCAGCTGGGGCTCTCCTGTACTCCTCTTCCTCCCCTTCACCCACCCATCCTATCTTCCTCCGTCTCTTTCCCTCGCTCACTCACTCACTCACTCACTCTCTGGACACTCCAAGCTAAAGTGAAACAGAAACCTCTGCTCCCTAAGGACTAGAGACTAACCAGATGAAAACATGAGCATGGCCTGAGGTCTTGCCACACTACCTGACAACACTGCAGGGACGAGATCAGAATGAGATCAGACATGCAAGTGCTCTGCAGAGCAGAGGGCCCTAACCTTAGAACAACACTTAATGATAGTGGCATTTACAACAGTAGAGGGAGAGAGAAAGAGAAATGGAAGGAGTGAAGGAGAGCGAGAGAGAGAGAGAGAGAGAGAGAGAGAGAGAGAGAGAAGGAGGTGAGGGGGGGTTTGTGGAGAGGGCGTCTCAAAAGAGGAGGCCAGCAGGCTGATGGTTGTTTTGCAAAAATGGCTGCGGCCACTATCACACCACCTTATATGGCAGTGTTTCTCTCCAACAGCACATCGCACCCAGTTCTGCTGGCACCGGCCACATTCTGAGACAAATCTGACATAAATTCAGCTGCTCTCCATGTGTGAGCACCGAACAAGCCCAGTCCCCCTCTGCTCCAGCAACCAGCTGAGCAGAGAGAGAGAGAGAGAGAGAGAGAGAGAGAGAGAGAATAGGTTGATGAAAGCAGGGTAGAAGCTCCTGGGGGAAGGGGAAGTTTCAGAGGCAGAGGAAAAGCAGCAGAATAAGCAGCCTTTTAAACAACTGATAACTCCAGTCAAGCTTTGTCGTTGCGAACAAAAATGTTCTGAATGCTCATGTGAAAGGAAGCACCCTTCTTAAAGGAGAGACTTGCAGACTTTTTTGCACTGAGGAGAAACTGACTGTAAAAGACCCTATTTCATTAGACTGAATCTAATAGCATTTCCTTGTCATTTGCAAGGGCACCCATTGCAGAATGCAATCACAGTAGGCCCCTCCTCTGCTAATGCAGTTTTCCACTGCAGAGAGCGCCAATATGAGTCTTCATTAGATCACAATGAACTGGAAAAGTAACTGGAAACAAATTTGGGAAAATATGTGCCCTTTTTAGCAAGAGCAGCTTACTTTGTGCTCACACGGCCAGGAAGTTACTGGGTGATGCAGAAGGCTCCACCCCTTCTGTACTTTTTAGGAAAAAATAAAAGCCTCCTCATCTGGGGAAAAAAAACAAAACAAAAAAAACCTCTACTCTCTACCTACAGTTCTAAAGCCTTCAAGAGCAAGGATATTGGATAAGCAGTGCCCAAATGAATCTTTGTGGACAAAGTCAAAAGTGCTTCAAGATTTTAAGCAATTGTGTATATTCAATTACATTCTATGTTAGAGCACATTTCAGTCTATGGATTTATGTCCATTTTCTTGCCCCTGTAATGACTAAAGAAAGATACTAAAGAAGGAACAAAATGCACAGGAATACTTTGAAATATTATCTTTTCACTGTTCCTAAGTGTGCCAGGATTTTTTTCTTAAAAAAAAAAAAAAAAAAAAAAACTTGGGCAGGTTTTCATGTATTGCCCTCAAGGCACTGTCTTACACAAGTGTGCCAACCAGTTGATGAGCCAGTGTTGATGGAGCAGGCCTTTGCGTTAGCAGGGTGCTAATGCAGTCGCAGTCGCCCCACCTCCACCTTTATCACTCTGGAACAAGAACTGCAACTGCCAATCGAGTCGGCTCCCCTCTGGGATGCTCCTGTTTCTGGGACAGGCGTTACTATACGGAGCTGTGGCTCTCCTATCACAGCTTGTCTGCAAACCTCGCAGAAGTCTGTTGGCCTCCTCAGGGTTAACTAAACACCAGAGGGATGGCCGTGGGTTCTTTATGTGCCTTACGATAGCCAGAGGTGAATCCTGTGTCTTTATGTGCCGTACGATAGCCACAGGTGAATCCTGTGTTCTTTGTGTGCCTTGCGATAGCCACAGCTGAATCCTGTGTCTTTATGTGCCTTACGATAGCCACAGGTGAATCCTGTGTTCTATATGTGCCTTACGATAGCCAGAGCTGAATCCTGTGTGACATAAAGAGTTCTACAGTCCAAAAATTTCCTCTCAAATGTCTGAGGTGAGTCAAAATGTCGATGCTCTTAAAAAAAAAAAAAGGAAGAAAGAAGATAATTTCATTACACCATGATATCTGTGGATGGTGATGGCCAAGTATTACTGTAGTAACCGCAATCTAGGCTATATGCCACTTTGATGTTCTCAATTGCTGCCCTGGTAACCCACATAGTTCAGAGGGAACAACACAATAGATGTCTGCATCAGTGAACAAGGTAACACACCAACCTATTCAACAGACCTTACAGTAGTTGACATGTATTACAGTGTAGCTGGAATTAGTTGTTATAATTGAAAGGAATGAAGACTTATTGTGGTACGCATGAGAAATTGGTTGTGGTGGAGAGCAAAAAGAATTGGGTCATTTCTCTCTTCATTGGCCACAGTCCAAACATGTCTTAATTTCTTAATGACTGTTCCTGGTAGGTCTGAGTAGACCACTACCCCCACACAGAGTGCCTTTAGGGGAATTAGAGTTGTTAATCTTACGGAAACAAACCACACTGTCTCCATATGACAATGCTAGCATCTGAGGAACATGGTGACATTAAGAAAACATGCTGACATTACCACTAAACAATGCATTACAACGATATCCATACAGCTTCAGCTGTAGCAAGGTGAAAGAGATCCATTAAAACAAGAACTGTTGACCACAGCAAAAAGCACTAGGTGATCTTTCCATTTCAGATCTGGAGATCCACAGGTTTAAAAAACACCCGTTCCCGGTTCAGTGAAAGACATTCAAATGAAAGGCCATTCAAATATGCTGATGTGCTTTGTGAAGCATGGGTGTGGCCCCAGTTCAACTGGCACACCGACAGACAAAAAGCACAACAGAAAAACAAACACAAGCACATGGTCAATGTGCAGGAACAACAAACTCAAAACATGACCTCAAATTAGGCAGGAGTCCCACCCTGGAAGTCTAAGGAGAGGACCTGCTCTTCTAGGAGGGACAGTACAGTATTTGGGGAATTGAAAATCACATCCCCACGGCGACCAGTCCCACCACAGCTGCCCCGGTGATCATATCCAGGATGTGATTTCAATTTCCTGCGTGGCCCATCCTGTCATCAACAACAATTCAGCCCCAAGGGAAGTGACTAAAGCCATTGACTGCCAGCCTGGCACAGGCCAGATCAATTACACTATAGACTTAAGGCAAACTTCAATTGGTGGCTTTGACCAACGTCTCAAAACACAGACATAGAATGAACAAACTGTCTGCAGCACAGCTCTCTCAGGCACAGTAGGACTGATGGTCTGCACCTGGGTCATTGAGACAAGACATCTGTAAGTGCGGACAATGCCAGATTTGTACAGGCTGTTGACGAAAATTGATTAAGTTAGATCAGTAAAGCCATCTTTGCTCAAACAACCACATGTATATAGTAATTATGGAGCAAATCATCAAAGCGGGTGCGGTCCGGTATTCTACCTAAATCAAAGAATGCCCTTACTGCTCGAGAGCTTTAAGAATTACATCGCTTCTGAAGAATACAAAAACAAAAGGAGAGTTCAGATGAGCAAAAACGCTATACCAAATACGGCAGTGCTAGCATTGCTTCGGGAGTTCTGCGTTTCATACTGACAACAGCACATGACAACAGCCACTGCACACACATATATTCCAGGCAAAATGACAGAAAAAAAAAAATCCTTGAAAACACACTAAACAAAACTAATTTGCCTACCGCAGAGGCAACAAATTGTTCCATCATTATAAATAGACCACTAAGAATAGAACGCAACATAGATAGTGTGGGAATACTGGTGTGGTAGTGGAAACCTGGGGCAATCAATTACTTAAGAACCTTTATGTGACCCCCTCCAAACGCATCCCTAACATGCAGGCCAGAACATATGAAAGTCTCTATTCATCCGTGTGTGTTCTTGCATAGTCTGTTCAACATAATGGTCACAGTTCCCGTGTCTAAGCCATGCGGTTAGAGTTAGTGATCCTCTACTGCTGTTAAACAATCACATTTTGCATTCTCTCAGAGAGGCATCTTCAGTTACATTTCAAATTGAGATTATATGAACTGAAGAACAAATCTTATGCCAGAAAACAGGTGTTGTGATTGAATGCCACAATGACTACAGCACTTATATGGAATTGTGTGACGGATGAGAGGAAGAAGAGAAGACAGCAGCAGGAAGAAAATGTGTGGGAACACGAACACACACACACACACACACACACACACACACACACACACACACACACACACACACACACACACACACACACACACACACACACACACACACACACACACACACGACTGTCACATGTACGTATGTGAAGAAAACACAAAGTTGTTTCTATTTCCATCTGTGAAAGAAGGCAGCCGGTTCAAGAGTGTATAGTATTACATTGTGACACAAGTTGGAATCTGTATTCCCATGTCTGAACTACACATCCCGGGTCAATGCTGGCACAATGGCATCAAAACGATGCACTTTTCTCCCGCTAGCCAAAATGCATGCAAGCACAAATGACACGAGACAAGACATTGAGTCTCAGAGTGGAGGGAGAGAAATAAAGCCTGGTGCATTCCTAAGTCCAAAGGGTGTGCCCTCAATCGTTATCAGATCAGAAAGCACCCCCTCCAAGGGGGGGGGGGGGGGAACAACTACTCTTTTTAACATACACAATATCTTTTAGTGGTACCAACGCAAACCTGACAAAACACTGCAAACTCTCTGTGCGTGCGTCAGCTGCAAAAAGAAAGGGTGATTTATTTTCACTGGACTCTAAACACACCACTGTGGTCTGAGGGCGATGTAACAAGCTGCTTTGAATTGTGTGGGCAACGCAACGCTAAAATCCCTCTGCAAAGGAGCACACAACTGGAGGAGCAGAGCGCTCCAGTAAGTTGTCCAAACTCAAGCCTATGAGACCACAATGCATCACAGTGATAGGGTCAGGAAGAGAGCAGTGCAAAGGGGGGGGGGGGGAAGAGAGAGAGAAAACCTTTAAAAGGCCCTGTGACAGAACCACTGTGCAGATGAATCATATCTTTGCAATGACATGGAACACAGAGGCTGCTGGGAGATGTGGGATCAAAGCCAAAAAGACTGTACAGACCGCTATGGATGTCACAGCAGGTCAATGCACGGAGATATATGCTGTGCGGTTCAAAAGAATGGAATTCAATTAGAACAAATGATGATAAAAAGAAACCCCACTGAGTTAAACACAGGCCAGATTCGGCTCCACGCTTGATGGAGCCTGCAGTTGTCCTGCATGCCTCGACCCACCGCTCCAGGTTTTTTGGTTTACGACTGGGCTTCACTGGGATGTGGAGTGACAGAGGAATTTTAATACTGTGGAGAAAGGAGTGAGAGAGAGAGAGAGAGAGAGAGAGAGAGAGCGAGAGAGAGAGAGAGACCGACTCTTCGTCCCAAGGAAGCTGACAGCCTCAGTTTGCTGCTCTGGGCCGCGGGGAGAGGGCAGCAGTGATAAGAAGCCATCAACATTCCAGACTCCAGAATGACTTCTCCCCTTTATCATGGATACCACAAGCCTTTTACGGATGCCAGACTAGTGCACTCCAAAACAGAAATAATAGCCAGTTGGCAGAGCCATATGGACCACTGATTGATCTGGGCCAACCCCACTGCTGCTTGGGTGAGCGAAACAATGAAAAAACTGAAAAAGAGAAGGGGGAAAAGTCTGCTTGGTTCGCCAGTGTGAAATTTTACAGCGTTTTAAGGCCTCAATTGAGGCTTGCGGCTCTGGCTATAGATAATGCCATATGACACTATGACAGCAACTAATCAAAGACCAAATTCCAGTTATTCAGACAGCTCGTTAGCTGAACGTAGCCATTTGCCCCTGACCAATTCTGAGCAGGCCTTCTCCCACTGGCAGAGGGATGTCATGGCTGAAAACTAAGCACTCATCATGCACTCTTCTGCACATTTAACAATGTTCTCCTTTAGATTGCATAATCTGACAAGAGGCCAAACGTCAACAAGACATGCAGCTATTTAGAGGATAATAGCCGGAATTGGACATGCAGACAATTCAGACTAATTACTTGGCAGTGGCTTGTTCCAGAATTCTTTTGATCACTAACAGCTGGGCTTCTATCTATTTAGACCATCAACATTCTGAAACCACAAAGGTTTAATACTACTTAAAGGCTACTGCTCCTCATAACACGTATATAGTTCAATATGTGGTGTTAAGGCAGCAATAAGGAGTTCTGTTTCAAAACTAGCAAGCTAACTACCTAAAAGGTATGCAAAAACCTTGCAAACACCACCAACAGCCCAGATGACACTAATATAAGCTTGCCAACACACTAACTGGTGTCTTTTGCCAGTATAGCTGGCAATGTCATGCTGTGAAAGCTTTTCTTCCATTTTTGCAGCGTGTTCGCAACACAGAACTACATAGGGCCTTTCCTGGATGGCTAGTTGGGAAGACACAGGTGTTTATCTGTCCTTCACATGACCATATGCTATCAAAATGAATTTGAGGATGGTACCAAAACTATCTGCCTATAAAACCATACCTCAAAAAGTGTCAAATTATTGCATAGTGTTACTTTAATTGACCACAATGGAACATGCATGAAGAATTCCTTACACTAACTGAGATCTCCAACAGCCACCTTGTCTAACATCCATTAACATTATGGGTCCTTTCAAAGCAGCCCACTGTCTGCAAACAGAAACATGTGATACATTATTTCATCTGAGGTGATTTATAGATTAAGTGGATATTAAAACATAAGCTAACAGCTAAGTGTTATTGTACCACACGGCCATATTTGCATTCAGTCTGGACTGAGACCTTGTGCTACCATTCAGGGTCGGCACCCGATGTTGGTCACTCACAGATCACACCAAGCAAGATGGCGAATAGATCAGGAAGGGGGAGACAAAAAGATGTAGGTGCAGGCCGAGTCTGTTGGCGGTCATGTAAGCTAGCATCATGGACTTGAACTTGATGTGGAAAGCTAGAGGGAACTATACAGCTTATATAGCCTCTACACGGTGATGACAGCCTCAGTTGATGAGAAGTGCATGCGATACGTCTGTTATGGCGGAGAACACTTGGATCAGGTTCGTCTTGCTGTACTATTACAAGAACTTCTGGTGTCTTGAGTAGATTTAATTTGGTAATTTATAACAGAAGCATTGAGCTACCTATTGGCAAATGTTGATCGTTTCCCCCCATAATAACACATAAACATGCTGGGAGGCTGTAAACTCAGCGTATTAAGAGCCAGACATTTGGAGAAAAACCACGTTGCATGCAACAGGTGAAACTAATCTCCACATCCACTGAGCGCAAATTATCAACATGAATCTGACGAGCTGTGAAATGAATCAATGAGGGGAAATAAACAGGCTTGAGGTCCGTTTCACTGACAGGGAAACAAGGGCATTATCCAGGATCACGGAGTTGAATCAGATTGCTTCAAAGTTAATAAGAAACTGTAAGAGTGTGTGTGTATGTGTTTTTTTCTGTGTGTGTGTGTGTGTGTGTGTGTGTGTGTGTGTGAGTGTGTGCGTGAGATGGAGAGAGTGTCCGAGGGAGTATGAGTAGGACAGCATACCAAGTGTGAATGTGTGAGTGAGTAAGTGTGCTTGAATGTCCGCATCCCAGAGCGCCTCTTCCTGAGCTGCTTGAGTCCAGAGAGCTCCCTTCACCCAGACGGATCTCAGTGCTCTCCGCGGCCCCTGTGCTGCGTACAGTCACCAACCTCCACTATCTCCGGCCGAGGTGACGACAGCAGGGGACTGGCTATAAATGGCTGTGGATGGGAGAGCGGCCCAAGCACCCAGCCTGTTCCCTCCCACGTGCGACTTCCCACTCCGCTTCTGACCACAGCATCAATCCTGCTCAAACCTCTCCCACTCATTTTCAGGAAATAAACACACATTCTTTTGCTCACTGCAAAAAGGGGGCTCTTCACACACTTCACCCACATCAGCTCGCTTCATGTCCACACGTAGGGCTGAAACACATCCACTTGACAAAGAAAGGGGGGTGGGTGGGATGTCCACAAAGACATGTTCAACAGTGATAATGGCAATAATGGCCACATTCCTTGCATCTGCCAGAAATCAACTTGAATGAGTCTGCGTGTCATGATGTAGGTGCAACATGCTGGTTAACAGAAATCCACAATCCCAGAATTCATCTACATTACCAAAATTCACACAGAAAGAACAGCAACTAACATGCTTCAACGCCCAGGTACTGTAATAACAATTCAACTAAAGCATTGTTGCTGAACTTCTGTAAAGGAAAATTGTCAAGAAAGGCTGGGTTTAGTCATTTTCCCATAATTTACCTGTTGCCTTCTATACATTGAAATGCTACTTTAGAGACAAATGTAAATACATTTCCTTAACAATCTGGGGGGGGGGGATACTGGCAAACTGTATGAATTCAAGAGAATAATTTAAATCAGACAGGCAAGAAGCATAAACTACAGTATATTATGACAAGCGGGCTTTTGATGGACTACTGTTGACAGTAGTTAAATGAGGAAGTAATAATCTTCACATAGCCTCACAGACAAAACACTTCCATGTGCAATTTCTGTCACATTAAAGAAAAAATGTTACATTTTATTGACGTTGCATTCGAGAGTGGGATACAAACAAGCAAACATGTAGCAACAGCTTCAAGGCGATACCAGCGATACCAGGCAACAAAACAACTCGCTTCATGAAATATACATAACCACAAACTTACCAGTAAACTTTCCAAATTAACCGCCGACCTGGGGTCTCTGATCATGCCTTCCAGTTTTAGCAACCGGTTTTCCATCCTTCTCTCAGCTCCGAACGACATTTTAAATAGTAATGCAACCGTTCGTAAGGAATGCAAATATCTAACGGGCTTGGAACTACTTACGTTCACATTAAAAAAATATTAATTGTACTTCTTGGGCAATGGCCGTGGGCCTAGACAGGCTCCGACTCACCGCCCTCTGAAATAGCCTCCGACTCGTAGTGCCCACAATAAAAGACAAAAATAATCCACAATAGTGTGGGGTCACTCCACAAACTTCTTTACTGATCTACGCCTTGTTTGTTTTCAGTCCGATGACATCAAACTTCCCCTTCCATTCTCAAAAAGAGTGGTCTTGTATCTTTGATGGCGCGATAAAGTTTTGATTTTGAGGGGATTCAGCAACAGGGCGTTTTCTTATCCCCCTCCCCTCCTTTTTTCGACGCTTCGCACTGCTTGCGCCTAAATTTAAAAAATGTGCCGTTCATACACAGTCCCTGGTATTCAAAACCCAGGCGTTTTCCCTCCGTCCATGTAAAGTGCCAACTCCACCCGCAACATCGCCAGCACAATAACGATGAATTAACATCAAAATAACACTGTAACGCAAATGAAAAACGCTCCACCGCCGGCTGCCCTATCGTGTTTCCCCAAAACCTTTCGTAAAGTCTGTCCTCATCTCAAGAGTTGGAGGAGCTTACTTCCACCATCGGTTCTCCATAGCGATTCCTTGCGGCTCCTGTTGCTTGCGTTCTCTTTCCTCTGACATCAACACACAGACGCTGCCTCTTTTACCCATGAGCCTTCTCTACTGCTTAGATCCACCAGTGTAGTAAGAAGGCAAGAATGTCCGGCGGCAATGTTTGAATCAACTCATTCCCCGCTCAACAGTCGCTGATTACCTAAACAGCTGAATGCTTCAAAAGGGAAAAGAAGACTACGCTTCCAAAAGAACATTTAAACAGCCACAGTACAGCCTTTGCACACGATGAATGAGGATGTATTAATGCAAACCCACTCTAGTTTAAGGAAACCCGGAAATAAGTAGGTTAGTCTGGCAGCCTACACACGAAACAGCTCAAACACAATTAGGCCATAAAAAGACATCGATTTTTTTTCTATTTGACAATGTTCCATCGTGGGTCAGGTACCCTGCGCACTTATCATTATAAAAATATATATTTTTCAAATATGAATTTTTTTGTTCAGCTCGGCTCAGAAAGCATAAAGCAGCTCAATGACTGCATGTAGACTAAGCTATATACAATCGATGTTGTAACTAATGTAAATGATTTGTTTCCAAGAATCCACGGGTCTGAACTGATATCCATTAAAGTCATTAATGTGTCTAAAAGTCGAATGACTTGTTATCCTAAAGTTTTATTGATCAGTTGCCAGCTCAAACGAACACCACATTGCCTACTCGATGGGGCCCCCAAATGACCTGACAAGGCTTATGATAAGCAATTCTGGTGTAGGTAAAAGAAGATTTAAACAGATAGGGTATGAGGTCTGAATTCACCAGATCTCAGTAGCCTTTCACACGAAATTTTTATTACCAATGGTAACTTGTTTACATTCAGTACTTCACATTAAATTACAACATGGTAGATTAAATGCGCGGCAAGACACCCGTGACATTTTAAAACAAGCTTTAGACCTGACTGCTTAATTCACCTCAATGCAATAAACGGTAAGGTAACCTTGTGCGGTACACTAGTGACCTCTTGTGGGTTTTAAGACAAATAACATAGTATTGCTTGCTTTGCTCTCATATTCTCTTCTCCAATAGAGGACGCCCTCTTAAAGTACAAGAGGCCTTTTTTTAGGTAGTGAGTTGCGTTCGAACAGAAATCCTGTGAAGTTAATCATTTATGGTCCAGGCAGAAATTATGTGATTAACCAAATGCTGATTTGTAATACAATGATAAATACATTTCCAACGACATTGCCACGCAGTCAACGACTGGTATTCACGTCATAGAACAAACTGAATTTGCTATGCATATAATTTCCATCAGTTTGCTTATGCGAGACCCATGTATACATTAATATAAAAAGTATTACAGCTACTCATAAGATCTTGTGGAGTCGAGTTATGTGGAGGTCTTCATGGGACATGTTTGGAACTGCCAACCTAACAGGAGCCTTCAATTTGAAGCACTTTTACATTCAGTTTACTGCGGTTTGTAAAAGTACTTAACATGTTTATTGTTTATTGTTTATTGTGTAAGTGTATTGTTTGCACCAATGTACCATAGAAAATTCTAGGTGTAAACGTGCAGAAAAATAGTTTCTGATTCTGATTCTGAGTAAAGTTCGGTGAAAAAAATTATTCTAATGCTTCAGGAATCTACATTTCCCCCATTTATAAACATGTAAGAAATCAGAACACCACAGGCTGTATTCAACAGGAATCAGCAGTCTTCAATTGGCATTGGAATTATAAAGACAAAAACACAGAGATGGATAGTTGGTGTGGGCCTCTATTTATTATTTTTAATAAGCAATTCACCGGGTAAAACAAATACTGTTACAACACAAAAAAAATGATACATTGTAAAGCAAATCTTGGCAACAAGTTTTATAACAACTTCATAATAAAAAGACAAGAGTTTTTCTTTTTTTTTTCTTTTCGCTAATCAAGCTGTTTTCTCCCTTTAAATTAGAAAAGAACAGACACACTCTTCACTGGGCAACTATGTTGCAGCGAAATGTGCTGTCCCAAGAACCTCTCTCTCTTTAATCATTTGCAAATGCAAACACTTGTCAATAATAAATAATACTATAAAATGTTCTGCAAGTACACAAAAAAGTTGAGAATTCACCACAAGGTCAATGTACAGTGGAAGGAAGTGTGGGGGGAAGGAGGGGCGGGGTGGAGCTGGGTAGATAGACTTAGCAAAATCTGGGGATTCATACAAGTCACAGAAAAGCATCTATACATCAACACTAGCAAGATAATAAAGTTGTTTTGATTTTTTTTGTAAGTTTTGTTTTTTACAAAGTGGGATTTTAAACAAGCAAGCATCTTCATCATTGTCTGACCTATGGAGCGCACAAGCAAGATTTAAGGCAGCTTTTTCTGTTTTTCACCGTTGAAAAGTAACATTAAAACATTAAAAATGTTAAGTTGTCTTTTTTGTTATTGTTGATTTTCACGAATGCCTCACACTTGAAGAGTAGGAAGTTGTCATTGCATAATTCTGGCTGTTTCTGTAGTCATCCTCTCTCACTGAACAAGTTACAAGGTTGCTCCCCCTCTCTGCCCCATGCCTAATAGAGTCCCATACCAACAGCATGAACAACTGTTGGCTTCACTATCAGATGCATCCACAGCTAGGACTACTAATCACCAGGTGACACTACAGTGGTGCTATGAAGTTAATAATGGCCAGACGCACTGTATGCTTCCAAAACGCTGTTCTAAGATGAGAATATAACTGGTAGTGCTGGTATTGTTATTTTGTCTCTATGTGTTGTAACATATGTGTGTTTGTGTATGTTTATGTGTATGTGCATATGTGTGAAAGGGGTAAGCATAGGTTTTCCCTCATTACAGACTTGGAAAGATATGCATTTGTACATTTTGACATTGACACATTTGGCCCTATCATTAACTCATTCATTGATGTGCACTCGCATACTGTAGGTTATGAGATCCAACCCATATGATGTGTATGAGCTCTGGCTTGTGGCTCTCAGATGTATTTGGGATTCCCACTGCATAACACGAACAACCCCTCTGCCAATGTCTCTAGTATGTCTTGTTATACAGTGTCCAGTGTTTTACAATCACTTCTTTCTCTTTGGGCATAACTTGTTGTTTAAACATAGAAGATAACCACACTGACACCTGCTGGAGATGTTGCCATGTTACCTCACTCTTTACCAACGGCCACAGTCTAAGAGGACTGATTTGCTTTAGCTTGTTGCCTTTTCGCAATATGAGGTGTTTCCAACTTATCTACTTGTAGTCCTGCTGTAAGACCAGAGACCTGGCTAATCTGTGATGTGCTTCAGATCTTTCTTCAGGGACATCAGGGGGTAACCTTATTTGAGCTCTTTTTATGAATGTGACATGGACGAGCACCAAGTGTGATTCAAATGTTATGCAGCACAAGTCTAAAGCATGAATCAGCAGCATGAGCACGAAGGGGGAGAATGTCAGTTGTGGAGTAACTCTCACTATCTGTCAAGGACAGTGTCAGTCTGCGGTCAGGTTAGCCACACAGTCACACACACACACACACACACATACAAACACACGTACACACACACACACACACACACACAGAGACATTTCTGCCACACGACAAAAGCTGGTGTCATTGTCTCCCACAGTCTCCCACGTCTGTCAGGAACCGCAGTCACTACAACAGTTTCTAGTTTCATCGCTATATCTGTCTCAAACCGTCTCCCCGGCTACGGTTACACCAGCAAGGTCGCACAGACATGCACACTGAGAAATGAAAATCATATTTCAGTATCTCTGAGCTTACACCCAGACCTGAGAGCTATTGAAATGTTTGGGTGCACTTATGCACTTGTGAGTGAAGAATGGCCTTCTTGTCAGCCTTTGATATAACTGCTGGCTTGAAAAGGTTGAGAGTGAATGGGTGGCCCTTGATGAGTGAATTACAGTGAATGTGTGTGTTTAGAAACATATCTCTTTTTGTAAGGTTATAACTATTAGTACAATTTGGCTGTGTGTGTCTGCGTGCGTCTGGTGTGTGTGTGTGTTTAGAGCTTATCGGGCTTTCCATCATATCTGTCACACCACTGCCCCCTCAGGAAAAAAAACTAAACAGTACCTTTACAAGAGGAGTCATGGTAACATGATAAGGGTAGACATGACAGCTGAGAATCAGGATATCCAATCAATTGAAAAAAAATAAACAATTTTCCTCAGTCCAGGAGACATGTGTGTTTCCCTGAGCACTGTGGGCAAGTGTGTGTGCTTCTGCCATTTATTTACATATAGAGATTGAATGTCTTTCTATACATGTATTGTGTGTCTATGTGTGTGTGTGTGTGAGAGAGAGAGAGACAGTGTGCGGGAGTAGTGTAGTGTGTGTGTATGTGTGTGTGTGTGTGTGTGTGTGTGTGGTCTGAGTATATGTTCACACAATGTCCTTAGCAGGATATTAAGTGCATGTGCACTGGTGTACAGTACTGTACGTGCTCGCTGGTGTGTCTGGGAGAAGGAGCCCCCGGACCGTTTAAGGGCTTGAATCTGGAAAAATCACGAAGACAAATGAGCAAAAAAGAAACAGAAGAAATCTGAGGCATTAATTAGAGGGACACTCGATCCCACTCTTGGCGTGAGTGAACCAACTCTGAAATGCCTGACCATCAACACGGGCCAGGTTGGGTTGCAGCGCGCTCTCTGAGTCAACAGTCTCTAATCTGAACACTGGTGTCTGGTTCCACTGGCTTGGCGGACATAAAGACAGACAAACACTGGGACTGAGTACGAGAGAGCGAGAGAGAGGGAGAGAGAGAGAGAGAGAGAGAGAGAGAGAGAGAGAGAGAGGGAGAGGGAGCGAGAGAGGGAGAGAGAGAGAGAGAGAGAGAGAGAGAGAGGGAAGCAGAGAGGGAGGAGTGGAGCCCCTCGGACCCACTACTTTTGACCTATCATGCATTGATCATGTGTGTTGCCATTGCCCATACATGTGAATATGCCTCTGTGTGCATAAGGTACGGGTCGTGAATGTTTGTGTGTTTGTTTACGAACACTTGTGGTAGGGGTTGAGATAAATTTGAACTTTCTATTGACATTTAAAGAGTGCTACTAAGGGGTATACAAAAAAAAGGAGGAAAGTTAGGAGCTTTCCAGTAAACTAACTCCCTGCAGACTGACATAGGGTCCAATGTAAAATGGAGATGAGAAGCCAGTTGAAACGTGTAACAATTAGACCTCTGAGCATTCTTTTCGGAAAAAAAGAGAAAAGAAAAACATTTAACGTGAAACCAAATTCCTCAGGAAAGAGGTAAGGGGGATGGAGTGAGATTACACCTCCCTTTGTGTAGCGTCCAGGAGTGGGGTGGGAGAGAAAAGAAAAAAAACGAGCAAGAGGGAGAAGCAGCGGTCTGTGAGAGTGGCGGGGAGCAGGGGGGAGATTTCTGCTCAACTTTGGTGAGACAGATTGAAAAGAACATGAAAATCAGAGCAGAGGGACTTTTTTTGTATGAAATTAGGGGGGGGAAATCTGGCACATATACAGTGAGAGCTCTGGATTTTGCAGGAAATCCCACACTAGCAGAAGAAATCTCAACTTTATTGTATAAGTATTTCTTTCCCTTTTTTCTGATTAGATGCTAGTATCCATACATCTGACTATTTCAACTTTTTTTCATGAACTGTGTGGCAAACGTGTGCATGACTCAGCTTCTAATTGTAGTCCTCTACATGTCATGTTTTGGCATGGATGAAGTGTTTCAAACATTCTTTCTGTTTATTGACCCTACCTTTACATTTTGAAGGATTTGGCTTTAGGAGACAGCTCACTTTTTTGGCAGTGTGGCAAGGACGCACACACGCTTGAGATCAAATTTCCATTTCCGCACACAGTCATTGAAAGTCAACTGTATTACGGATGTGCTCGAGTGCGAAATTATAACACTAGTGGTTTGTTGGTCTGCAGATACAATATGTATTGTATATCAGCTTGGCTGCTCGACTTCCTGTGGGCTCAGAGTAAATCTTGGTGACAAGTACTTGGCATCTAAAATCTCTTGGGCCACACTGGTGTACTCCAGTGCTTGAAAAGGACATGTAATTTAAGCACAAGGGTTGTCCTCACAAATTATACTCAAAAATGAGTAAACTCTCTAAAAAAGACAACTTTTCCATTTGCATAACAGGAAAGTCAATGACACATTGAACAAAAAAAAAAAAAACCTTAGGCTGAGAATTTAGCACTGCATAGATGTAAGGATAGAAGTGTTACCTTTGATTCAGGGCATTTCCTCAGCACCACCCCCCTGTTCAGGTGTTCATTGGCTGCCTGATTCTGATTGACCTATTACTTGATTTTCAGTAGTGCAACCCTAACAAATGATTTCACAACAAAGATTTCAGATTAGCCCCAGCACAGAGGTGTCAGTCATTTTTGATTCACGTGTGTCTACAAATTCCTGTATAATTGTAGGTGCTGGCCCACCATAGATTGTTTTGAGCCATCTTAGAGATGGCACGCAAATCTCTCTTGAACATAAAAGTCGGTCTCAGGACCCCTGTACATGGGACTCATTTATGAAAGGAGAACGGAGTTTTCAACTCTGTCCGGTCTTGTCTTTACCGCTACTAATGGAGCAATCAGTGGACCTGATTGGTGGTTCGTTTTTCATGACTAAAACAGCAATAAGTTCTGATCAGAGCAGCCCACAAAATCCAACTTGCTGCAGGACCTCTCCACACTTCAGTCTTAACATGATGGCACAACGATGGTCTGGGTTTGTTGGTGGAGGTTGCCTAGCGCCCCAAACCTGCTGCTGCATAAACTGTGGAATGGAACCGGAACTGCTACCCAGGGGTGGCCAATGGCAGAATTTGGCACCCGTGTCCCCAAACCCCAGGTTTATGCTGGTGAGGTCTCTACCCTGTTTGTCCATGAATCAGTGAGCCAATACTCCATTGCACATCCTCTCGCTGCTTGAAAATCGTAAAAAAAAAACAGTCCAACAGTACCGTGCTCTCCATTTTCTCCCCTTCCCAACCACCATGTTCTCCCTCTGGTTCTGTCCATACTGAGAGGAGCAAGGCGGAGAGAGTCCCTGGCTCCCCCTTGTCGCTCAGCCAGAGGAAAAACACTGACAGGACATGAGGATGAAATTTCATCTCCTCGTCTTCACCTTCTCATTTTTTTAACAAGAAAAACATTCCCCCATGATTGTTTTACACCTTCCAGGAGTTCCTCTCTTTTTTTTCTCTTCCTCTTTTTTTTTCAGTACGCCAATTCATAAACATCAGCTCTGCTTCCATTAGGGGCCAAGAGAGGGTGAAGGGTGTGAGGAGGTTGGGTTAAAACAGAGAAAGAGAAAGAGAACGAGAAAAAAGGAAGAAAAAGAGAAAGAGAGACAGAGAGGGGAGGGATGGGCCATGTTCTCGTGGCGCTCTGGCCATGTCCTCTTGGCGCTCAGTCAGTCCACAACACAGTGCAGTACAGCAAATCTCCAGCGACCTCTTCCTCAGCAGGAACCCCCCTAAGGCCTAGCCACTGATGACAGACTCCGCGCATTGGGATGAAGCCCACGCGTCTTTCGCTGGACGTACACACACACACACACACACACACACACACACACACACACAACCCTGTTTTTCAGACACAATCAAATGGCGTCCATCATCGATGTTCCAGTGAAGCTGGGATTGCAGGTAAAGAGTGAAGGCCTGAGCAGACGCTGCTTTAGCATACCACAGTCTCAAGCCCTGTATTTTGGGACGCTGTGGGCTCTCTGGCTGTGGAGGATCACGTCTCAGATGGGGATTGGGGGGGGGGGGGGGCATCTAAAAAGGAATGTCTCTAATGTGAGAAATGTGAGAAGAGGATTCTGGCATCCCTGGTGGGGCCCTACGTGAAGGCTCAATGTCATCAGTGACAGCGACATGCTGTCAGTCTGTGCAGACTGGGGGGGAGCAGGGGAGCCCACTGTGGGCAGCTGTGTGTCGTAGTGTTGGGAGGGTTGGTCGTGTCGTGGCTGGATGTGATGGTGAGGGGCAAACGGCTGGTGGCTGCTAAGGGACTTTCCTCATCACGTTGACTGTTGGCTGCCATCTGTCAGAGCTGAGGAGAAGATGAACAGATCCAGAGACAGACAAAGAGAGAGAGAGAATAAAAGACCAAGGATGAATAATCGAATCGATTGAGTAGAATGGGCTCTGAAATGCTGCCTCACAATACTGTTGCAATTACATAAACATATAAAGGGGTTAAATGATTGTTATGCCTCTAAAAAGCCCAGTAAAGTGTTCCTTAAAAGATTATTTGACTGAGCACATCTATTTAATCAGTCAAGCTAAATTCAATTAATGTGCCCGCAGCGATGTACAACCTAATTAATAATTCAGTTATATGTTGAAAATTCATAACCTTGTAATGATATGACTCTGACTTAGTGTGCAGATCCAGATGTACATCGTCAACCTGTTCTCTTTTTTTTTTTACTGGCAGCGACATTGTAGACATGTTTTATTCATGATACATGTGTTATTAATCAGGCATTGTCAACAGCTGATCCCAGCATTCGTGTTGTCGTACAACAGGTGGTCAGAATGAATGGTGCTTTTACTACATACCGAACTCATGCATTTTTAAAATATGCTTTGTTTTCCTAAACCAACAATGCAAAATCCACAGTCACACAGTCCACAATCAGAACATGTACATTATAGTGATTACTTGTATATTTTTGATCGTAGGGATTATTGACCTCAGATATCAAAAAAGCATATGAATAAACTGAACACTCTCAATATTCTGCTGGAGTTGAGCAAACAGCGTACGTATCAATGTCTCTGTACACCAAAAGGATAGGGTGACATCAGAGCATAGTTCCCTACTAGAACCACTACGTAAGGCGACATGAGAACAAACACATTGTGTTTTGAAGAATCAGACAATGACATGGCATGACATTTCGTGGCTTTATGAAATAAAACAACCCTAAGCACCCCAGCCTGCTCTCCTCTTTAGCAAATCAAAGGCGGAGGGGCGAGCAGACCAACCTGTGCGGCTCCTTATCACTTGTTCTGATTGCGGATGCGCAGGCACCTCCTCTTCAGTGGCGGCTCCATCTCTGGGGGGCCCGCGGCCGTCAGCGGGGGGGCCAGGCCGCAGGGCAAGATGGTGGCCGTCTTATCGGCTGGCTTTGGCACGGGCTGAATCACGCAACCAGCCTTGGGCAACAAGGGCATTGCATACGCATGGTCCTCGTCGGGCACGGCCCCGGGGTCGGCCAATTTGGGATCCCCGGGGACCCCCGTGCCCCCTGCCTCCTCGGCGTTGGTGGCGGCAGCAGTGGCGGCGGCGGTGCCCCTCTTACCTGCGTCCCATTCGGCAGCGGCAGCACAGCTGTTCTCCTTCAGCTCTTCGCGCTCCAGCATCTCGGCGGAGGCCGACTCGGGCAGGAGGGGGCGCTGGTCTGCCACGGGCGTCGTCCGGCGGGCGGGCTCCAGGGACGGGGCGCCACCTCCGTTCACGATCACGTTGCAAGGCGCTGCTGAGCCCAGTTCCACAGCAGCTGGGGTGGCCGGGGCAGGGAGGGCAGGGGCGCTGCATGTGATTGGCTGAGTGGGAGGAGGTGTGGCTCCACAGAAGGATGGGTCAGCGCAGGGCAGCGCCACTGAGTCCAGCACGCTGCCTGATTCTCGGTCGCTCTCCTCCCCGCCTTGGCCCACGCCGCTGCCCTGCTCCGGCCGCCGGGCCTCCCCCTCGCTCACTGTTGCCGGACAGCTCTCAGCCTCCACCTTCACCTCCACGCTGGGCACCGCCCTCTGAATCACCAGATGCTGCCGAAGGCGCCGGCTAATGGTTAAGTCAATCACGCCCTCCGTGGGTGGAGCTGCGGGGGAGCTAGAGCGG
The DNA here is from genome assembly GCF_900700415.2 of Clupea harengus. Classification (NCBI taxonomy): domain Eukaryota; kingdom Metazoa; phylum Chordata; class Actinopteri; order Clupeiformes; family Clupeidae; genus Clupea; species Clupea harengus. The sequence continues at coordinate 21,576,529 of NC_045165.1, forward strand.
GAGTGGTGAAAGCTGCTGATGCCCCCACCACCGTTTGGGTACTCGGCCTTCACCGTCAGATCCACCACCCCCGCCCTGCTCCTGTCAGGGCCTAGTGCGTAGCCCGAATAGCTGGACCAGAGAGTGTCCGTGCTGGGGGAACCCTTCTTGGATTCCCCGCCTTCCCCTCTGGAGGAGCTAGGGGTGAAAGGCCGTGGGTCTTTAGAGTCACCTGCGGGCCCTGATGTCGGTCTGCTTGGCACAGTGCCATCGTTGCCGGGCCGGTCTTCGGAGGCCTTGGGGGTATAAGGGATGGGTATTGGGATGGGTATAGGCACGGGCAGAGGTACGATCACTGGGTAGGGCACCAGTAGTGTGGGTGGGGGCACCAGTGGCGACAGCGAGGGCAAGCCGAAGTTCATCATGGGCGGCATGTGCATTGGGCCGCCTTGCATCATGTTGACCGGAGGGAAGGGCAGGCCGGGCATATGGGCACCGTGGTGAGGAGGCATCATCCCGGGGTTCCCCGCAGCCAGCGTGGGGTTGGAGGAAGGGTGCATGTGTGGGGACATCATGGGCCGGTGCATGGGGCTCGAAGGGGGGCCCAGGTTACGAGAGGGCATAGGAGGTGCCATACCGGGGATCATGGGATTGGACAAGGGACTGTTTGGGCCGGGCTGGTGTGGAGGCCGGTGGTGGAAGGGGGGCCGCATGTGCTGCATCATCTGATGCTCCATGAACAGGTTAAGAGGAACCGGCCCGCGGTGCGTCATCACCATTGGGGGGCTGCCGGGCGGGCCCACGAGCGACGGGTGGAGGCCAGGCACAGGTGGCGGTGGATGCGGGTGCCCCGTGGGGCTTTCGTGGGGGGGTCGCGGGGTGGGAATCTTCGCTGAGGAAGAGGAGGACGACGATGAGGACGATGTCGAGGAACACACGGCGCCGTGCTCGGAGGGGGATCCCGACGCGGAGGGCCTGGCGGTCGACGTTGCGCCCCCTGGAGACGGGGCCTTGCGGCGCAGCTCGCTCAGAGGCGTGCTCCACGACTCGGGGGTCAGGAGCTGCACCCCTGCTCCGCCCTCGTTCTTGCCCTCTGCAACAGCGTGGGGTGGGTTGCACAGACCCCCCGGCAGGGCAGCCTGGGTCTCCTTGTAGAAGATGTCCATCTTGTACTGATTCAGACATTTGGCACTGCAGAACTGCAGACGTCTCTCACCGGCACCAAAGTCCAGGTACTCCTTTGTGTGGCGAATGTGCTTGCACCAGTCACACACCTATGACACATATGCAAGAACAAGGACAGTTACTTTTGAAAGAGATTGTACAGAATTACTAAATATGACCAGCATACCACAAAATAATAATTATGTTATTATTCACATTACAGCTTTCTGATGAACCTCTACTACCAGTGTCATCTATGAATAAATGAGACATAATATGGACAATGGCAAAAATATTTCATTCATTTGATTGTTTTAGTGCTCAAGTGCTTAACAGTGAGTTATTTTGTAAATATATAATGCCGATTTGAACTTTCCAGACATTCCAGATAGACCCACTCTCTCTTATTTTCTCTTTCCACATTCTCTCTCTCTCTCTTACACACACACACACACACACACACACACACACACACTCAAACTGCATGCCTAATTGTCCCTTGAAGGGAAAGCCTTTTAGCTGTGGCTCTGTCAGTTGACCCTGCGGCTGTGCCAGGAGCAACTGTGGGTGTCTGTGTGTCTGTGTGTGAGCATGTGTGTGTGTGTGTGTGTGTGTGTGTGTGTGTGTGTGTGTGTGTGTGCGCGCGTGCGCGTGCGTGTGCGTGTGCGTGTGCGTGTGCGTGTGTATGTGCCAGTGAAAATGTGTCTGGTCACCTGCAGTGTGTCCTGGGCATGCATGTGTAATTGTCAGTGAGTTAGCAGAGGGCTCCTCTGAATGCAAACACGCACCAGAGGGGTGTGCTGAGGCTGTGGTGGGGGGCTGATGCTGAGCCAGGGTGACAGGGGGGGCATGTAGATGAGACCTCTACACCGGGATGGCACTGGCGGGGATTGGAGAAACAGCCCCTATGCCACCCTGCTCTCCATGTCAGGGCTCGGTCCCTACCATCCTGAGTGGCAGGTGGTGAAATTAAGCTTTTTGTTCTGACCTCCCCACCACCATTGTGAAATTTGACTTTTTCTGCTGGTTGTCCTTGCCTTGTTTCAACCGTTCTCCTTATCAGTCCAAAAATCTTTTTTTCTATCTTCTTCTCTCCCTCACCCCTCTTCGTGTTCCACCCCTTCCTCCTCTCCTCTCCTCTCCTCTCCTCTCCTCTCCTCCCTCCCTCCCTCTCTCTCCCCCCTTCGTGTTACTAAGCCACTTGAGTCAGAGGAGTTGTTTCTGCTCTGGCTCTAAGCTCAGTCACAAATCCTACATTCGGCTGTTCCGGCGCCAAATTCCAGATTGGAAGCACAGCTTCCCCTGATTCAGGCGTACCGCATGGGAACAGGAATGAAGGGGAACAGCTTTATGGGGGTGGGGGTGGGGGTGGGGGTGGGATATGGGGGGGACGAGGCAGGCCCGGCAAGCTGATTTCCGAGCGTGGAGCAGGGAGATTAGCGCTGAGGCGTCGAAGGGAAGCGTCAGAGCCTCGCAGGAGATAATGAAGGCATTAATCAGCTGTCAGGGCCCTAAACGATGTGTGTGTGTGTGTGTGTGGGGGGGGTAGTGCATGGGTCTATGTGTGTGTGTATGTTTCTGTGTGTGTCTATATAAATATGAGTGTGTGTTGTGTGTGTGTGTATAGGGGGCGTGGTGGTGGTAGTGCATGAGTCCATGTGCATGTGTGTATGTGTGTGTGTATGGGGGCAAGTGTGTGTGTGACAGTATTTCAGCTGTCAAAACCCTCAACGACATCCATCCATCACAGTAAACATCACCCACCACCACTGCTGCATACTGATGGGCTGTGGGACAGCACTATATTAGGGTCTTACTTAGCTCACTGACATGCTCTCTCTCCCTCTCTCTCTCTCACACACACACACACACACACACACACACACACACATACACACACACGCAATGCAAAACTAGCATGCTGATATGCCCATATGC
>NC_045165.1:21589609-21594609 GCF_900700415.2 Clupea harengus
AGGCTTTTTACAGCTGAGCCACATCTCAACCCCAGCAGATTTAGGGCCCACTCACACACCCCGGCCTCTCCCTCTCTTTCTCTCCTCGCTCTCTCCTCTCTCTCTCTCCTCTCTCCCTCTCTTCCTCTCCTCTCTCCCTCTCCTCTCTCCTCTCTCCTCTCTCCTCTCTCCCTCTCTTCCTCTCCTGTCTCCCTCTCCTCTCTCCTCTCTCCGTCTCTCTCCTCACTCCTCTCTCTCTCTCCTCTCTCCCTCTCCTCTCTCCTCTCTCCTCTCCCTCTCCCTCTCCTCTCTCTCTCCTCTCTCCCTCTCCTCCTCTCTCCCTCTCTCCAACGCTGGAGTGCTGCACTCCCTATCCAGTGCAGCCACAGCAGCGTAGACTCCGTCCACCACACTCGCTTCCCCAACACTTCACCACCATCCCTCCTGGATGAATGGCAGCACTCAAACTAGTGAATCATTTTAGTTTGACACTGTACATCGACTCTACACCTCAAACAGGAGTGCCTCCATTCTTAAGAACAGTGAGTCATCTGACGAATGGCATTTTCAAGTACAGTGAGCACTTTTAGAGGACCTCGTCATTATGTGTGCATGTGTCATATACACACCCTTATGACTAAGCCTCTGGAAAAGATATGAGAGTACTTTTGTTTTAAAAAACTGATGTTTTTGTCCAATTTTTTTTTTTTTTAAGTTGGCAGGAAGACACATGTCATTTCTGTGAACTGGCTATCTGGCAGGTCTGCTGGGCCTGTGTACGTTCTCAAACCTGCTCTACCTTAATATTCAGTCTCAAATTACACCTGCACTGGGAGCAAGAGAAGGACACCTCTGAATGGCACCTCTCTCCACAGACATCCCTTTATCTCAGATATCTCTGCTGAAATCTGAAATCTCTACAGCATAGAAACACACCTGTTTGTCATATACAGGTAAAAGGTAAAAGGTAAAGATCTGGTATTTGGCAGATGCTTTTCTCCGAAGCAATGTATAAATAGAGTGACATGTTTCTCTTGTCTACGCCTCGTGTTCTTTTATGTAGCGGTGGCCACTCTTCTGTGCTTGGTCTTGGCTGTCAAGGACTCCCTTTCTGTTCTTATATGGGGCTCCTGGTGAGGCTCCTACTTCACCTTCCATCCTTCCTTCCAATGTGGGGGGATGGAGGAGGGTTGGGTGCACCCCCACAGCTAGTCAGGGGGCCAGGTAGGCTGAAGGGAGGTGCCGGGGAGGTGGCGATGCTTTGAAATGTTGATTTGCTTACTCCAGCCCCTCCGCCCGCAAACTGGTGCAGCATATGGAGTCTGGCTTCTGCAGACGCTTTGTTGTTTTTTTTTTGCTGTTGGCAGGCGGGCTGTGGGTTTTATACATTATTCTGTTTGTGGGGATGCAGGACACATCCATGTTTGGGAAGACCATGTTTACTGATCTAGGGAGCCCCAGTCTTCTGGCTGAGTCAGGTATGTGTGCATCTCCACTGACTCCTGATACCAACACCTACTCCGGGACCACTCAGGCTCTCTGGGCTTCAGTTAACGGCTGAGGCTTAACACAAGCTCCTGCTCTCACACCCGAGGTCATAAAGAGTCTTCTGCAGAAAAGCTCAATGACTGTTCTTTTTTTATTTCCTGCTTCCTCTCCATCTGTTTGTCTCTGTCTCTCTCACTTGCTTCTTTTCTTTCACTATCAGACTTCTTCTTCCTCTCTCTCTCTCTCTCTCTCTGGCTCTCGTTCTCTGTCTCTCTCCTCATCCTCTTCAAGTTTGAGCAGTGCAAAACTAAACATTTGTCTCATGATTGCAACCCTTCAGTCGATGGGGCAGAATATTGAGTTTGTCATTTCTTTTGGGGGAATGATAATTTGTAATTATCCCCGGCGAAATAAAAGTCTGAACATCCCTCTTACTGCGCTGGCACTGATGTCTTGTTTCTTTTGGATCCTCGGTCCCCGCTATCCAGTTTTTGGCGGCGTGCGTCTCTGTTCTCTGTTCACTTGCGATTTACGCACGCAAACCTCCACTCCTCCCTTCTGATGTTTCCAAGACTGCAGACTAAACCCAGAGATTCACGGGGCCGGCCAGCCGGCTGGCCTCAGACGTGGACTGCAGATCAGAGTACATATTTACACTAGAGCTGCCACCACAGAAAAGGATATCTGTCTGTCAGACACCCAAGATGTGCCAGTCATGCTCAAAAGCACCTTAGCACCTCTTTCTAATACGCATACCTGAGTAATGCCTAAGTAAGACCAATGGCAAATGCCTAATGGGTGTGAGTGTCCATATATGTATCTGAATGTGCCCTAGTGTCTATGTGAATATGTATATGCATATATGCAAGTGTGTAAGTGTGTGTGTGTGTGTGTGTGCGTGTGTGTATGTATGTGTGTGTGTGTGTGCATGTGTGTGTGTGTCTGCGTGTGTGTGTGTGTGTATGTATGTGTGTGTGTGTGTGTGTGTGTGTGTGTGTGTGTGTGTGTGTGTGTGTGTGTGTGTGTGTGTGTGTGTGTGCCTGTTTACGCACACACACGCACACACACACACACACACACACACACACACACACACTGTTCACATAAACACATTCACAGTCTTCCTCTTTTTGCCCCTAGTTTATTAGTCACCCCTATTGCACTCATCTATCTCCTTCCCTTCAAATATACTACAATAAAGAAATGTAAAGGCCTCTTATTAAAAACTTCTTCAAAGGCTGATATATACTGTATAGCCTCTAGCAATATTAGTAATAGAGTTCCTTCATGAAACACTGTAATTGACTAATTAGGACTATCACACCAGTGACAGACCAGCTATGACAAAGTGGTAGAACACCTCATCCATTCAGAGTGTTCACTGTTTGACAGGCATGTTTAAGATGTTTAAGATGTGGAATGGGGGGGATGATCCCAGCAGGCTAGAGGATGGAGCGCCTCCAAAAGGCCTCCCTCCGTCTGAAGGCCTGACCGCCATGCCTCCATCATGGCAGGGCTGCACCCACGCTCTCCCCTCACGGATGGGGGCAGATAGGGGCAGAACCTGGGAGGTCAGCCCACTGTGCCTCCCCGACCACCAGCCTGGAAAGCTGCAAATTCCTTGCGCGCCAAAAAAAAACATGGGGCATTCAGAGTGAGAGCCACCTCTGGGGGGGGCTGGGGGGGTGGGCATATGGAGGGGACTGGGAGGGGGGAGATGGCGGAGGGCTGATGGTGGTGGTGGTGGTGGGAGGGTGGAACCGGAGCCGCCCACTCACGGTCACCACAGGACGGGGGGTCGGGTTTCGCAGACGAGGCAGCTGCAGGTATTTACCGAAACGCGACGCTGCAGCCGCAGCCCCCGTCTCCCCCTCGCTACCCCGCGCCCCGTCTCGCCTTTCAGACACGCACGGACATGAGATACTTTTCAGCCGGGCTTGTTGGAAAAACTGGAGGGTTTGTTGTCGCAGCCGACCTTGTGGTGTATATGAGGGGGGGGGACTGAAAAAAAGGAGAGAAAGCGGGAGCGAGTAAGAGAGAGAGAGAGAGAGAGAGAGGGAGAGAGGGAGAGAGAGAGGGAGAGAGAGGGAGAGAGAGAGAGAGAGAGAGAGAGGGAGAGGGCTCAGAAGGGTATCGCTTACACGAGCCTCTCGCATGAATGTGAGGGCCAGGATACGGAGTTGGCGCAGCCTAAGCAAACAGGCCCTTTGTGTGCGCGGGAGCAGCTCTCTGGTGTGTACTGCCTGCAGACAACATGAAAACAGTGCCGTGTAGGCTGTTGTGGGGGCCGGAGCACTCATGTATCTCCCGCCGAAGCCGCGGTCCCCCTCTTTGTTTCCTCAGACTCTGGTCCGGCTTGAGGCCTTGGGTGCTTCATCGAAGTGAACCCGACACCAGGAATCTTCTGAGCCCCAACTCTACCCGGCTCAACTCTCAACCCTGTACCCCCACCCCCCTCCCCCCTCCGCCCCCCCTCCCCCAACCTCAAGTGCACTCTGGGATTACCACAGGGTGCCGTGGGAACAGCAAACAACAACTTGTGACATCAGTACAGTAACAAAGAGTGGGTGCTGTGACACTGTGAAGAAGCTTGAAAGAAAGTGCTTGAAAGAGAGATTGAACAAAGGGAGGAGAAGAAGAAGAGAGAGAGAGAGAGAGAGAGAAAGAGAGAGAGAGAGAGGGAAGAGATGTGATGATACGCTAGCTATCTTCTTCTGTGCAACACATAAACAAGTTTAAAATTATTGCCCTTGAGTGACTGTTTATGTTCCGTCAGCTATTGGCTCTGCAACCCCGCCTAGTATAGCAGGCTGTTCCAGAAGGCATAAAAGCCAATAAAAATGGACACGCATGGCAGTGATTGAGTGAGGTTAGCAGTTTCCCTGCCGCATCTATGTTTACTGTTTCACATGATTGGAATGGTGAGGTCAAAATGACAGAAATGAATTGAAGTCAATCCCTGATTGAATTTCACATAACTGATTTGCTCAATTAATTACACACACATTAAAACTAACTCTTCCACATGGCTCTGCAGGCATCAAATTGTAATAACTGAGGGCTGGCCATTGGGCACAGTGAAAGACTGGCACACCCCCAGCCCCCCCATACCCCCCCCCCCCCTTTCCAACAGATAAAGCATGTGCCATTCCAGGTCAGCACCCCCAGCATGTCGAGTCAAGCAAATCAACTCAGTCTAACAATAAGCACAGTCCCTCTGAGCTGACACGACTAGTATTCACCTGGGAGAGAGGGAGAAAATATAGAGCATGAAAGGAAGAAAGGACACAAATAAGGGAAAAGGAGAGACAGAGACAGAGACAGAGAGAGGGAGAGAGAGAGAGACAGAGAGAGAGACAGAGAGAGAGAGAGACAGAGAGAGAGAGAGAGGGAGAGAGAGAGAGAGACAGAGAGAGAGAGAGTAGAAATGAGAAAGAAATGCATACACACATAGAGCAAAAAAGAGAGAGACAGGGAGAAGCAATTGGTTCTCAGAGCAGGGGACTGCATTTGTGTCTGTGGCCAGCCAGCCA
>NC_045165.1:21599609-21607109 GCF_900700415.2 Clupea harengus
AGCCGCCTGTCACTTCGCATCACTCCGCCTTCACCCGCTCCCGAGCTGGGAGACAGGAGAACTCTTCCCATGATGCCTCGTGACAGCTCTCCCCTCCCAGGCAAGAGGAGGGCGATGGCGTTTGCCCAGGGGGAGAGAGAGGGAGAGAGAGAGAGCACTACCGATTACAGGGGGAGGCAGTTAAAATGCTCTCCAACCAGACACACAGGATGGAGAGTGCATCTGCAGACAGCCCAGAGTGTGCTGATTGCACTGAGGAGACAAAGGGTCTTCATTTTTAGCCCTCTAGGAGAGTTGCTACAAATCACTGCACATAACCAAAGCCACCCACTTTCTACTTATTTGCAAATCCATATAAAAAGAAAAGGTTTCTTTTTTTTATCGCAGAGCAGGGGCTCAGCCTTTTTTGCACATCTGGTGTTCGAGTAGGCCAACGCTCCTTCCATTTTTTCCTCCTGAAGTCAGACTCTCCCACAGGGAGCCATTCTGATAATTCACAGTTATGGCATCCTAATGACTATACGAGTATGGGGCGCAAAAAAATGTGCACATTAGTCTTTCACCTTCCTCCTCACCTCCTGATCCATAGCTGGCTCTCGCACCCTCTCTCTTTCTCTCTCTCCCTCCCTCTCTCCTTTTCATTTTTTTCACTCTTCCTCTTTTTCTTTCTTGTTAAGCCTAATGGGACTTGAGTGAATTTGCCTTTTTGGACGGAGGACTAATTCGCAATTACGAAGAATAACTCCCTTCAGGACGACTGGTGGCCGAGGCAGACACCGCTTGCATATTTTATGACGCTTAATTTGTCCGCTGCCCCCATTTATTCCTGCTCTGTGGTTGTTTGGGTGGAGGCTGAGGTGAGGCGAGGCGCTGTCGTCGGTTGTCCACGGGCCTGCCGTCCACCAACTGAGAAACTTCCAGCGGAGTATAGGGCTGCAGCCGGTGAAGTGCATGAATGCTTTGTGTCTTTCCCCGAACATGACTGGATAATGCGGAGGAGAGAGGCCTTTCATCTAGCCTTACGAACAGGCGCGGCCGTGTATGCATACGAGCTCACTGCCCTGGGCTGACAGTTTAATTGTGTCTGACGAAGGTGGCATCCCCAAGAGCTCACAAGAATAGATTTGTTCATGCCTTATGTGCAGGAAAAAACAAAGGGGATGTCCCTCATGTTGAGTTCTCAAATAATTTTTTCACTTGGAGAGACCTTTTGTTCAACCGGATTACCTTCAAGAGACAATGCTTGTGTGAGACGGTGTTAGAGTAGGCAAAAACTGAACCGTTTCCACCATTGGGCCAGTATGAATTAGGGCCATCAGCAGGTCAGCTGGAGCCCTTCGTTTCAGGCTTTAAGCCCCGTAAACAAATTTGATATGCATTTCCACCATCGGGCCAGTGGCCCCACAGTATTTACCAAGAACCTGCCCAAAATGGTCAGGTCTGGGCGCAAACACATTAAACAGCCTCTCACTGTTTTTCATCTGGTAGATCAATTCTAAATATACTGCATGTTCTTCTCTGCAGAGAAGACGTGAAGGCTGCCCAAGTGACGCTCCTTAGAATGTTACCAGTCACACTGCTGTCATTACTGGTCTTCTACACGGGTCCCCCACAAGGACCCGCTCTACTGGAACCAGTAGACCAGACCAGTTAGGTGTTACTCATCCTCACGCTCCTCTTCTCCTTGTTCCCCCTTGTGTCACCACCCTACTCCCTCCACCCTGCTCCCTCCACCCTGGAGTTTGGTTTGAAGGAAACGTGTGAGTCTGAGTCTGGAGAAGTTAGAAATTGTCACTGTGCCTAGAATGGTTAGAATTAACATTCAAATACATCGTACATAATATAAACAAATTTGTCTCCTCTATTGATTAAAATTGTCATGTATAGGAATAGAAAATAATTTAGCAATCCATATCACAGGTAGACTGAAGATGTGGCTCTAATATAAATCTACTAACAGCATATGCTATATTTACCATTAGATAGCCAGCTGAAGGTACAGCTTCAATTGTTTAAAGCACGTTGTGGCTATCGTAGCCTGTTTAAAGCACACTGTAGGTTAGGATAACATGCTAATCGTTCCTTGCAATAAATTAGTTTCAACAATCATGTAATCCCAGTTTAATATTAATTAAACATCCATACAAATTTGAGCCAGGCTTTCTTCTCAGCCTTTATGCCTGTCAACCGAAATCCATCAAAAGTGTTACAGCCGTGTTGGTTCTTCTCCCCTGCTTTATAAAGGCACCCTTGCACGTTAACAGCCCAAATATTAAGCAGAACCCTGAGTTTGGGTGCTGACCAGCTCTACCAATTGTATATTTTCTGTTCTGTTCTGTTCAGTGTATTTGGTTGTGTGTGACTAGTTATTTTGTAGTTTTGGTACTGACCCTGTCTTACCTGACTCAGCTAACCCCGCCTTTCACCTTGACCTCAAGCACTAGTTGGTCTGAGTTGGCCCAAGGGTAATCAGCGGCCAAAAGCCCCTGGTCGCTGGCCCTGAGGAAGCTCAGAGACCACACAATCAAGCCCCGGAAGGGAAATGGAAACGCAACTGGGCTTGGCACGCACTAGCTCGTTGGCATTTGGCCCGGAAGTGGAGCTTATCAATCAGCTTATCAATCAACCAGCTTATCAATTCTGCTTGCTGGCAAAAATTGTTTACTTTCTTTGGTGGGGCATAGAGTTTAGGAAGTAATTGCTGATGTACATTTGAGTCTCTGAAATTCACCAGTCAAAATGGTTACTCCATGATCTTTAGACCAACTGTAGCAAAGCCCACCAAGCAAGGTCAATCAGCACCCCTACAGAGAGACCTAGTGCAAGGTGCATGTCGCAGTTATTTCAGAAGATGAAAATATTTTCAAACAAAATGGCCGCCATTGCAGGGTGTTTTCCTTTGGGCTCTTCTGGCCTCCACCTCATCTTCTGCAACTCTCGCTCACCCCCGAGTCGTGTCGGCGACGGGAAAAAATCTGGTAATTATGAGTGCCTCAGTCTCTCCTGGCATACCTGCACTTCAAAAGACCCTCTGTGTTCTACTCGCGGGGCATATGAATAATTCAGCAGTGGGGGGAGGAGGGGGGGGGGGGGGGGGGGGGGGGGGGGCGGAGGGTGTTGGGGGTGGGCAGAGGGGTGGGCGTGCTGGCCGGTGTTTGTCGGATAGTTAGCGAGGCCACACCATCTGTTTCCCCAGCTCCAGACACACGGCCCAGGCAGGGTCATACCAGGCTGGGGAAACTCCTTGCAGGTGATGCCAGCACGTTCCTGCCACGGGAGCTGATAAGTCTCCCGTGCCATGGCACACTCCCGTGGCACAACGGAGCTCTCTGTTCCACCCGCACCCACAATAACTTTCCACTGAGCAGTGACAGAACTAGGTTCAGCTCTCAATAACATTCAAGGCTCACTCCGTGACCAGTCCTAAACCTGAGAAGATGTATGAGCCTCGATGAGTTGCCAAGCAAAGTCACTGAAATTGGGTCACACATGGACAAAGACACAGACACACACACAAAACACACCACAGACACAGATACAGACACCCACAGTCACATACACATGTTGGATCAGTGAAGGGGAGGTTGTGAGACATTCTCAGTTGTGTGTGAGATGTCATGATGTGTATGTGAGGTGACTGAAATGACAAGGTATATGTAGGGTAGGGTATAATGGAGGGTCTTACCAGCTTGCGGTTTGATAACTGGAGGTGGTATAAGGGGGACTATGATAGGCATGCTCCCATGATCCTTTGTGCTGGGATTGGAGGTGGAGGGGGTGGAGGATGGCTCCGACATCACTCCATTCCGAGGGGTAGGTGTGGAGCGAGAGCTGTTGGCATGGGGTGGTGAGCTGGTGCTGTTCTCCATCGCTGAGGCTCTTTGCAAAGAATTTTCTAGAAGCAATGAAGGAACACAGATGGTCTCTTAAGATTAGGTTCGGCCCAATATTTTGTTAGGAGCGGCACAGTCTCAAATTAAACATCTATGTATTACTTTTTCAACCAAAATGTGGTGGAAACCACTTTATAAATAATTTTTATGGAGAGATTCTGTTGAAAGACTGAAAACTATAAATAATTTCGAAGGAGAGTGGAACTATTTTTCTAAATGAAGCCAAATTCAGATTTCTACTTAGACATTGCAAATAACGATCATGCAATTAGCATTTCCACTGCAAACATGGACATCTCTTAACTACAGAGGTGATGGTGATTGGGGATTAGTGATGTGACAGTGTTTACAAAGCATCCCCCAGAATGCCCAGTGCAATCACAAGTGCACAGTGTGAGAGGCGTCTCCACCATCCAGGCCTGTGGTATTGCAGACGCATGCCACGCAAGTTTGCTTTCATTTTCTGGCACAGGCACAGACTTCCATCAGCAAACACCACCCAGCCAGCAGAGCCTGCGCCACAGCACACATACTTCACTCACCCACACACACACACACACACACACACACACACACACACACACACACACACACACATGCACACACACACACACACCAACTAAATAAATGCCACTTTCCTGTACCTGCAGCCAACAAGAGCAGGATATTTTTTTAAAGGACGAGGGATGAATAAATTATCAACAGATTTCCATTTGTCATTACAACTCAATGTGTACTTGGGGTGGGGGGTTACGATAAATGAGTTAATTAGGTTTGATTGTTTTGCACCTAATCTCGGCGTCCACAGTGACGACGGTGGACAATAACAAAATATCGTAATCTGTGCGTCACGGATTTGTCTGATGATGGAATGTAATTATGGGGCGAGAGCAGGGGCAGGGGCAGGCGCAGTGAGTTAGCGGCTTCCGCCGACGCTCCTTACAGCCTAAATCTCCCTACTTTTCCCACACGGGCCGGCAAACGCCCTGAGGGAATTAACTTCATTGTGTCACCATCCAGTCCCAATCCTCGTAGGGGCACTGCCGCTCACAAGAAGCTGTAGACACTTGACAATTTAAATCCTGCTAATACCCTCAATTTCGTGCGGCGGGGAGAATGTTTCAGATGAACCCGGGATCACTCCTCTGCTGAGCTCATCTGGATTTCCTCCGAGAGGAAACAATGGGAAAAGCTCTAGGGCTTAATCATGATAAGTTGCTCTGAACTTTGTGGCCTGTGCTGGGTAAAATTGGACGCGCTGCTTACAAACTTGTGATTAACTTTCTCAGTCCTACCTCATTGAAACAATCAATAGATTACAAATGGCAAATGATTTGACACCTGTATCCATGTCTTATCAGGTGAGGTGTATTTTCTATGTTATCCATCTTTTTTGTGCGCTTACCTTTGACCACTGAGATGTGCTGCCGAACCTCCCCATCCGGATAGTTCCGGATCTCAATGTCGTCTGAGTCTCTGAGCTCCACCTTGTCATATCCGTACCAGCCCAGCAGCTCATTCATAGTGTTCTCTGCAAAACTCTGTCGGGGGACAAGAGTGAAACCAGCAAACAATTTTAGTTCGGAACAAAAAAAAAAAAATGAGGCTTCAGGAGTGTAAAACATGCTGCATCACCAAAAACAATACCCCACACGCCAGTTATGTCAAATGCATGGCTCAGTCCACTGCTTATGCCAGCTCTGGTGTAAGGGATGAGCAATGATTTGGTGTCCTCTGATTTAGTCCACAGGTAAAGTTCATTAACCAAAAGGGTTGAATGAAGGCTTCATTTCTGTGTTTGGAGCCTTTCCTTGTTTGGAGTGTTCAGTATTTTACACTCATAATGAGAAATGGAGCTGTGGTGTAGATTTGGTACATTTTAGCATTTTAAACATGTCAGGTCATCAGTGTCCACAGGGTGGTAACTTGAAGACTACATCAAAATGTTTTATCATATTAGCTTTCAACATCTGATTCGCAACACTGTATATCAACCTCATTCGCTGACTCTGATGCTTTTACTGGTTCAATAAGCAGGTTACGACTCAAGACTGAACTGCGCTATATAAAATCTGGTATTCTCATCGGTTTCAGATTATTGGTGATAAAATATAAGGTCCATAGTCCATCTACTTGACAGGGATAATAAAGTTGATGGTTAGAGTTACAGAGGACAGTATGATTTTTTCAAACTGATGCGCTAGAAATGCTTGCTTGTCTGTCAGGGATTAGAATTGCAGCTTCCCTGTGAGGAATAGCAAACATTTTAAAAGTCTGTGGCTGAGTCATTATTGCCTGAAGAAATGCCAGGAACTCAGTATAATGTTTGTCAGTCTATCCATTCCTCTGTTCGCTACAGCACCTTGTCGAACAGGCAGGAATGAAAACATTTCTGCAAGTGGAAAGCTTGAGGTGGATTGCGTTGCTACAAAATCACGTGGGTGGGGTGGCAGTGAGATTCAGAGTCTTGAGCCTTATACCTGGCTCTGGACCAGGGATGTCTATGTGCTATAAATGCAACACAAGCTTGAAATCGTCGTGGTAAACACAGGCAAGGCAAAATTAACTGACAACAAGCCAGCAAGGAAAACAACATGCCCACAGCAGCACTTTCTTCCTTTGTGTCATCTCCACATCACCTCCAGGAGAGAGTGACTACTTCTACCTCAAGGATTCAGTCATGAGTCCAGAGGCTACGTTCCAGCGGCTAAAAAAAGTTAGGTAAATCATAATCATGAATCACTGCAAGGTCAGTTTGCATCTTTATACAAAGACGCTGTAAATCACTGAACGGTCAAGACCAAGCTACACCTCAGACACGGAGTACTGCAAACCCTCATATCTCTGTTTGACAAATCAGACTGACAGATGGACTCAAACAAGTCAGTCTGTAGAGATGCTGAAATCTCGTAATTAAGAACATCCTAATTAAGAGCTGCAGTTCACTAGAAACCACTAAAGGATATCATTTCCACTGACACTTCTAAAACCCTCCAGATGTTACATACAGCAAATCACAAGTCCCACACCAATGACAGTAGCATATGGTTGTCTTTAAGTGCAAACAAATGATGCACAGTACTACAGTTTACATGACAATAGTCTAGCAGGATTTAGCGAAACATAGGTAACGGAATTCTTAGCCACGGGTTAGCGCGGGAACTCCTAACACCTTTGTCTAATTTGCCCAGTCATGTCTCTCCAGCTCCACATAAAACCTGCCGACGTCATGCCTGTCATCGACACAGCCCAGGTTCTGGAGGAGTCAGACCTCCTGCTTAGAACAGAGACTGTAACCATCCCTCTGTGGGTGGCAGTCAGGAGTCTATTCTTACATCCCCTTTCATGGTCAAAACCACGGAGAGACCGCCACGGCTTTCTGCCGACATCCCTCTCAGGCGCTTCAGCCTGTGAAAGAGGTTGGTGTGTGGCATGATTTAAAATATCCGACAAACCTGTTCCAACGTCCCTTGTGGTACCTCGTGAAATAGAAACAAACCAGTAGAAAACACTTTTTTTTTTACAAACAGATCTCTTAAACATTTGAAGTACTATTATCAAATGGCTATAAACTGTCTCCTAGTTATCTATGACCAGGACTGTAAAG
>NC_045165.1:21612109-21724609 GCF_900700415.2 Clupea harengus
CAATTTAAGACAACATAGTCTTAACCCATTCAATTATGTTCATCAACACTCAAGAGTGAGTTTGCTCTCTCTCTCGCTCTCTCTCTGTTACACACACTGAACACACACACACACACACACCCACACGCACCCACACACACACACACACACGCACACACACACACACACACACACGCATACCCCCACTGGGTGCACAAAGGCATACACACAAACTGTCACACATCTATGCACTTGTACACAAACACACACAGAGAATTGTTCACTTGTGTACTTACCCACACAAAACCACTATTTAAGCACACACAGACACATCCATTTGTAATACCGATTGTCCTGATGCAGGTCACTCCCATCTAATTCATGCTCTGACAAAACAGGTGAAAAAGTTGCTGCCACTACTGTGATAAACTAACAAAGAAACTGTCATACAGAAAATCTAAAATGAAGCCTTATTTTCATTATCTCTGTCCCTACAAACAGGTACACATATAAAGTCACACATAGACGGCACTCCAGGGTCATGCACTCTTTAAACTCACTTCCCATGTTTTCTGATTTATTCTTTTCTGCATACATGTAAAGGTATAATCATACCCATCATTCCTGGAGATAATCTGATGAGTGGAGAGTCACTAATATACACATACAAAAGAAATGTGAAAACATCTCTAATTGCCACAAATGAACATCTGAGATAAATAGACTGCTTCTCTGATAGAGCTTGTCAACAGCCTTTGACAAACGGGGAGCAATACCAGTGATACAACATTTGTATTACAAACGGTATTGCACATTTATAGAACATGTTTAAATCCTTGCGTCAGATTACCTGTGACAATAGTTTTCGGTGCAAATCTTATCACATTTTCTGTGTGAGCATTTTAGCACAATTTGTCAGAAGTTCACCATATAGCGCAACAACTTTATCTCCTGCCACAGACATGCATGTTTTAAGTCTAGTGTGTGCACTGGAAGAGACGAACAGTTTGAGATGATGGTGATGCGGATAATTATCTCACCGACGAGACGAGGATAGCGTTTCATAGATTTTCATTAACACTCAAGCTATTGATTTAGATTAGAATAAGCTACAGTACAAGCTTGGCTAAGGATAAAAACAAATCGAAACCTAAAATCAGCGTAACAGGGATAGTCTCACCAACGGGCTATCAAAACATTGGGATATATTTCAGTAAACAAGACCTGTCATATAAATAGGATTTTAAATGAAATTATCTCATTTGGAAAGTGTTTAGTAATTCCAGTCTTCCATACAAGACGCTGGCATTAATATTTGTCCAGGCTTTTATATTCGGAGGCAGGTTTTCATTTTAAAAGAGCTAGGCCAACTTGACTAAATCAATTATAATACTTCACCAATTGTGGGAAACAAAATCATGCCAGTCAAAAGACGATTGGGACCGATGCTAAACCTCGCTGCAGGTCAATCAATATCTGTCAAATTTAGGAGTCCCTGAGGATAGCTCAATGAAGATGCATCAACAGCAATTAAGCAGGTGCCCTGCCATCATGCATTTTATGACAAGAAACAACGGGGCTATCCCCATAGGATTCTGCAAAACATTGAATGGTTTGGTTGGTTAAAAAAGCTCCTAGAAATTTCCCCCAATGTATGGATTGGTAAATGCATAACCGCAAATAAAATATTGTCCGCAACTGAATGATATACGGTGACAAGTGAGACTGTAACAATCAAAACAGCCTTGTGTGTACACAGTGGCTTACTACAGACAATGAACACATGAAAATCCAAAGACAAAGATGCAATGTGCTTCTTGCGTGTGCTGTGGTCTGCTCAGATTTCGCTTTGCTTCAAGACGGTTGCTCTGTGCCAAGCAAATGCTGAACACAATAGACACGCGTGACCCTAAATTAATGTAAAGGCTAAAGCTTGGGAAGATAGTGTTCTTGTCAGGCGCTTTCAGGCAGGCGCACATCTGGAATGCCTGCCGCCAGCGCTACGGCTCCGCCACAGCTGGGCAGACATCGCTTTCCTGTCGTTCACGAGAAGTAGTTTTGGCGATGAAATGCAAGGTTATATGTGAACCACGTTAAGGCTTTATCGGCGTTAACGATTTTCTCCAGACACTCTCTGTCACAGTCGCTTCCATAACAGCTTTGTTTTCACAGAGGTTACAGGAGTGGTAGCCTAATCGTAGTAGTAGTAGCCTACAGTGTTGACGCTAAGACTGACGCACTGGATTTTCCATTAACTCCACAAAAACCATGCGAAAGAAGGGTATCTACACAAAAAATAAATGGGCTTCAGCAATATGTTATGTTTCATTCACCTGCGTACATTTTTCAGGAATTTTAGATTCTTAAGCTCAAACGAGAGTTGAATATAAATATATTTTTGGTCAACCAGCATTTTGCTATATGTAAAAAAAGGTGAATACATTCTGACTTACTAAATTATTCATTTATTACTATTTTCTTAGAAATATGAGTCATAAACCGTAAAGAAATCTGTACGACATGCTCTGCAGCCAAAAATCAAAGTTCGCCAATTATCCACAACATAGCGCGTCAATGAATCAAGTCTCTATTCAAATCCGAGGGCGGAGCGGCAGGCGCTCAGTGTTTCTGAAAATGACAAGCCTTTATGGTTACCCCGAAAACCACGCCGTTTCTCAGACGAGCTCACGAAACAGACAGGACCTACCTTCATCTCCTCATTAATTTCCCGTTTCACGGGGTGAGCTGGTTTTCGGCTTCTTTTATTTTCTGGAGGTCTACCTTCTTTCTCCATCTCTGCCATTTTTTACTATATCTCTGTCAATATTTGCGGTGGGGAGAAAATCGGAGTGTGTCTGAGGCGGGGCCGTTTCAGAGTTGCAGAACGGCGTGTGTCAGGCGTGAGAAGAGCCCCGGTGAAGTTGATGCTGCTGTTGCGGGCTCGCGATGCCCGGTTGAGTCAGCCATCTTCTGCCTAGTATTTCTCCACGGTCTGAGCGCTAGTTGGAGTGAGCCTTTTCGGTAAGGCAAATGAGAGGTTGTGAAAAAAGCCAGACAGGGGGAGGGGCCTCGACTGTAACTCTATACGAGGCGCTGATCCCGGGAAGGCTATTTCCTCCCAATTTTCCACAGATAGGTTTTCACTCTGGACTGCACGCGTGTCAGGGATTGCTGCACGACATCATTGAATGAGCTGTTTATTCGGATCTATAATTTTGACCACTTCTGCATGCTTTGTTTCATGCCGGGGGTTGCCTGACATCTGGCCTCTGCCACACTTTGTCATAGACAATGGAGAACAATGATACATCACAATAATAAATCATGAGAAATATGCCCAGCTGTAGCCTGTATGAGCCTGGGTAAGCATAGGTATATGTGTGTGTGTGTGTGTGTGTGTGTGTGACAGAGAGAGAAAGAGACAGAGAGAGAGAGAGAGACCAGTGCCACTGTCACATGTAGTTAGCTCTCAGACTTTTCATTGGGAAAGTAAGTAGAGTCCACACAGAGCTGTTGAACTGACATTGTACCCGCTCTGATTTCTTTCACATTGGCTTGTGTGGCCTGCTGAAGTCACCATTTTGTGACATGCCATTTTCCGTTGTGTGGCATGCCGTGCAGTAATCACGGTAACTCTTCATAAGCTTAACCTCAGGAGTAACCAAACAAATGTCTTAAAATCATTGCCCTAATGCAGAGCATCAGCACATAATCGGCTGGTCACATGAGAATTCATTTTTATTCCATGTCTTCACATTCGCCCCACTCCGTTCAGAAATATTTGCCCATGGTGTTGTAATACATGCTGGTGTCTGGTTACAACGAAGTCAAGAACAATACATCTCTTGAAAAGAGGATTGCCAGTACATATTTAAATTAAGCTTGGATTTAACGCCACTCTGAAACATTAGCCCTGTAATTAAAAGGAAACAGACCCATTCGAGGAGGACCTTGTTCAGTCATCAAGTGCATAACTAATGGCGAAGTCCTTGATCATTCAATAGGATCTTAATGAGAACATCAAGATGTTCAATATGCTGTATGACTATATTTGCATGCTGGCATTACTCTCTTTCTCTTTTTTCTCCCCCCCTTCCTATCTCTGCCTCAAGCAGGGGGGGTCCCCTCTCTGAGCTGGGTTCTGCTCAAGGTTTCTTCCTGTTAGAAAGGATTTTTTTTACGTTGTCTTGTGCTGGCTCTAGAGGCTTTAGGTCTTAGGTCTTTAGGTCTCTAAGCATTTTAGTCAATGTCCATTGTGAATGGCACTATATCAATTGATATAAAAAATGGAGTAGAATCATTCCAAATTAAGGCAACTTTGATTCCCAAATATGTTTTAAAATACAGACGTATATGAAGGTAAATCTGTTCCAAATCTGAAAGTAGTTTTAAGGATAAGTGTTTCTTTTGTTAATTTCTCAACTTAGTTGCCGCTGTCACATTATTACAGAAGTTATACTTCTGTGAAGCCTGCCACACATGAACATACAAGTGAGTGAGTGTGCATGATCATTTGTCCCAGAGGTTCATCTCCCCTTCTCCCTCTCATCTCACATCCCAAAGTTTGATTCATTCCTAGATGAAAGGAGGGCGCCATGACACCAGTCCCTCAGTCTGGCCCTGTGTCCTTGAGCGAATCTCTACGTCCCATCCCAGATCACAAGCAGATGGGCTTGTGACTCAATGAGCACATTGTTTGACATACACAACCCCCGCTAGGGCCAACAAACATTATCCCATGATAAACAGTTACACTGTTGCAGGGATGATGTTACACAAATTGATACAAAAATGAGATGCCCAGGCATATGTAACACAGGAGGGGGGGCATGGCTGCATTTCTTCAAAATGTATTGGCTTTCATCCGATTCAATTCCACAGCTTTTAGCATTGTGGATCAAGTGCAAAAGAATATGGTTTGTAAATGTGAGCGAGGGTTCTACTATGCAATGACAAATAAGATTAGAAGATGGAATTTTCGTCTCTCGGGAGAGAGTAAGTGGAAAAGTCACGAGGCAAAAAGGGGTTTGCTCCTTACACTGCTCCATGCTTGTTTACAGACCATCTCTATTTCAAAAGATACTTATGGGATTTCGAGTAGAGGGGAAGTTTTACAAAAGGAATTAAAACAAGATACAAAACAGCTGGGTCGAGAATATCACTACAATTACAATCATCCGCTGCTGGTTAGCCAAAGATAAACATTCAAGTCTCAATCAAGGGCCCAAATAAAGCTCTGTTAATGGAATATGCTCGTAGAGGCTGCATGGCAGCATAGGTAGCGTGGTTCAGGATGTGTGTGTGCATTTGTAAATGTGTGTGCGTCTGTGCTAACACTAATAGATTAGAAATCGTGTTTGCAATAGTAATTACAGTGAGAGGTGCATTTGAGGTAATAAGACAATACATTAAATACCCTATTAATGCTATTTTGCATCTTCATCACATTGTCTCTTTGCAAATCAACTATCAAAATCCAGGTCTCCTTAGAATAAGAAAGGTTAACACATGGCTTGCACAGAGACCCAGTTATTTCTGAAGATGAATGTGCGTAATATTTCTGCATTATGTAATATTGACAGGACTTGCAGAAGTCTCTCAAGTTCAAAAAGTGACATTGGAAGATGGCTATAAGTCATCTTGTAATCAGACAGAATAACACTTAGGATTTGGGTCAGAGACCAAAGTAATACATGATCTAATTAATTTCTGTTTAAAGTTACACCTCCATTTTATTGATAACCATCGCTGACAGCAGTGGTTGCTGCCATTAAATCAGAGAGAAAGATAGAGGGAGGGAGGCAGAGCTGACTTGTTCACAAGGAAGAGGAGGTGCCCCCTACTGCCCAGAGGCCCTGCAGGCATACATGCAAAACATAAGATGATAGAGCAGGGACCTTATCTGGCTTATAAGGACGAGTAATTTGTTTGTGTTTTCATTATTATGTCAGTAGGTTGCTTAAATGTAATGTTGCGGTTGATATCTTGCTTTGTTTTCATTCATTTTTGGTATATAAACAAATATACTCTATAATGTGAAATTGATGCTTGCTTTTTGTGATATTTGAGATTACTGTTTCTGAAGATCCAATATATAACTGAAATGGGTTGTCTATATTTGAGAGTCCCTGTATCAACACGCAATTTTTTGTTTCATATATTCACTGCAGAGGTATTTTTAAGGCTGTAAACTCTAAGATGCATTTGACTTCTGGTTATCCGTAGGTGATTCCTCTTCATTATATCATGACCTACCAAAAGCATCAGACAACAAAACTTACCAGCGGAAAAAAAAACTTAGCTTATGCTCATATAGTCCTGTGTACTTCCAATTCATTATCATACTGAGTGCATAGATTGTTCCACCAGTGTCTCTGAACCAAGAGTAATGGAATGATGTATTGAAATGGAATGAAAGTAATGAAAATACAGTTATAGAACATGGTGTTCCAACTTCTAGAATACAAACTGCCTGCAAAGCCTAACTAAACAGAAGCAACTGCTAAAGACATAGAGGGCCATGTCTTGTGTCAGTCATCAGATACGGTGCTGTGATAATGAGTATACCAAATGGAGAGCTTTTCCATTGTGTGCTCTATTAATACAATGAAATACTGGCCACCTGAACTTTGCTTTGAGTTGCAATAAAAAAAGATCCAAGACAGCTGATGTATGATGTGTCATCAAAACTTCTCAGTGCAATTAAATAACAGTAACAGTGAAACTGACCATGAGAAATATAAAGACGGGGAATACAGAAACACAGCCGGATTTGTTAAATTACTTTTTAAAAGGAACAATATAGCAATATGATGCGCCCCACACAGACAAGTTACAAGATTGTCAGACACAATACACTGCTGCAAAACAAGTAACTTTGTTACACTTTTTTTAAGCAGGCTCACGTCTCTGAAATCATGTGGCAGAGGATACAACACAGCTGTTTTATTACAGGTCTGTCTAAGTCACCAATATTTCACATTTTACATTTGCCTCAGCAAACTTGATTGTCAGTCACACAATCTTCAGCTTCAAAACCATTTTGACATCAGTTCCACAGCTGCTTGGTTCAAAATATACATCATACGATCGACATGATATCAATAGGCTACAATAGTGATTTTCAGATGACCTTGTTCTTTTTAAAAAACATAACTGGGGAATCCTTCACACTTCTTTAGCTTTCTTATTCTTTCTTTTTTTGACTTCCTTCATCCTAGTATTAGGATTAGGACTTTATATCTTGCATCTGTGTCAGTTGTGTTTTTTTTCTGGCTTTTGACCTGTAGCAGAGCTATTGCCGAGTCAAATCTCTTAGTGAATCACAGCATTATTTGATAGCCTATAGCCTACTGTTCTTGATGTTAGAGTGATAAATGCTAGAAAAAACAATCCACCAACAATCTACGAAATTCGGTCATGCTAGATTCATAAACGTTGCTGACTTGATTTGAGAGTAAAACATTCTTGTTTTAGATTTCATCACATGATTAAAAAAACATAACCTTTTGGATTTCTAACTGAAATTATAAAATACAGTACAATGATGATGTTTCAGGGAATAAGGACAATGACAATGAGTAGTAACCGAAAAAGCAAATATTGAAGGTATTTCCAGTTATTCTGGCCTAACAATGGAGAAAAATTACGCATTACTGTTGGTCGGCAATGACGGGGTTAAGAAATTGCGACATGCCGTGATGCGATTCAGTCAAGATGGCCGCGCCGTTGCAAGTGTCATAACACCTGGCTTGCTTTATTCATTGGATATAACCTGCTCAATAACATTTTGTGCACAAATACTGACGTACAGAATCGTCGCATCGATTGTTTGTTACTACAAAATGTATTAGTTCGTAGAGAATACATGTTAGAGGAATTACACTAGGACGTGACATTGCCAGTAGCCACCATGACTGCTAGCTGATTAGCTGGCTGGCTAACAAGTAGCCGGCAGATCTACACATTCATTGATTGTGTGAGACAAGTGTGCTACTTTAATGATTAGGTAAATAGTTATTACTTTACGGAATTAATTCTCATATTTGGACAGCTTGCCTTTAAGTTACGTGAAACGTTCTATTACTGTAGTCTACTACAAGTTTGACTTGAATCTCCTCACTAGCTAACCTTAGTTATAACTCTAGTTACCTGTAGAACAATGGCAGTAATGTGGTCTCGACTTTCGTGCATTGGTTTAAGAAGAGGAATAAGGAGTATCAGTCTATTCTCCAACACGTCTCCTTCAAGTTGGACTAAGGTGGTCTCAGATGCAGAGAAAATAGTTGGATATCCGACTTCGTTTATGAGCCTGCGCTGCTTACTCAGTGATGAACTAAGTAATGTGGCAATGCACGTCAGAAAACTTGTTGGAACAAAGCATCCACTTCTCAACACCGCAAGGTATTGTCTTATAACTTAACGTCTTAATGTCATTGAAGTTTGTGTTTTCATTTCACTTTTCTCTAAAGACAAAACCTCACAATTGCCTCACAAACCTCACCCTTTGGGTACAGACGTGTTGCATTTCACAAAGAAATGATTTTGTACTGAATTGCATGGGCGTGTGAACTGGAAGGTAACAGTCTTTAATGTACTATGCTGTCATATTCGTGATCAGTTTTTTTTATTCTATTATGGTGAATGCCAGACCAGATTGCTAATTACAGTTCTCACCATTGATGGAATCTTACAGGTGTCACTTGGTCTATAACCTACAGCATGTCAGGGCTTTGGATTGAGAGGGTACGGTCTTCCCCTATGGCAGCAGTAGGCCTACATATCCGGTCCTTGATTTTACTTTGGCAAGGTGCACACTTGGGGTAGATGTGCATCGGAAGGAAGGAAGTAAGCAAGAGAACACCCTAGTGTTACCCAGAGGAGCCAAGTGAAGTCAGCCAACATGGAGTCAGCAATGACATTAACAGATCTTGTTTTTGTGAATGCCATTTTGAATGGAAAACACTAAATACCTTTGATATGATATGAATGGATTTGTGTATCTGTTGGATGCATGCATGCATCTCTCCTGTGTAGTGCTCATCCTAAAAATAGGGGGTGGAGGCTCCCTCCTGTGGTTTCTCATAGCAACTCCAATACTGCCTTCTTACCTCATGGTCCAAGTCTATCTGTTTGGCTCAGGTTATGCAGTCAAGCCAAAATTGACTGATGCTTTATTTGTTAAACACATAAAGATCGAATGTCTTTTTACTTTTGGTTAGGCTAACAGAACTCTCAGGTGTGGCAAAACTGGACTAAAACTCTCATCTTCTTAACATCTCAGGTGCAGTCCAGTTGGGCTGTTTGTAAGTAAGGAAGCAAGCATAGGGTGTCATCCTTTAGTGAGGCTAAAGACAGAGATTGATTTTGTTCATTTATATATTTGATGGCAATGAATACTAACTTGAGTTGTGATATAATATGGTGATTTTACAAACATATCTCTTTGCTAGATCTTAATATTTTAAAGTCAGAATGTAATGCTTGGCGAGAGTGAGTAAAAGAGTGTTTGCTAAAAACTCTGGAATTGATTTGTATTGAAGAAAAAGACCTTTATGCGTGATGCTGATGTTAGGATACTGAGAGGTAATCCTCAAATATTACATCAAAGCCTCAAACAAATGGAGTTAATGCATTCCATTAGTATCTTAGCTCTCTTGCCAAAGGTGCCTGCATCGGAATTTTACTTTCAGAATGTTGGCAAAGCTGGAGGGTAGGAACTCCTGCCAGCCTTCATACCCTTCAAGGGTGCGACCACCAGAGTGAAGAGCACAGACAGGGGAAATTGAGGGGAGAGAGAGAGAGAGAGAGAGAGAGAGAGAGGGAGAGAGTCTGTGGAAAAGAAAACTGGAACCCAATCCGACCATGTGGACGACTGTGCTGGAAACCGTAGCCCAAGGGTGTAATAACCTATACACCTGAATCTGATATGACAATCCATTTCAGTGTTGTAGCATCGGACCTGAAGTGGACCTCTGACAGTCTGATTCCTCACCGTCAGCGCAGGCCGGCCAGCTCGTATTTCCTGGAGTGTCTCCGCCCCAAGACGTGGAGCGGACAAAAATATCCACAATGGCAGACAGGCGGACCCCGGGCCAGCTCGCTTTTCTCCTCCTCCTCTCCCC
The DNA here is from genome assembly GCF_900700415.2 of Clupea harengus. Taxonomy (NCBI): domain Eukaryota; kingdom Metazoa; phylum Chordata; class Actinopteri; order Clupeiformes; family Clupeidae; genus Clupea; species Clupea harengus. Next base: position 21,622,213 of record NC_045165.1, read on the forward strand.
TTTCCCTTCATTCTTAAAAAATGCCACTCAGCTTGCTGAAGTTTAGGAGAGTGGGAGAGGAGAGCAGAGAAAGAAAGAAAGAAGACAAGCTGCAAGAGGAGTGGAGTGAGAGAGAGGGAGGTTAAAGGAGGTTGAAGCAAGCGGCGGGAACCACTGAGTGAACATCACTGAGTGAATGAGAGCAGAGGAGGTCTTTGGTTCTTGTCTGACCCATGTAAGCGCTGATTGCTGAGAGCAGCCTCTTGACCTCTATCTGACATAGGCACATCGCTGATGGCTCACGTTCTCACATTCCTTCTTCAACAATGGGCCAACTTGCTCTTCCTTCAAGAACTGCAGTTGTCTTCAATTTGTGAGGAGATGACAGTATATCTGAAATGACAGCCACTCCCATTGTTTTGCTCACTTGCTTGATCTCTCTCACGCTTTCCCGCTTTCCCGCTTTCTCTCTCTCTCTCTCTCTCTCTCTCTCTCTCTCTCTCTCTCTCACACACGCACACGCACACACGCACACACACACACACGTACACACACATACACGCACGCACACACACACACACACACACACACACACACACCCTTGTACCCTTCAGCTCCATACTCATTGGCACTGTAGGCTGACTGATTGATTGTCTCGTGGTGTGCCATCTGACACAAACATTACTAATTTCTCCCTCAAGAGCAGAGCGAGTGCCGTTGGATCTGCAGTGACATACCCTGTGGCGCCCTACATGTACTGTAATGGAGTAAAGACATGAGATTCCAGCGTACTTTTTTCCCACCAGCCGGTGGTGCTTTGAAAGCAGGACGTTTTTGTCCAATTTTAAGGTGTGACGTCAGAGCTACCACTAGCCTTGCTGCTCAACTGCTTTAAAAGTCGGAGGAGACTGACACCTTTCTCCTGGGCTCGATCTCTATTTCTTTCCGTTGTCCCTTTCGACCTGCTCTGCCTTTGTCCTCCTTCTGTTCCAGGCTGCAGTTTGGTACCGTGTTCTCTACCTCCCGTTGGCTGTCTCTCCTCCATTTACCTATTCTCTCTCCTCTCTTTTTCTTTGCCCGGTTGGGGGGAGGGGGGTCATGCAGAGGTTGGTTGTCTGGGTAGGAGCTGAGGGGGCGTGGCCACATGTCATCCCTGGTTGCTAACGACGGCGTTGATTCATGGTGAATGGGACTCCCTAGGGGCAGGATTAGAGGTGCTCTATCTAAGCGCTCCCGAGGGAGAGCCAGGGTGTTTTATCTCCTCGGCACCCAGCAGCAGTCGAAGCTGCTTAGCCCCCAAATGCACAACCCCCCCCCCTACTCACATGCACAGACACTTTCATACACACATGCACAGCTCTGGAGAAGATCCTACACAACCACAGCAGATCAATGTCCCCCGTCTCTCAAACACACGCACTCACGCACTCACGCACTCACTCACTCACTCACTCACTCACTCACTCACACTCTCTCACACACACATACAGCAAACAACTCGCATACACAGAGGTGCTGTAGTGATGGGTAGGTCTGCTGTGTTGGGCTCCGTCACAGTTAGATTGAATTACTGTTCCATACGTAACAGACAGCCATGGTCCAAGATCAACTGTAACAGTCTATGGTCATCATTCACGTGCCCTGACCTAAGGGGGTACCTGACTTAACTGACCGACTGCTGAAGAGATAAGGCACTTCCTGAGAACCTGCAGCCCAGGGCTTTGATCAGTCCTCTGAATGCCTTTGACAGTTGCGCTTGAACCCTGACATTGGTTGTTGGTTTGTATAATGGATGTGGCGGCCTTTCTATGGTTTCTAATTTTGAAACTCCAAGATCCAGTCAAGGCCGTGGGTCTGGTGAGCAGGTAGTGGATTACGCACTCTCGATATTCCAAACCTGAAAGAATATAATCCATTTATTTGGCTCCAAAAAGGTGAACATGAACAAGTTGTAAATTCATACAATAACGCAAAGTTAACGACAGTAAACTAAAAAGGCTAAGCTAGTACCGAAAAGTGGTAAAGAAAACGAAAAACGTCACATTCTAAATTAAATAACTTTCTCTGAAACTTATGTAAGACTAGTTTATTTGAATTTAATATGACGCAAGTTATGTTGGCCCAAAGGGACGTTTCAGCCAAAAAACGCCTCTCTACAACCCAGCCCTCAACATTTTGCTGTTTGGCATCAGCAGCCTGTCTTCTGGTTCTAAATAAAAAATCCGTTCCAGTGTGCTAATTATTCAGAGGCTGTTGCAGGTCAGAGCTGAGAGCCACGAGGCAACTTGCCACCTTCCTCCAGTGCAGTCGGACTCATCCTTTGACTTGGCAGCAAATTAATGACGATCTTGAAAGGCAGCTCTCCTCATAATTGTCTTGACCTCCATCTCTGTGTCGTCCTGAAGAAGCAGCAATTAGCCGTTCTGTTTGCCTTGTTACGGAACCTGAGTGAATAAAGAGCATGTTGATGGGGACTCGGAAGCCCAATTGAAGTGCGCTCAACCCAGGAGAGGCAGTCTTGTCTCGTCTGTGAAAATAAATGAAGAAGCGTCTTGTTAACCGATCGTTCCGTGCATTTGATTACCATCTGATTATGGGGCTGGGGGGAGATTGGTTACTAGTGGAGCAGAAGGAAAGCAAGAGGGCTCGGGTTTACCCCTGGCATTCCAGACCGGTTGGGGGAAATTCTTGTTGTGAAAATGAGATTGATCCCCCGAGGTTCTGGCCTGTGCTGAGGATAAATCAGCCTAACGCAGGGGTCCGCCATGGCACCGCAGCAGAGGAGCGAGAGGAAAAAAGACAGAAAAACCGAAAATCTTACATGCTAGGGGCTTCCCTCCATGGAGTTCAAAAAGCGTGGGTAATATTAGCTGCTGCATTCTGCTGTGCTGGGTTTGAAGGTGGTCCACAGGGACCTCAGGCTGTTCTCAGAAGTTTGTCCACAGTTATAACTTTGTGTGTGTGGTGTGTGCATAGCTCTTGTGTGTTCCGGTAGCTCAGCTGGTATGGGTTTGATTCCTAGGGAGCACACATGCCTTCCCTGTGCTGTGAGCCACTTTGACGGAAACCAAAAATAGTCCGCAAAATAAATAAAATGTGTGTGGTTCGAATGTGTGCCTCATCTTAATTCTAAGGCAAACAAGTTGAATGTTGAGGAACTTTTGCTTTGAATTATATAGTTTTACACTGAGTCGGTAACATGATATTATTAAGAGTGACGGCATGTGCTGTATTGTAATTGTAGAGTTAGGCCCACTGATAGGCTCTTATCTTTCTTCATTGAGACGGCTAATAGGTACTTAACAGAGTGTGTGACTGTGTGGCATGCTGTTAAACTTGAGGCTGTATTTAAAATGGTTTCACACACACACAGACACACACACACACACACACACACACACACACACTCTGATGCCAGTGTGTCTCTTGTGCCACAGGGGCTTTGTGTACGACAGCAAAAACAACCTGCAGATGCGGGGGCTGGTAGTGCTCCTCATGTCCAAGGCGGCCGGCCCCAGCCGCAGCATCCCTGACCCCCAGCTCCCGGACATGGTCAGCGGCATATACCCCAGGTAAGTCAGGCCTGGTCCCACCCCCCCCACACACAGACACACAGACACACAGACACACAGACACACAGACACACAGACACACAGACACACAGACACACAGACACACAGACACACAGACACACTCACTCACACACACACTCACACACTCACTCACACACTCACTCACACACTCACTCACACACTCACTCACACTCACACACTCACACACTCACACACTCACACACTCACTCACACACTCACACACTCACTCACACACTCACTCACACACACACACACACTCACTCACACACACACAGATACTCCGCAGTTTTATTTAGCCTCCTGAGGCAAGAGGGTAGGTCTTGCGATTTGATCGATCTTTCTGTCGTCTGTGCTTTCCTACAGCTCTGATTGTGTTTTGTAAATGTTTTGACCACGTGGAGCCACATCAGACGGAGTCTTCAAGGTTAGATTCACTTTGTGAGAAATAAGCTGCTCAACCACCCCACCCACCTCGCTACCAGGGCTTTGGAAGGCTCAGAGCCCAGTGTCCTCGCATCCCTCCAGCACACTGAACCACAGTCCTCAAAGGTCAAAATAGCCACAGAAAAAAGCACAAGAAACATGTCTTTGGCGGACAAACTAAAGAGTGCAGTTAGTTTAGGGACAGCATTTTTTTTTCTCAAGAGAATTACAGCGACCTTGGAAAGAAGCCCCCGAAACGTCCATTTTAGCAATGGTAATGAAGTGAGGCTTTTTTTTTTTTAATCACTCCTCCTTAAAACGGCTCTTTCCCCTCGGTGTGCTGGCGAGAGTGGAGAGCCTCTCTGTAGGGCATCACGGCTCAGCCTCCTGCCGCTCCTGTCCTCCATCCCTGATGAATTCAGCCACCCAAGTCCCGCAGACAAAGAGGAGGATTTGGGGCATCGGAGGTCCCCGGGGGAGCAGGCAGAGAGAAGCCCTGTGCCCCCCCGCCCCCTCCCCCACTCGCCTCAACCACCTCCTCCTCCTCCTCCTCCTCCTGCTTTTGCACCTCATCGCTCCCGGTTTCGGGGCCAATTTGAAACGAGGCCAGGAGTGCTAAACGACTCGCTAGCGCTCCTCATTAGCAGCTTCATTCCAGCGACCCCCCCCCCCACAGGCTGGTCATCTGGCTTAGGGAGCCTCAGCCGAGCCGAGATTCCACATTGTGACTGGGAGGGGCTGCAAGGCTTTGCTGTGCTGAGCGTAACAGTGGGGTAGCGGAGCAGTCCCCGTTCCGATTTTGGAAACACCAATCCATTCTCTTGACACTGCTCCAATCCATTCTCATGACCCCTCCCCCCCCCCCAATCCATTCTCATGACACTGCAACACCCCACCACCACAAGAGGAATACAAACTCTGAAAAATGAAAGAGGGGAACACTACTGTTGCTCACTTCATAGCCAACAATACGCGCTCAAGGGGCTGTTCGTAGAGCGATGGTTCATTCTGAAAAGTGGAGGCAGCGGAGAGGCTCAGCGTGCATTGTTGTGTGTCCACAAGTCGCTACCTTGTCAGAGGGTCCTTCTTCAGTTTTGAGGGAGCTGCGGTTGAGGCAGACGCTCATCGAGTGATTGGGGCCTATTGGTCGGAGGAGGATGGTATGACTGGGCTCGTGAAAGAGGTGGAGTAGGGTTGTCACGATACCAAAATTATGACTTCGATACTATACTTGCCAAAATATCACGATACCCGATACTTACGATACCACAAATACGATACGATACCACAAATACGATACGATACTGGTATATTTATCTATGATAGTAATAAACAAAACATCTGTAAGGTTCCCTTTTTTACCAGCTTGTTCCTGCCCAGCTTTTTGAACACTTAACAAATGGCATTCATATTAGTATTAGCCCACAGCAAGATATTAATGAAAACTACATGGTGACATCATAGCATTGATTATACACGGCTATGTAGACCTATTGTCCGTATCTGACTATATGACTACATAGTTATTTCCATAAGTATGAATTACATAATTTTACAGTGTGTTTGAGGTGGAAAAAAACCTAAAGCTATGTGGGTAGATTAAAGATAGACACATAATTAAAGGGCAATTTCTCCCCTTTATTGAAAAAACAACAATGAAAAACATGCCACCACATACCTTTGCACCAATACACACATGCCATTACACTATGGTGAACAATGAGACAGCCTGTCTGTCTGGTAGAATTATTTTGAATTATGAATATTCGCACTTGTTGCAACTTGCAACTATTGCAATTGTTTATGCACTTATTACAACTGAACTATTTACACACTTTACAAACTATTTACACGCTAACAGAACACTAACTCTATAAATTAACTGAAATGTATTTTGTGATGGTCTTGTTAGCAACTGATATTCTAACAAAAAAATGATAATAGTCATGACGATAATGTGCATTGTCTCATTTTCTGGACAGTTCTTTTGCCAGATGAAGCCACTTGCTTGATGTTTGACTGTGTTAGGAAAGTCGTTGGCAACCTAGCCAACATGGCTATCACAATAACATTACAAAGAGCACTTAATACTAGCATCAGGGGTGAAAAAAAACGTAGTACTAGCATCAATGTCCAAGCCTGTTATAACAAGCTTGCTAACATCGCTAACGAGATGTCTTGCTAGCGGCTACATTTAGCGAAACCTGTTAAATTTGCTTTCTTTGTTTATGACAAACTAGCAAGTCAACAACTTTCCTAACACAGTCAAACATCAAGCAATTGCAACACAAGACAAAGCAGACGTCCTCTTTTTCGAGACCTAAATGTGTCCGGGTAAAAGAGGACGTCTGGTCACCCTAGCTAAACTAGGCTAAGGCTACTCGTGTTAGGCTGTATATGGGTGAGCTTGGGTGTTCATGTTTATAATCGCATTTGCTAACCTGTCGTTCTTTGAACTTTCTGAAAAGTTCGGGGTGTCTGTCTGATAGGTGCTTAGCCATATTCGACGTGTTCCCTCCCTTTGCCTGAGTGGATTTGAAGGTTCTGTGTGTGTCGATGGGTTTTCCTTCAGTGTCTGCTTCGTACCCGAAGTATTTGCATGTGTGAGAGCTGGGCAGCCCCTTACAGTCAATGCGTGCAGGCAGCCTGACAGGGAGCGGAACAGTGAGTGCGCTCTGATTGCGTGCTTTTTTAATGAAGTACCGGTACCAAAAATATGCAAAATCGTATCGTTTTTAACGTAAGGGTACCGCGGTACTTTTCTAGTACCGGTACACCGTGCAACACTAAGGTGGAGTGTGCGTTCATTCATGTTTCGCTGCGGCTGGCTGTGATGGCACAACCCTCCTGCTCCGTCCAGCCTCGTGCTCATATCCTGTTTCCGATTACAACTGTCTTTCACAAACACCTCATGCAAAATACACACACACACACACACACACACACACACACACACACACACACACACACACACACACACACACACACACACACACACTCACACTCACACTCACACTCACACTCACACTCACACTCACACACACACAGCAAGCGAGACAAACATAAGGCTTTTTTTTTTTTTTAGAGGAATGCCGCACAGAAAGGGCAATTTTCATGTGTGGATCATTTCATGGTGTTGCCAAGTAGTTACCAGAAGCTGTTGTTGTGCTTGGCAGGTAGAGAGCGGGGCATCTGAATGAGCTCTTTCTTGAGCTGGGCCTGGCCAGCACTCAGGTCTGGGGGAAAGAGAGAGAGGGAGGGAGACAGCGAGGGAGTGAGGGATGTTAGGGGGGAGAGAGAGAGGTGAGGAACAGAGAGAAAGAGGGAGAGAGAGTTTGGGGGATAGATAGAGAGAGAGGCAGGGAAGGTAGGGATGGAGAGAGAAAGAGAGTGAGAGGTGTGATGGGCAGAAAGAGAGAGAGAGAAAGAGGCAGGTTGGAGAGAGAGAGAGAGAGAGAGAGAGAGAGAGAGAGGGGCAGGGTAGGAGAGCGAGTGAGAGAGTGGGGAAAATAGTGGAGGTGGCACATGGGAGGGATGGGCCCTTGGTGGCGTCGGGGGCCTAAAGCCACCACTGTGTTCCTGCATTCAGCTGGCCCTACGACAGGAAGTGACCACATTCTTCCAGCCATGGCAGGCAGCTTCACCGACTGGCCGCCTGTTACGTGTGTGTGTGTGTGTGTGTGTGTGTGTTTGCTTGCTTTTATTCTCTCACATGCCTTCTGTGAATTTCTTTGATTTCAGCACAAAGCCCCGAGAGTCACCGTCTGTGGCACATTGAACCACATTGTCACCTAGAGGCATTTTTGCATATGAAAGCTCAACGTGCAGAGGCAACTGCTTGTAGTCTGCACATGCACACACGCACGCACACACACACACACACACACACACACACACACACACACACACACACACACACACACACACACACACACACACACACACACACACTCACAGGTGGAGACTTAGGCACAGAAGCTTGCCTTTGGAAATAAACTTTGTTGACTACGACAATTTTGGTCAGGGCCAATTTCATAGAAAAATAAGTAAATGCACAAACACATGTTTATTTGGCCGTCGTTTTTGTATGCGGTCATGTTATCCAGGGGATCCTGGTGTAGCATGGCTGTGCCCAAACACAAACGCACATTCAGAGGCTGTGGGTTTCTCTGTACCACTTCAGTGTGTGTGCCAACAAAAAGTTGGCCCTAAAAAAGTGGGAAATGTTTTTGTTTTTTAGCAGTTGCCAAAACCTTGATGTGTGGAACAACAGTACCCTCATAGTGGCGATAAACTGCAGGTATTTTTATTTGTAAGAAATATCAGGAAGAGAGACTTTAGTGAATGGTAATGTGGGGGTGGTGGACGCTGATTCATTGAGTTCCCCTGCAGGCAAGCGTCTCTTTAGTGGAGTTCCTTATTAATGAAAACGCCGTTCAAGGTCATGGACTTTCTGTTCTCTCACAAGTCGGGATACAAGGACCATAATTTCTTGGCTGATTAACAAATGTTAACAAAAACACACGCAGAATCACTATAGCATGCGCCAGCACACACACACACACACACACACACACACACACACACACACACACACACACACACACACACACACACACACACACACACACACACACACACACACACACACACACACACACACACACACACACACCCACTATTCACTCCACGCACCACACAAATTGCAACATATGTCAGTCTGAGAGCCCAACTTGGTCACCTCATCTCCTCTGTTTTTCACGCCTTGTTCTTTCTTTCCTTCCTCCTCTCCATCTTATTTCTCTCCCTCTCTCTCCCTCTCTCTCCCTCCCTCTCTCTCTCTCTCTCGCTCTCTCTCGTGGAGCTCATGGTCTGTGACACGGGGCTGCAGGCTCATTAGCAGCTGGGGCTCTGATGGGGAGGTTGATTGATACCTCATGGGGCCCAGCTCCGCCCACTGTGACATGCAACATTTGTAAAATGTCTCCTGCTCCAGTGCGGGCGGCTGATGGCTCCCCAGGTCTCCGGGAGACAGACGGATGGAGAGAGAGAGAGAGAGAGAGAGAAAAAGATTGAGAAAGAGCAAGGTGAGGGTGGGGTGCAGGGGCAGGCGGACGGCTGCTCTCCAGTGCACATGCCGTTTCGATAACAAATCATTTGGTGGGACTAGAGAGTGGAAAATTCATGCTCTATATTCACCTGCATTTAGTGCCCCATATGGGGGTGTGTGTGTGTGTGAGAGTGTGTGTGAGAGAGAGCCAAGCTACGGTAAAGAGGCTTTGTAATTGACTAGATGTAAATTAACCTTAGGTTATGTGGCTTGGTACATGCTTATTGATTTATCATTAATCACGTGCTAACTCTTGCACCCGGGCGTCACCTGCTCATCACATTGATGTTGGTGGCTGAAATGTTTGCCTGCGCTTCATGCATTTAGTGAGATGTGTCCACTTCTGTTCAGCTCCGTAGATTCAGGAGGACTGAGCGTCGAGTGTTAATCTGGAGTTGCCTGACAGTGCCACGTGAACAAGAAAATAATCAGCTAATCACCATGGCCGTTGGTGGAATAGTGCCCTCTAACGAGGCTCTCCTGTGAGGAAACGAGTCTGATAAGTGGCATTCGGGAGAGGTAGATGGTAGAACACTTATCTGGCCCTGTGGCATGGGATTGTGGGATTTAGAGCTTGAGAGAGTGATGTGGGAATCCTGTCTGCCCTTATCAGCCCGTCCCAGTCATCGTGAGGGAGGACGAACAGAGCAACACACAGGCCACAGTCAGAGCATCTCGCGGACCAGGAACAAGCAAGGAAGTTCAGGCTTCTAAAAACCCATAGGTCCTACTTAGATTACTAAAAGTCACGAGTGCTTTTTTTAATTTTTTATTCACAGCAGTTTTTCCAAGTTTTCTGGAAATGTGTTTTCACTTGAACTGGTCTTCCATGGTCACCCTTTGTCATTGAATGCAGAGAGTGTAGTGGTGTGGTGTGGTGTGTAGTATAGATGCAGTGCAATGACTGAAGGATGCTCTGGAAGGTCTGCTGCAGTGCACTTGCACACGAAAATTTCAAGCAGCCTGTGACTGAAGCTAGAAAATGGGAGCAGAGCGCTTGAGAGAAGGGGGCGTGTCAGAAGGGGCGTAACCCCTTCGCAAGATGCCATCGGTTGCTATGCAACAGAGGCCCCGAAGCTATTTATACCCCTTGCCTACTCCACCCCCTGGCTCCCGCACTGCTGGTCCTGATGAGAGGGCTGGCCAGAGATGCCTTGAAGCTGCCGATGAAATGTTGAGTGCTGCTGGTCAGTCACACAATACAATACTCAGTGAGGCAGACGTCTGTGCTTGGATGCCTTGTCACAGTAGTTGATACTACTCATTGATTGATTACTTGGTGGTATTGGGGAGTGCACCAGTCTCTGTTCCAAGTGTGAAAACAGCCTAAGGTTATTCATCCGTCCACAATTAATTGGCCCATAAAGAGCCACGTTTTGAATTATTGAGACATGCAATGTCAAGATGCGACCTACTAAGCATTTAATGAAGTATACTGATAACTATAATGAGCTGAAAGGCAATACATTGGAAGAGAAATCATTGCTCACACGTTTGAAAAGGTCTGGCTCGGCAGGACTTAGTACACAGTGTTTTGTCCATGATGTTTGGCTGGATGTAAGTCTGCCTTTTGTTCGGCAGGCAGCACCTTCGGGAGCCCATCCCTCTCCTCTCTTCTCTCCTCTCCTCTCCTCTCTCTTCCTCAGTACAGGCACAATAGGTGGTGATTGAACAGAAGAATAAGATGGAAATACAGAAAGAGGGATATTAGTGCATTTTAACAACGACTCGACGCAACTACAGAACCATACAATTACCTGCAGCCAGACCTTTCTGTGTGTGTTTATGTGTGTGTGTGTGCGCATGTGTGTCACAAATGGTCACCCCTCCCGTCTCTCTTTCTTTCCCTCTTTCTTACTCACACACACACACACACACACACACACACACACACACACACAGTCACTCACTCACACTCTAACACACATAAACTTGCGTTGTCGGTAGACGGGCAGTTGCAAGGGAATTATCTCATCAGGACACTTTCTCACCCGGTGAAAGACGCCTAAGTGGCCATCAGCTCTCGGGACCCTCCCACCACACATTCTCCGTGCATCACCACGGCTACCTCGCACGCGACGCGGAACAACCTGATTATTCCCTTCGGAAGGGCTGAATCAACATTTGATTATAGCCTCCTGCTTTCCCCCCCAACCTCCCCATAACCTTTGTGTGAAATGGGCCATTCAATGACCATTTCATCTCTGATAATCAAGAGTTGCAGTCATTTAGAAATTGTTTAAAATGTTGTGGGGTTTTTTCTCTCCCGCCTTTCGTTTGTCTCTCTATTTATTTATTTATATTTATTTTAAACTCCAAGCAAGGAGTTGTATAGTGGTTGGGGTGTTGTGTTTGAGAAGTGCCTATGTTCTGGGCAGTGTTTGATGAAGATGGATGATTGTATAGGGAATGTACTGTATTTTGTTATATTTATATTTATATATTTCAGTACAAACACTTTAAAGTGTTTGTACTGAAATATAGAACTATAAATATAACAAAATACATCCATCTTCATCCATCTTCATCTTCAACCATGACCAGTTTTGTTAAGATTTTTTTTCAGTCTGCAGTGGAAAGCATCTTTTCTGTAGAAATATTGAGTTTTTCAACTGAGTTTAACCAGAAAAGAGTCAGTACAGTTTAAAGTGACAAATCTTTTTTTTTTTTTTTTGAGTTGAGTGAATATGGGTCTAATTTTACTCTCCATCTTGCTTCAGTCAGAGGAACCTTGCTGAGATAACAGAGCTCATTCATACGGCCTTCTTGGTACACCGTGGGATCGTCAACCTCAAGGACTGGACCAATGCCGATGGACCTCTCAAAGACATGCAGTTCGGAAACAAAATGGCGGTATTGAGTGGAGACTTCCTTTTGGCCAATGCTTGCACTGGACTGGCTCAGCTGAACAACACCAAGGTAAAAAATATCTCCTAACCTGTGGCCTAGATTTCTGACGTGATAACACAGAGGTTGAGTGCCTTGTTGCTGCCTTGTACTCCCTCATTTCCTCAATAGGTTTTATTCATGCCTGTATGCAACCTGAGGATCGTGCCTCTGGCTATCCTGTCTCCAACATATTTACAGGGTTCCCACGATCATGGAAATCCTGAAAAAGTCATGGAATTCATAAAGTAAATTCATTTAAAGTTCTAATGAGGTCTAATGTAATGAACTATGTTATTGTACTCTTACATGGATAAAGTTTTGCAGTGAGAATTTCTGCAGCATGATAGTTTCCACCATTGACGTAACTAACTAGCCTATTAGGAAAACAAAAAGGAATATAGAAGGTTGTTGTTTCATTGTTATTCAGTGATTAAGTACGCAATTTTGTGAAGGTTGTGAAAGGTCCTTGAAAAGTATTGATGAAATGTAGTGAGTAGAAGCTGATCATGTCCCTCGCTTGGAAGGGAAGTCCACCCATTTGGGTCCTGGTGCTGAGACTAGATGTTCCCATGGTGGGGTGAGACCCAAAGGGGCGAAGGGGAAGTTCTTTATATGAAGACGAAATGATAGTAGAGATCTCTCTAATCTCCTTGTTCGTCTAAACTGGTTCTCAATTGATCTGGCCCGCTTAACTTGGCAGATGTCGGCACATGTCATCGAAAAAGTGTTTTAAAGAAGTGTACTGCACAGTAAGTATGTGTGACGGGAGTATGCTCTCAGTTCCTGCGTTGGGTTGTGATGAAGATATCTTGTCTGCTTGTATTACTCTCCAACATATAGGACCTCGACAACATTTATCAGGAAAGTCATTTTCACTGCAGTATGGCAGTTTCGAGTCACAACCTAACGATTCCTTTTTAGTAAAATGAGTATCAGAGTCCAGTGTATTATGGAGCCGGTCCAGAATTCGCTGTTGTGTTGGCCAGAGTCCGAAGTCCAAAAAACCCATCTCCTGTCCACACTAAGCTTGGAGCGGGTTAGCTGAAAACAGTTGTTAGCAATCTCTCTCTTCCCAGAGTTTATCACAGTAGTCTGCCACTCGTTCCTCACGGACCTGAGGCTCAAGCTCATGTCTTCCATCAGCAGCGGGTAGCCTCCAAAACGTGAGATATCCAAGCCTGGGAATTCCACACCCACGCAACACCCCCTGTACCCTAGATCCACAGAAGCTTGGCAAAACGGAAAACAGGAACAGGAGAAACACAGCTTTGGTGGGGAAATTTGGTGGACCACATTCAAATCTGTTACATATGCACCTTTCTCAGCCACAGCAGCGGCAGGAACGTGTAAATACCCACCCCTTCATTTGCAGTTTTATTCCCATGGGAAAGGCTTGGTCTTTAGTTTTGGTTTTCAGGACGGAGAATGTCCACTGTAACAAAATGTCATCCATGCTCAAACATAATTTGCTTATTTTGAGGCAAACATGGAAGATGAAGGTTTACCAAAGTTTTTGACCTCTCTGAGCATGTGTCCTAATGAGGGAGATTGTGTCTGGTTTACAGATCAAAAGGACTGAGGCTGGAATTCAGACAGAAGTCCTTCTATATTCTGTGTGCAGTCTGATGTTGTGTGGCTCATCACTTTGCTCTGAGCCAGAGTGAGCTCTTATTTAGTTGACATTGATACAATGAATGGGGGAAATTGTTAGGATAACATAACAGATGACAGGTTTCAAGTGAAGAAAATGTAGCCTGTACATTGTAGCCTGTCTATCCTTAGACTGCAGTTTGTGTGTCAATGTCACAATGTCATTGCTTCAGTTTTTGTCATCTGCACTCTGTCGGGGTCTTCTGTGAAAAGGCTTGGCGACGGTGAACCATTTACCTGAAAAAAGTGCATATTCAGTGTAGAAAAGCCTCTACCCCTCCCTCCTACTTAAGGCTGCAACAGTAATAGGTGCATGAATGTTAGCAAGTCATTTTACTGTCAAGTGAATGGAGTGGCTGAAATCATTTGTGCGTACAACACCCTGAGGACCTTTTTAAAAACCACTGTTTTTGTTTAAAGCTTACATTTCCAAAAATATCCTTGTCATTAAAGTGCCTGAATCTGTTTCCCAACTCCAGAGGATTTAAGATGACTTATTTTGACATTAATTACTGGTATTCCTAGTCTTAAATACTTGACTCAAGATGAGCTCTGTGCTTGCTGCTTCCCTCAGCAGAACTAGCACCTGGCTGTGTATGTGAAAACTGACTCTAGGCGAGTGGCCCGAAGAGCCCAAACACGCCTGTTGTTGTCGAAACTATGGTGATCTCAGCAGAGCCCGGGAGATGGCGAGGCAGGGGGAACGGTCAGCTGACTCTCTCAGGTTTCTGCCATCTGCCAGAGGATTCTCCGTGGCCTCTTTGAAGCCCCTCTCCTCCCGGTCATGCAGCACGCCAGAGTGGCCAGTTGATCTGTGTCAGACGGCTGCTTTCTAAATACGTCTGTGCATCACGTACACACAGCGGCTCTGATTGAGATCGCAAAAAGGCAATTTTGTGTTATTTCAGTACATGTGCAAAGAAGAACAGAAAGGCCTAGAAAGCAAATCCATCAGTTCTCTCTTGTCCTCATCTCAGCTGACTGAGTGTCCGTGGTGTGGGCTGTGGGTGTCTGGTCATGCTACTTGTATTGGCTTACTAGTAGTCGAATGTTTTGGCTCGAATGGCTTGATGTTGTCAGTAATCAGTATTGACCATCCCAGAGTAGTTTGTAAGTGGTGACCCCGGAGAATGGATTTGTGTGTGTGTGTGTGTGTGTGTGTGTGTGTGTGTGTGTGTGTGTGTGTGTGTGTTTGTTGGGAGGTCAACCTGGGTTATCTTCTGTTATGTGGAGTATTTGCAAGAGTATCAACAATCCTTACGGAGGACTTAAACACCACTTAAAGCAAGCTACCTGTGTCTGTTTCAGCCTGACCCTAGCCAATTGATTAAATCAGCAAATCAATATCTCCGCCTACAGGAGAGTGGACGGACCTCTGCACATGCAAACCAACATCTCTCTCTCTCTCTCCCTCTCCCTCTCCGTTTCACACGTGCACATGCTAGCAGACATACCTGAGATTCACCTAAGCATAGTCAGTGGTAAGGTAGGTTTGTATTTGTGCAGTATTGTGTAAATGTGCACTTTAAAGTAGTCGCTATAGACACTCAGTGTTGTCTGTTATGAGGTAATAGCAGGTAATGGTCCCCACTTGTATGCACATGTAGTATGGTCATACACACATACACACACACACACACACACACACACAAACACACACACACACACACATGTTCCCATTCACATAGGCAGTGTGTGCTCATATGCATGTCGCCTGGTGTTTGAATGTTGACAGGTCCTGTCACCAAACGCAGCCTGCAGAATGTGCGGCCTCTGAGCGAATGGAAACGAAACACATCTCGCTCCCCACTTCAAGTTGGCCTGTATCCTGGGGACCCCCACCCCTGCAGCCACCCCTACACCTCACCCCATCCAAAACGTCCACCTTACCCACCACCACCACTACCACCGCCACCAAACCCTGCCCCCGGAGCAGCCGTTCACACGGTGAGGAGGTCGCAGTGGGGTCGTTTTAAGGTCAGACATGCATGTCGTCCTCCGAGGGGAATCCTGGATATCCCCGCGCTCAGTTCGCCAAAGACTAAACACAACCCCCTCACTGATAGCGGCCCAGATTAGTTTCACTTTAGCGCTCTCTTTTCTCTCTCTTTCTCTCTCTTTCTCTCGTTTTTTTGTTGTCTCTTTCCCTGACCTGGGGAAAATGAGATGTAGATGGTGAAGATTAAGACAGTGGAGAGGGGGGGGGGGGACTTTGGAGAAAAGTTCTCAAGGTTCTGAGCTAGCGCAGCTGTGCGAGAGAGAGGGAGGAAGGAGAGAGCACGGCTCCTGGCCCTCGGAGGGAAGCAGCCATCCTGGTGTTGAGAGGAGCTGAACTACTGAACTCGCCTCCTGTTGTAAAGTTTGCTGGACTTGTATGAAATGTCAGTCAGCTATTTAGTGTGACCCAATACAGCAGATACTGTGTTAAGAGGGTGTGTATGTGTTTCTCTCTCTCTCTCTGTGTGTGTGTGTGTGTGTGTGTGTGTGTGTGTGTGTGTGTGTGTGTGTGTGTGTGTGTGTGTGTGTGTGAGAGAGCGAGAAAAAGACAGAGAGATGGGAGGCATTCGTTAGATGCACAGTAGCATTCAGGAGCTCCCCCTGGTGGTGCGATGTGATGTTTTTCTGTGAGGATTTGAAGACCTGGGCTACTTGTCAAAGTCAGTTCCTCAGTTCCTTTAGTTAAGTGTTCCACTCAGTCAGTGATTGGCTGGCTCACACATGTTTGTGAGTGGGTGGGTATAGTCATTGCTTTTACTGGTGTGTTCTCATCTGCCATGTGAGTAGATTTTTTTGTGTTTTTCTTTCTTCGGTGGCTCTTTGAGCATTGTTGAGACCTATAGTCATGCCCATTTCCATCAGTTGCACACACACACACACACACACACACACACACACACACAGACAGATAGATGTAGCTCCTTCACCCTCGTGAGAGAATATGTTCCCTGAGCTCAAACACCCATTCAGAAAGAGGGTGTGAGTGTGAGATTGGCTCTCACTAACTTGGGTGTAAACTTTAATTGAAACCTTGCGTTGCGTCACAGCGGCCAGCCCGCAACCTGAGCCGGCACGCATTGAGGAGTGATGAAAAGACACACGTTCCATTCTGATCCGGCTCACGCTGCTTTTAAACCGGCAGAAAGATGAACCAGCCTAGCGGCGGACTCGAGCGTGCCGCACGGAGATGCTTGAAAGCAGAGATCACCACCCTCCCCCCCTCGCGGGCGACGCTGCCACCGCGGCTTGAGGTCTTAACCGTGTGTGGCGTCTGGACAGCCCCGTGGTGCTTTCCTGGGAGATCCCCCCCCTTTCCACTGTCAACGTTTACTTCAACACTCGGGAAGAGCACACGACAGGACAGCGGCACCCTCCGACGGAACCGCGATTGCTAGGCTAATGCCCGTCTAGCCATGCGTTGCTCCGAGAGGAAGCGGAGAGCCTCATACAGATGTGGCCAGCATCTGTCTGAGCTAAGCCCTCTGTGCCCTGAAGCAAAGCTCTGTGGACCAGGTCTGGAGAGAAATGGGGGGGGGGGGGGGTAGTAATGTGGGTCCCTCTCCAAAAAAGCGGCAGGGGTGTTTTTCTGCGCGCGTGATTGATCTGTATTATGCGCTCTGGCCTTGAGAGCGATCCTGGCTGAGCTCTAGTATAAACGGTAAGGTGACACCCAGGCCCCTGCTCATCTTTCTCCCCCTCACAGACCTGTCGGCGAAACCCAAGCCGGCTGGATTTGGGAACGAGGGAGGGATGGAGGGAGGGTAGTCGGTGGTGGAAGGGAACAGGGGAGGGGGAGGATTTTATCTGATACTTTCCCCCCCCAAAAAAAAGCCCCCCCTTCTCTAATCTGCCCCTTGTTTTTTTCATTCTCAGCCCAGCAAAGACAGCACATCTGGTAACACTGTAGGCGCATTGTCCTTTTTGGTTCTTTGGCGACGGAGTCGGGTTGCCTCAATATTTCCTCAAGGATCCGGTTTCGCAGTGGGCGCACACACACACACACACACACACACACACACACACACACACACACACAGACATACACAGAGGGAGACTTGGGTAGAGACGAGAGTGGTGTTACCAAATAACTCAAAATAAATGTCTGGATTTCATGAAGACATGTGTGATGCACTTCTCCTTTCCTGTCATTTTCAGAAGAATGGCTGTGGTTGTGTTATCCTGACAGCCTAACAGAGTTTTGGAACAGGCAAAAGTGGAGCCTGTCTAATTAGCCGTTCCTCTCCACATTACAGAGAGGGGGGGGGGGGGGTGTAAGATCTGCGTAGGGGCCAGTAGAGGTAGTGGAGGGTGTGTGAAACGTTAGACTCGCGGCAGTTATATGAAAGGCGACACGTCTGACAATTTAACCCCCCCCATAGCCCCAACCCTTTCCTCCTCTCCTGGATTCATATTTCCTAATTATATTGGGGAAATAAGAAGAGAACTGATTAAATCTGGACAATGGGCACATGCAGGCCCCCTTCAGGAAAGCGTAGGTAACACAATAAAGTTGGCTCAAGATTTGTGTGACTGAGTGCGCAGCTTGAAAGAGCCATTATTTGTCTCTTCCTTTCCTCGCTGGTCATATTCTCTCTGCTCTGATGCAGGAGTTCAAGCGCTCAGTGAGTTGTGGGGAATTAGATAATGTCTTGGTTTGTATTCTCTCATGTATTTCATTAGCCATTTGTGTCTGGTTAGTGTGGCAATGTATTATATCCCCTGCTTCTCCTTTATTGTCTTCCTGTCTCTGTCCTCTCCACTGTCATCTCTGTGCTATTCACTCTACAGTCCAGTGGAAGTTTTCAACTCTCCTGCCTGGCCTCCCGAAACTCTTGACTTTTAACAAAACCGTAAATGGGCAGAAAAAAAAAACACTTAAAATGAGTTGCCTCTTTTGTTGTTTGTTTTTTTTTTTTTTTTGGGGGGGGCGGGTGCTTTGTGCCGCATGCCCTCATGAAAGCTTCCCCAGGGGACGCGGACATCAAGAGTCTCTTTATTTTCCTTAGTCAAGCTGTTTGCCCGCCGAGTGCTGGGTGCCTCTTTGAACAAGCAGAAGCCCAAACCTCTCAAGCCTCTCCGTTCAGCCAGCTCCCTCTCTCTGTGCTGTACCCCATGCTGCTAGTGCATGTGGTTTCACTCAGGGCTGATGCTCTCTGATGGTGTGTGTGTGTGTGTGTGTGAGTGAATGAGTGAGTGAGTGAGTGTGTGAGGGAGTGTGTGTGTTCCTGTGCCTGTTAATGTATGTATGTTTCACAGGCGGCAAGGGGTTTTCCTTTCGAAGGAAGCATAGCATGTCGTTTTCAAATGGAGGTTGAAGCATAAGGTGGCGTGAGAGGTTGAAAATGTAATAAACACAGTCTTATTTTGCTGCGTATATTTGTGTAGAGTAGAGGTGTGTGTGTGTGTGTGTGTGTGTGTGTGTGTGTGTGTGTGTGTGTGTGTGTGTGTGTGTGTGTTTGTGTTTATGTGTGTGTGTGTGTGTGTGCGAGCTCGTGGATGCTCCTGCGCGCGAATGTGTGAGGTACCAGATGTCTGGAGCCTCATTAACCCCTCAACCCTCTGGACATTTCTCTGTTTTTACTCACCATCTGCTTTTTAACTGCAGGACGGACACCCAATCCACCCCACTAATACAGTTTGGGCTGGGTGAGGGCTGTGCTATAAATATGACTCGTATTAACAAAGCCCCGTCTGAACGTGTCCAACCAAAACATCAGGCCATCCGTGCCGCCTGATAACGAGACGGCAGCACGAGGATGATGACAAGCCGCTTAACGGTCTCTCTCAGCCAGCCCCTCACCTCCTCACCTCCCCACCTCCTCACCTCCCTTGGGCAGCTCCAAGATTACATGAGGTGTACCATACATACCATAAAGAGTCAGCCTGTATGTAGTTCAAACTGGCAAGTTCTCTCTTGTGGAATCAAGACCATGAATTTAATTTTCGACCCTTTGAAGTTTCATTTTCACCCTTGCATTTTAAGTAATTTTTTTTGTTTGTGTTACGTGTGTGTATATGTATGTAGGAAAACATTTCGGACATATGGTTGACATGGATCATATTTCCATTTTTACTTCATCTTCCCATATTTAGACCATGTCGGGGCTAATATATGCTTTTTTTGTTTGTGTTGATGCAAATGTAAATCCAGATTTTGACATTTCTGATCATTCTTTTGAGAGAATGGCCATTAACAGCCACACTGTGTTTCTGTCTCCAGGTTGTGGAGGTGATCTCCAGTGCCATTGGTGACCTGGTGCAGGGCATCTACACCGAGGGCTCGCACTCTGCCGAGGTAAGAGGACGTGCAGCTCCCACAGTCAGCCACAAGGGGACCCTCAACCACATTCGGCCTAATCAAGTCAGTCACGAGGCCTCTGTGGAACATTACGCCATTGACCAGGCCGAGACAGATTCAATTGGCCACAGTTTAGGGTGGCTGGTGTTGCGTGACTGTAAACATGTTGTTCCTTCCAGATCACGTTACATATTCTGCTCCAGTCGCTGGATACACTGAGCAGACATATGGTCAGGAGGAAGGGATTGTGAAAAGGTGTTTTTGAGAGATGTATGGGCAATACTTCAAAGGATGAATAAACTAGTTCCACCTGATCAATGGAGAAGCGTCACATGACACCAGTATCTACTGTAAACATTCTGCTTGCGGGTTGTGCAGGGGTTTCGCGGCGGTCGCTAGGAGTGCATACATACATGCACAGCAGACACACTGCAGTTCAGATGAAATGTGACATTTTATTGGCAGGTTCATAATACGAAATTGGACTCGCATGATCAGATGCACAGCAGGGCCAGAGCAACTTTCCATAATCAGCCCAATTTTGTGGAGTTTGAAGCAGGATTGTGGCACCAGACGGTCAGGGAGAGGCCATTCATGGCAGAACAGAACAGACCAGAACAGAACAGAGGAGAACAGAATGATCTGAGTAAATAATGAATGAAAGGGAGAAAGTTAGTGCATGATGCAAACAGCCTGAATGTCTGGTCTGGGCCACGTTTCCTCCGGGATGCAAGGGGAGAGTATTTGTGACGGGGGGCAGAGGCGGCTCGAGTTTCACCTTGCCCCTTTTAGAGGAGAGGATTCCGAGCAGACACCGCATCGTTTTCTCCTTCCAAGCGCGCTCCGATTTCAGCCCCCCCACTCCGCTCCTTTTTTGTCGTATTTTGTTTTTCTCGCTGCATGTTTTTGAAGGTAACAGGTATGAATGGATAGGAAATCTGGATACTTTCTTTGTGATCGTTTCGAAGTATTGGCTGGATTTTATTGAACATTTCCCCCCCCCCCCTCTATGTAGTGGTGGAGAATTACTTATCAGTTTCAGACATCTTCAGACCAAAACGCTATGCTGATGAGATCCCTTTCCCCTTGAATAAATCCACTCAATGAATTTGTACATGGAACATGGATGTTTTTACAGCAATGATTCACTTCTGTTCCTCCCCCATTCTCAGGACTCCAGTAATGCTGATGTCTCCCTGGCCTCATGGGAGGACCAGGCGTTCCTATCCCACGGTGCTTTGCTGGCAAAGAGCTGCCAGGCAGCCATGGAGTTGGCCAAGCACAACATGGATGCCCAGATGCTGGCCTACCAGTACGGCAAGCACCTGTCCCTCGGCCACAAGGTACACCAGCCAGCGTCCAGAAAAAAACTCACACTCAGGAAAAACTGTCTCTGCTCCCCCTTGCATTGCTGAGATCATTTAAATAATTCATAAGTTATCATAAAAAATGTTTGAGCGAGTACAAGTTCTCGAGGAGCAAAGATTTGTAGGCGTAAGAACATACCTTGCATACACCCATTCCGGGCCCTCGAAGGAGCTTGCATCTGTTGCATCCATCTGTTCCTCAAGGCTCTCCAGCATCCTAATCCTTGACTGAGTTGAGTTTTGGGCAGCGTGCTGGCTGTCTAACTTTTGTTTTCCTCATTTTGGCAGCTGAACTCTGACCTGCAGCCGTTTGTGAAGAGCAGCGCAGCGGAGCCCCTTCCCTTCAGCATGGACCTGGCTCCAGTGGTCTTCCACCGGCAAATCGTGGGGCAGGAGAAGTGGCTCCAGCAGCTGCAACAGGTAGTGTTTGCACCCCACAAAGACACAGACACTTCCTCAGTGACTTGGGTTTTTCACAGCCAGTTGCAATAGTAATGCGTACTGATACAGTGTAATGTGTAATGCATGCGACTGGGATGTTGGAGCTTGGAAGATGACATGAATGGTAATCTGAAGGGGTTAGTTCATTATTTGATGTTGCCATTCATTGACTTATTAAAAAATGCCTCTGTAATATACAGTATTTTTTATGGTGATATGATTTTAACTTCCTCAAAAACAGAAAAACTATTCTATACTGTCTGTGGCACATCACATCTACAGTTTGATTTTACAGTGTACTATTGTACACCTTCATGACAGCACCTGATAATGTTCACCCTTTTCTTTTCTCAGGCAAGAAGCATAGGAAGACCTATAGATTACACTAAGGTGAGAGAACATATACCCTTCTCCCTTATTTCATCTCTCTAAGCATTTATTGGAATAGAATACCCAATTAAATGGCCATTCACGGTGTCCTTTTGGAAAGCAAACAAAGCATTTCTACTATACCCTGATAGAGGAGACCAGAGTGAAACTATAGACACCTTGCAAAAACAGCCCTATTTATCATCAGCAAACTTTGAACAGTACCAGTATGCAATATCTAAATCAAAGAGTTAAACCGAGAGAGAAAACCTCTCCAGCAGACACTCAGCGGACCCAGTGCCCCTTTACAACTTTCACGTCTCTCCCACCTCTGGGGCGCTAGTGAGGGATGGGTCAGGGTACGGTTGCAGCCGGAGTGTGAGGGGACAGGAGGGTGTCTGTTGGCTGTAACTGATAGCAAGTTTAGAAATTTGGTTTCCAAAGTCAGATGGAGAAGAAAGAAGGGGAGACAGATGAGGGGGCGGGGGGGGGCAGGAAGAGTGAGAGAACAGGGGGATCTCGGGTCGCGTCTGAAACCAAATCAAGAGGGATAAAGTACCAGGGCCTATTTACGGAGGAGACAGAGCGACTCGGGGACGGTGGCATCGGTGGAGAATCTCCTTCACCAGGGGGGCAGGGACACGGCGCAGAGGAAACTGTGGTGACTGTGTGTGACAGCCGTCAGCATGAACGCTGCGCTAAACTGTCAAATACATGAGAGATCAACCAATAGGCCTCAGCAAAAACTGCTGGTTACAACTCCGAAGGAAATGACTGAGACCTGAACATGTACCAAGGTACAGCATACTTTCAGCGGTGCCCAGCCAGAACACTAGTACATGAACAAACACATAAAATGCAGCACAATTTTATACAAAATGTGATCGTCTGAGGACTTCTGCTGGGACATAACCACTGTACCATTTAGGTTGTAACTTTACAGACAGGACAGAGAACACGCGAGGGGAGAGCGTTTAGACTGCAGCCTCCGTGCGCTCCTCTCCCCAAAGTGAACACAGTCCCACATTATGTGCCAGTCGAGTGATGCTCTCTGCTCTCTGTGTTTTTAAGACAAGCTCCACAGGGGCTTTTCAGCACAACCTGTCTTCCCAATCATTTTGTCCAAATGCCTCAAGCAAGTGTTGTCCTAAGAGGGCAGAAGCCGAACCACAAGGGACGGTAGACTAACGGTTAAATGTACCCATGATTGTGAGCAAGAGAGTGTGTGTTTCTGTGAGTGTTGGCGTTTAACATTTTGGGGTGAACAAAGTGAAGGTTTTCCCAGAAATCTTTTTGTATTGAACAGAGATATGAAACAAAATAAGATTTTGTAAATCGACTGGATAATTATCATGTAGGATAATTAGTGTAAAATATGAATTCACCTGACCATGCTGTTCTTCCCCTTGCTCTGGACAGCTGTGGTTAACAATCAAAACCGAAAAAGGAGTGAGCCAAGCCATGGACCTGTGCAGTTACCACGGAAACAAAGCTTTGGAGGCCATCAGGCGCTTCCCTCCCTCAGAGGCGCGATCCGCGCTAGAGAACATCGCCTCTGCCGTCACCAAGATCTGACCAATACCTTTTCCACCGCATTCCGGTGAAGAACATTACCTCAACTGCCACAATATGTATGCCACAACATTCTCATCTGTGACTTACAGCCTTTATAGGAGCAGGTGTCTGTTAAACAGATGGATTTGGAACCAGGTGTGTCTCGAAAAAGCTGGCATATTCAATGAAATTCCATGCAGATGAGTCTTATATGCAGGATAGAGTAAACCGCAGAAGAGGCACCGTTTGCTGCAGTATGCAGTGTGCATAGCTTCTCATTTCAACTGATTGGATGAAATCTAATATGAAGATTGTATTATGTATATTTTAAATGTCAAATTTGAAGTTAGCGTTTCCGTTATAAATTATATATTAAATGCTTTATGCATGTATTTAATTGCTTGCTTTGGTTTATTTTCTTTGTTACTGCTACAACTCAACCCCTTGTCCATGATATCTCACAAATCATTCAGTTGTCTTTTTGTTCCACTGCAAGTGTGTGATAGCAGACAAAATCAGGGCAAACGAGAGAAAAAAAAGGTCAAACTGCTTCCCTTGGTCCTGCCACAGGCACACTTGAAGCTGTGCTAGCAGAAATTATTAATGAGGCCCACTCCCGTGACCTGAGCAAATGGACAGGAAATGCGGCAGTATTGATTGGGCCGTCGTGCGGGCTGGCGCCAGGGTGGTGGCCTGTGGTTTCCCAGGCGCTCTCCACGGACGGACAACAAGGGTGTGAAGCTGGGGCGGAGGAGCGTCACCCTAACCAGCAGCCCCCTTACCAACACCCCCACTCCCTACCCCCCGTACCCCACCTGAAGGACGTAGAGCCTTACTCCTGGGAATGAAGAGGAAAATCAGCACAGACTTACTCGTCGTCTGTTAGCCAAGTGTTCAAAAACAAACTTTTTCCAAAAATAAAATAAAATAAATGTCTGCTTCTCCTGCACCCTTACTGTTCTTGACTGGTGTCGGGATGCAACGCTGCCTCCACTCAGGTACACAGTGCAGTGCGGCAAGCCTCTAGCCATCCATGAAATATTTATCCATGCCTTGAGCGGACACGAGGAAATTCAGAGGGAAAGTAAAAGGAACAAAAGTATGGAGGGGAAATGTGCCAGTCAAAAACACAACAGTGTAGAGAAGTAAAACAAAAATCATTTTACCCTTTCTTTCTGCCCTTTTTGCATGGGAGTAAATCAATGAAGCTACGTTCAGATGCAGCGAGCTAAACAACCATCTCTCTTTGCAGCAGACCCGGTTTACCTCACCAGTATATTACACAAAGATTAAAGTCACACAGATAAGATTCCTGATTCATCCTACACATGACTAAATTGTAAGTTACAGTGTGTGTTTTTGCATATTAGCCATTGTGTATGTGAAGTCAGCAGACAGACCCGCAGACCACCAGATGCAACCTACTGTATCGCGCCTCTCTGAAACCCAACACTGTCTGGTTTTGCTCAACAAGATCATTTTTGTGGTTTTGGCATTTGTTGAAACCTGGCTGCTCATATGTCACTTGACTGGGTTTTATATAAACTGCTTGCATAGGGCAGCAGCTCCACCCTCTCCCAGTGTGGTGTCACTGCAGTGGGGCACAAGGCAGGACCAGCAGAGATCCCTCTCAGCCAACTCCTTGTGGTTTCCTGGTGCCCCCCCTGTAGCCCTTCACTTCCTGGTTTGGTGACTGTCTTTGGTGTGTCCACAGCATAAGTATGAACACAAGCATGGGTGCATTTCATATTTAGGTCTAGGAATGAATCAGTTGATAACTTGGGGGAAAAAATATCCCTTGCAATATAAAATTTGTGTTAGTGGTTAAATCTAGAGAGAAAAAGGTTTGGTTTAATTTATCCAAGTTTTTGATCTGGTTGATAAACAGCTCTTTTTTTCAGAGAAATGTAAAGCCGTTCTTGGCAGGACACTGAGCACAGCTAAACTTAACACAAATGTTCTCCCAGGAGATTATAGTTTTGTGAATACCTGTTGGTGGCAAGACGGTGCTTATCTCGATATATGAAATCTCTCAGCCCTGCAGGTGCTTTCTTTTTTGTGGCGAGAGACGAATGAGTACGCAGTTTATTGGTGTTTAATGGCCGATGCTCAACGAGCGAGATGAGATGACATCCCCCTCTCCAGAAATTCTGTCTCTGTGCTGCACAACTTGACACACCTGTGTGAATCTCAACGCTTGAGTGCGTGATGGATCCGACCACCGCTGCGCCCTGCAATCGAGACAGCCCCATTACCCGAGTAATGACTGATTCTTTCTCTACCCCGCCATACACATGCGTATCACACTGAGCTTTTTATACCAGCCTAATAGCACACAGACATTTCTGTGGGAGGTCACGGAGCATTGATCTAGCAATGGAAAAAATGTTAATCGTGTCTGGACATGGCAGTGACTAGATGTTGATAAAATTCAACCAGATGTGGACCATTCTAAGCCAATTAGCCTTTACAGTCAGGTTCAGTCCTGGGCATAAGCTGAGTCACTGGAGAAAACTTTGATTTGGTTGGAACCAGACCTGACATTATGTGCAGGAGATCTTTGTGTGCACACTGCACAGAAATGGACATAAAGTCACGAGGGCTTAATTAACCTTTAATTTAACTCTTAGAATCCTGTTGTCCTGTTGTCTTTCTGTTACAATTGATATTTCTCAGGTATAGCAATGATTTTACTTAATCAAAATAGTTTCAGTTAACTCATATGTGGCTTAAGCTTGTCCTTACCTATTGTTAGAAATAATTTATAATCATGTCAAAAATGCAATACATAGTGTTTTTCTTAAATAAGAAACATTTGAAACATATTTTTGAAAACTCCCATAATGGTAAAACAATGTTCTCCATTATTCCTGCATTCCATTCATATGGATTCTTAGTTTCAGGGTTCCTCATTCATTAGTTTAAATTTGACATAGAAATGAAGATGAAAATAAAATGTAATAGAAGGCCTGAAACAGAGATCTTGGAGAAAAAAGTGTTTTCATCATTGCTCTAAATCTATGAGCCCTTTTGGCTTTCATAAGAAAAAATACGTGTTGTCCTGCTTTAAAAAAAAAAAAAAAAGACAGAATTGTGTATTTTACGTGGAAAAGCTATATCCAGTGTTTTTATTAAACCACCGCTTAAAATAGATTTGCCCTCGAGTTCAATGGTCAGTAAACTTAACAGGAAGGGGGCCACACAAAAGGTAGGTAACCTAACATAAACCGCAAATTAACAGGTGTGTACAACAATGGAACTGCTGAAAAAAGGCTATTTCTCTCCTCACTGAAAATTCATGGTAGCTCGAGGCTAATAAACCACCCACTAGGTTAAAGAATAGTCCAAAGCTCCTCCATGAGGAAAGTCAATACAGTGCACAACATGACTCATCCATATTTCGTGAACACAATGCTGATGCATTTGTGTTTTTCGTTGACAAAAGGCATAACGGTGCTACATGGTTTGGTAATAAATAAATGTGTTTTGTAGCACAGATTGCGTTCTGTCTACGAAAAAGGTCTGTTACACATGTCACTCCATATGTCTGTGATGTAATGGAGTGAAAACCTTTTGGCTTGCACAGTGGTAGACACTGTGTGTAGCGTGTGTGTGTGTGTGTTTGTGTGTGTTATAGTGTAGCGAGGTGGGGGGCTAAAGGGTTGTCGTGTATATTTATACCTGTAGTTATATATGTAGGCTATTGCAATGCCAATTGTTTCAAAAGAAAATAATGACTAAACCAATGTTGTCCTGCAGGGTATACTCCAAAAGGTCTGACCTACATTTGCAAATATATATTTGCAATGGGGGAAGTTTTGAACCGCACAAGTAAGGTTAATGCCCTCTGTGTGCAGCAATGCAATGAGCTTCAGCTTCACCCACTGTAACCCACAGCTGTGCGGAAATGACACAGCAGGCCAGTACCGTCACGTCACGCGAGAGGGCACTAGCAGGAAAAAAACACGGCGGCGATCGAGAAACACGGACAATAGTTACCCGTGGACAAAACCACAGGGATAATCACAGCGGACATGTTTAACACGCCTTAAACTATTGCAGAAGGCTGCAGAGAACCGCGGAGGTAAGTTTTAAAACTGTACATAGGCATGTTTACAGTCGAACAGTCGTAAAGGGGTAAATCCGTCGGTGAATGTTTTTCTTGCCGCGTCACGCAATACGAATTCCTCACTTTAAAGAAATAGCCACGAGAAATTGGGATTGGACATTATATTACCGTGTGTGCATAAATGCAATATCAAGCAACAAATAGATCTGTATTTGTACGTGTTAGTGCATAAAGTACTATAGAGAGAGCTACATCTGCCTCTCAGGTTGTAACGATTCGTGGGTTTGTGGTGGAAGAATGAGGAAGTGGAGTGGACAGGAGACTGAAAGGCGCGTGTGCAAGACACAGAGTTACAGCGCCGCCCCTGTGCACCCGGCGACACCCCGACCTGTACACACAGATAAACAACATAAACAAATCCAACTTCTCACGGACAATAAATAGCGTGTCTCGAAGGTTATGGTAAACCATGATATTCTGTAGTTTTGTTGGACAGAAGTTATGAAGTTATCGCTCTTACTTCCAACTTTGGTGGTGTTCTTGCAAGAGCACGGGAAGTGTTGTTGTTTACGAATAAACATAGACGAAGGCAGCCTACAGCATACATGGGTATTCCATGTACGAAGTTAAATGACAAACCTCAGGTAACTCAGAGTAAGTGCTAAACCTCCTAATATAGGTTCTCTTAGCAAAAGGTATTTTAGGATGTTCACTTGTTCTGAGTCAATTTACCCAGGTTTGTCACTAAACCACATAATACCCCCCCCCCCCGAAATGTTGGTGAGATAGTTGTTACATTATTGTTATTTTTACATCCTTTAAGTCATAATCAGGTGACAATTTTTACTCTAAAACAGAGGGGATCAGTTGAACTTTTGAGTTATATAGGTCAAACTTGCATAATCAGTGGGTATTTTTTTGGTAGTTAACAATTTAAGAAGTGTTGGGAAATAGCATTGACAGCTTCTCATTAAGTTGATGAAGCCTAATGTATGAATATAGCCTAGTATATTATTCTTATTTTGACCCTTCACACAAAGGTGATTTAAGTTTTGTAGTGTTTGAACATATACACATACTGTAGAACTGTTCAGTATGCATTTTTAGTGCACAGGGTTTTACACAAACAATACCAATAAAGAATTAATATTTTTGTAAGCATCACTTTGTTGTAAAAATGTCCTAAATTGTTTTGTCAGGATATGAATGTCATCAAGCATGAGGAAAACGCAGAGAGGGACATGCTTGAGAAAGGTAAGACTGAGCTCTCTTGCTTTGGCTCCTATCCATTTTTGCCAACCTTATTGCTTCTGTATGAATGGAGTTGATTGAGCCATTTAGTTTGAGTCTAGTAGAACTCAGATGTGTTTAAAATAATAAATGTCTCATTGTTCCAGGAGGAAGATCATCAAAAGAAATTAAGACAGAGGAAGATTCAGAAGTAGTACAAGGCTGTCATGAGACTTCAGAAACTGCTGTGGGAAAGTCCCAGGGTGCTGCCGTAGACGGCATCACTAAATGCTCTGAACCACAGCAAGGGTCAGATGATATGAGTATCGACATAGACCAGCCTATCAGCAGAAAGAGGGCCAAACTTGCTAGTGAGGTAAGATGCCAGATGATCAGTCTTGTGCTATAACCTTATGATAATATCTTGGTCATACAACAATAGGATATTCCATTGTTTACGACAGTGATACACAAAGTGATTTTACTAACACCAAAAACACCAAATCAGATTTACCCAAGTATTTTGCATTCTACCCGCAGCACATATTCGAACTTAATAGTTAATATGATTGTTTCTATATAGATTCTATCTTCTATCTGTGTTTTGTCTCGTCCTCTATAGGTTGGGGAACATGTGCAAGAGAAGGGATGTGAAGAATCCACAAGGTCACATCTCCATAGCCTTACACCTGACAAGAAGGACGCTGCCCAGGAGAAGACCATAGCCTCTTACAGGAAGCCTCTGTACAGCATCTCCCATCGTATTACAGAGAAGAAGGCTGCTTCAAGTCTCGACCAGCATGGACAGCATGAAGCAGGGGTTCGGTTGAACAACATCTTACTCCCTAAGCTGTGCACTTCGGGGCAGAATAACCGATGTGAGCCAAGCCTCACTCAAGGGGGTTCAGGTACTGCTACCCCGACGGACCCAAACCTCTACCCTTTGATCGAGAAAATGTTCTTCATTCTCAACACTCTGAACTCTAGCATGACTCAGCTGCACAGCAAAGTGGACTTGCTGTCTCTTGAGGTTACGCGCATTAAGAAACAAATCAAACCTTCTGAAATGGCGATGGAGTTCCAGCCCCCACCAGAATATCAGCTAACAAGTGACGAGCTTGCTCAGCTGATGGAGCAGACATCTACAGCGGGGGAGCTTGGATGCAGGCTGCTGGTCCAGCTCTTTCCTGAGCTGTTTACAGCCAAGGATTGCATTCATGGCTGCAGTGCCTGTGGCATCGCAGGCAAACGGACTCTTGACTCCCTTCACCTTCAGCTCATACGCAACTATGTGGAGGTCTGCTACCCACTGGTGAAGAACAGTAATGTTTGGCAGAGTGAGTGCCTGCTACAAATTAATGACTTTTTTAATCGTTTCTGGGCCCAAAAAGACATGGAAAATGGCCAGCCTGTTGGCAAACAAACTTCTGCTGGCCTTGCTTTTGAGGTGGACCAGAGTCAGCCCTGCCACTTCATCAACGAAGATGGTCAGGATGAGAGACTTTCAGTGGAATCCGGTGACAACAGCAATGGTCACCTAAACATGTCATCAGACCTCACATTGGATTCCCAGGAGGTGGGGGAGGATCTTGATGACCTCTCTTCCCCTGATGACTTTGTAATTTTCTTGTTAAATAGACTTTTCCCAGAAATCTTTGAAGAGGGCAAATTGCCTGAGGGTTACAGTGGCTGTAACAGTATTGGGAAGTTATTACTAGACTCTGAAAGACTAGAGATCATTCGTAAGTATATGGAAGCTAATTTTCCTGATATCCCTGAAGACACATGGCTACAGATCTGTATTCAGCGAATGGAAGAAGCACTGGAGGCAATTCCAGGTAATGGAAATGACCTGGACAACATACAGGATGAAAGCTTTGATACAAACCTTCCAGATGATGTTTCGATTGTTAAAATCAGTGACTTCTGTGATTATGATCGTCCAAATCGCAGGACTAAAAAATCGTGGTTGGCACCCATCAATTTTGACACAATGGAGATTCCTCCTACTGATTTTGATGTTTCAGAGGAGTATCTCCTCACAAAAGAGCAGCTTAAAAATAACTATGACTGTAGTTTGTCCATAGGGAACTTTGCTTCCCGCCTGCTTGTCCTTATGTTTCCAGAGTTGTTCACATATGAGAACGCACGGAAGCATTACAACTGTAGTGGTACCTTAGGCAAGAAGCAGCTAGATCCATTTAGGATACGATTGATCCGTCATTATGTTCAGCTGTTGTACCCCCGGGCCAAGAATGATCGAGTGTGGACCCTAGAGTTTGTGGACAAATTAGATGAGCGTTGCAGGCGAAGGGACACAGAGCAGCGTCGCTCATACCAACAGCAGCGTAAAGTTTTTGTTCCGAAGTCGGAGCCAGACTTTGTTACTCCCAGCCAAATAAGCCCACTGACCTCTGAGCGCTTGAAAGAAGACTATGAAATGCCACCTCTTCCTCCCGAAAAAAGTAGCAAAGACTTCTGCAAGATCCCACTGGAGGAGCTTGCCGTGCCTCCTCCTGACTTTCCTGTGCCTTCTATGTACCTGCTGTCAGACTCTGAGGTGAGGGAGATCGTCCAGCAGAGTCTCTCAGTAGGGAACTTTGCTGCCCGTTTGCTGGTACGTCTCTTCCCAGAGCTCTTTACCCAGGAGAACCTGCGGCTTCAGTACAATCACTCTGGCGCCTGCAACAAGAAGCAGCTGGACCCGGTCCGTCTGCGCTTGATTCGCCATTATGTAGAAGCCGTGTACCCAGTGGACAAGATGGAGGAGGTTTGGCACTATGAGTGCGTCCCAAGCATTGACGAGCGCTGTAGGCGGCCGAATCGGAAAAAGTGTGACATTCTGAAGAAGGCCAAGAGATCAAGCACTGTGTCATATTCTTAACACCTCTCTACAATGTATTGTTTTTTTTGTATTTCTCACAAACATGTATTATTTGCACAAGTACCTAAGCTAAAGAGTATAGTTAAACTTTTACAAAATGTCCATGGCGAGGACCAAGTATGTAGAGTTAGGTCAAGCTGATGGTCCGTCCTCTTACAGGATGTATTGTAAAAATGTAGCTGCCGCACCAGACATTATAGCTTGTTATCAGGGCTTGAAATTAACTTTCTGATTTGCCTTTCACTGTGGCTAGTTATTAGCCACTCATCGATTTATTGAAATTGAATAGAGGACTAGCACATCATGTGTCTTTGTCAAAAAAACAAGTAAAAAAAAAAAAGAATACGAAAATAGTTAGCAGCAGGTTACCCCAAAAGTGCTTGGCATGGTTGTGAATTACCAGCCACTGCTTACTCTTGTGCAGTATTGGTAAGTGGATGTTAATTTCTAGCCCTGTTTATAATTGAGATCACTATCATTTGGTAGTGAGAGGGTAGTAACTATTTAAACGCCAAAATATTACTGTTGTAATTATAATTTTTAATATGTTGATAAGCTAATGTAGCCTTAACACAGAAAACATAACAATGTTAACATTAACACTAATGCAACAAAATAGGTCACATACAAGGTTTTAAAAGATGGCAAGAAACTGATTTCTAAGTTAGATGTAGCAGCGTTCCAGTACTTGTCTTTTGTAACAAAGATGTTATGTCCTAAAATGGTAAATGGTAAATCTGTATTTAACTACTGCAACAGGTGGTCACTCTATTTTTAAATAAATAAGCAAAATTACAATGTAAAATTAAAGATGTTATTTTATTCCATCTCCTCCCGAAAGTATCATTTAAATGTCTTCTTTCACTAAAAGGCTGCCTATTTTATGACATTTAAAGGGGGCTAGTAATGTTTTGGTGATTTTGTGGCATCATAGGCCAGGGAATATAGTGATACACAGGTGTAAGATCAAAATCCTTTAGAATCTGCTGCCTCTATTAACCTCAACATATAGAGAATCTACAAGTATCTGGATTTTGTTTATCAAATATCAGTGAAGTACTCAATATACCTTGACTTATGGCTGGATGTTTCCAATGAAGAGGAATGAATATCACTGCAAATATTTTAAGCTTTTAAACCTGCTGTTAAAGTAACTTCTTTGGCAGTTCCATTAGTGGTTAATACATTTGCACAAAGTAGAGACTTTTCGACATTACTTACAGCAGCCTTCCCTGTGGATGTAACTGATAAACATACACACACAGTCATAATCATAACTTCAATTACTTTGCAATTTTGTTTTATTCTGGTTAAGTGCTTCACAATCATGATCATTAAACCACAGCATCCCTGCTGAATGATCATTGGGAGAGAGCACCAGCTCTCTAGATATTTGTCTAAAAATCAGACAACTCCAACCCAAACCAAATACTTGCTTCTCTACTAAAATGTGCACTACTAAGTGTTGTATTAGTGATAAAACAAAAAATACATCAACTGACTTCTGTGTATTATTGGAAAAGAAAATGTTCAAAGTATCCCAAGGGAAAAAAGTAAAGAAAACCACTGTGCAGGTCAGACTTAACGCTGGTTTGTATGTGTACAATTATGACCTGTCAGTTCATTGTAACATAATAAGTGGGGTTTTCACAATATGAAATCATAACCAAAACCGCTCAACCTTTTCATAGAAAATGGAGTCACACTGATACAAAAAAAGCACTTAACAAGAGCGTTTGATACAACTACCATAGAGCCACAAGCTCCCATTTAAAAATCCTTCAACACTGCAGCATCAAACAAGTTCTTTAGTCCAGTTATATTCTCAAAAATACCATCACTCTCTGTAAACATCTTTCTTAGGTAGATGCAGGCTTTTCCAGGTTCTTAAAATTACTTTATACTTTTCAGTATCCTTTGTTTCTCCTATTACTTTCTTGAAGATGACTCTCTTTAGGTTGACAGTGTCCATGTCTTTGTCCTCGCCCAGTATGAAGTCCAGAGTGTCTCCTACTTTAACCTGCGGGTAGAAATCTTGGATAAGTAAAGTTTTCCTGTGGATTGATGCAAGGACACTAAGTAACCATCTTTCTTCAGTCTAATCAGTCAGTGGAATTACTATAGATGGACGTTTTAGACTTATTGTCATTATTCATTTATTTTCACAGCAAGCATAGGCTTAAACAGTGCGGCCATTATGAAATAGCTCCAATGCACACCAATGCCATTTACAATAGCATGAAAGTCCAGGGGGTCACCTACAGCTTTGCTCTTCTTGATTAGTTTCAGTCCATTCAATCGCAGTCTGCTTCCATAAAAGGCATCCTCCACTTTGCTGAAAGACAAAAATAATAGAATAGATACAGTATTCACTGTTCCAAACTCCAGAAAATTGGCCAGGTGGGATGGTACAGAGTAGGGGATGGTGTGCCAGTACATGTAAATAGCCTATACTTTTGAATTTGACCACTTCCAAAATCACTTACTTCCGTGCCATGTCGAGGCCAGCTTTCAAGATGAGGTCATAGCGAAGGGACTGCACATACTTCTCTGTGTCTTTGTAGTCTTTTGGTAGCCCTGGATCATCTTGGAGTTCATCCTCATAGTCACTATCATCCTCCTCCTCCTCTTCCTCCTCTTGCACTGTTCTTTGGCTTCCTTTCTTTTTAGTGGTTTTGTACCTAGCTTGATGTACGGACCAACCTGAGGGAGAATCCCTTACTGTTGGCAATGCTTGTGTCCTCAGTGTCATGGGTCCGACGGAGCCCCACAGCTGACGTGCATGTAATGTTCGGGGACACCATGAGCTCCACGCAGGTCCATGACCAGTGGAAAGCAGCTGAATGGAGTTAAGGCGACCAAGCTGTCTGAGAGTCAGCGCGGGCAACAGACTCTGCATTGTGTCGCCACAAGCTACAGTCGGAGACAAACAAGGTTACAAATAAAAACATTGAATGGATTTCAAAATATTTAGATTTCTTCATGTAATTACATTTAAACATTGTTTTCATCGTGGAGAGTATTAATGTTTACTAGCTAAAATGTACTGCTAATAAAAAGCTAACATTGATTAAGGATCAATTTGTGTCCAAAGTCAAGAAGCAAACGTTACCAACTAGCGTTAGCTATAGTTGAAGTTAGTAATGGTATGTGATATGTTCAAGTTCACTGTTGATGTGCGCTTTACCGGGGCAGTTTTTATCAATTAAGTTATAAAGCTAAGAAGCTCCATTCCATGATTGGAGTATGTCATTATGTAATGCTAACACACAGTCTACAACGAATGCAATACAGCATTGGTACAGTGAATGATGGCAAACTAGAAGCCTAACTGTTGCATAGCTTAAATTATAAGATATTAGCAAACCTCTGCAGCTAACAGCGTCACCCCTCTTATATTCTGACAGCAATGGAAAGGATTTGTAGCTGCGAGTACACTTCAAACACCTCATAAGGCTCAAAATTCTACGTTTGAGGCTAATAAACTCCTTAATTAAACATTTACATTACCTAAAGCTAGCTTGACTTGCAACCACCTCTCTGTCTGTGTTGCCTGTGCTCTTTCACCTTGTCAATAACAACACAGCCAAGACTACGTTCTCTGACGATGAGGATATCATCTCAACGATTTCGCCCCCTATGGCCTGGCAGTATGCACTACTTCTGTAAATGCCGCAGGGGGGCGCCGTTGCAATGATTTTGCACTGTGTTTTAATTGTCTTAATTGGCAGAGAGGGAGAGGAGGGAAAGGACCATCGCCACGCAAATACAGAGAGTTCAACACTCAACACAAAGTAATTTCAGCTTGACTTTTTCAACAGCTCGTCACATCCTGTTCTGTGCGTTATGCTCTTTGCCTAAATGAAAAAAGTCTGTTAAGTGTGTCTGGCACCACGTTTCTCAAACCGGATTGGCTCATCGTTACACGTGCCCCCGACTAACAACCTTAAATTTGAACCCTCAATCCGTTTCTTTTCATTTGCGTACCAGTTGAAACCTCGTATGAAGTTAAACCGACATTATAATGATGTCATACTTGTGCGGATGTTTTATTTATTGCCTCTTAATTTTAATACTTGGGGTTGAGGGGACATACACACTTAATGGATACAAGCCACAACAGCTGTACGCAGACCGACCTTATGCGCGAGCCTATCGACAGAATTTCTTACAGAACGTGCAAGCTCAACATGCGGGAGGTATGATTACACTTTACATTTATCATTATTTATTAATGACTTTTCTAAACTGCTGTCATCGACACACCTGAATGGCAAATGTGAATTCATAACAGTCTGTCATCTTGACAGATATATCTATATATATATAGGATATATCAAAGTGACCTACAATTTGCATTGCAATAGCCTATATTTTATTTTCTGGGCAAAGTCACATAATTCTACCACTTTGTTTTACATAATTCATACAATACAAAAACTTTAAACTTTAATTACGTGAATTATGTAAAATCATTCTGTGCCAAAGGGTTTACTTGGGGATTAGAGGTTCAATGAGTTTAAGTAGCTCATGATGAAAACAATCAAACAAACAACTGTTATGTTTAAAAGAAAATCCAATTCTATTCTAAGTCTTAAACTGTTGCTGATGGTCAAGTATACCCTCCAACACCAGATCCAGCTAGCATTACATATAGTCAGTGTTGCCAAAGGAAGTGTGCAGGCTACTTATTTCAGCAGTTACTGATACCGAGGGCCAGCTGCAGAACCATCATGTCACCTCATGCTTTTGCTAACTGCTACAGATAAAGGCTAACTCTTTCTCTTTCTCATGTAACATGAACATCATCTCACTGTGCTGTCAGCAGACAAAATATCCATATCTCTACTACCTCTCCTCTCTATTCTGTTGACCTATGGTGGTCCATAGCACATGGCAATAACTATAGGTTTTATGGCTACCATCATTATCACAAGCCCGCGCGGATGTGGCCCCCATTCGCGTACCGCCAGCCCACAGCTTCTCCTCCAGCGCCTGCTCAGCCAGTCAGTACCCAAAGCAGCACAACATCCCCGATCAA
Source organism: Clupea harengus (assembly GCF_900700415.2). Taxonomy (NCBI): domain Eukaryota; kingdom Metazoa; phylum Chordata; class Actinopteri; order Clupeiformes; family Clupeidae; genus Clupea; species Clupea harengus. The sequence continues at coordinate 21,659,107 of NC_045165.1, forward strand.
ATGGGCTGCCACATCAGGTAGAAGATTCTTCAGTCAACCCTGGCTTTCCGATCTCTATGTCCATGGGCTGCTGCATGAGAGCCCTTGCCAGCCATGATCTGTCTTTCTCCTCACTCTTTCCTTTACAGGTGATTTCACTAACCTCCTTAATCTTCACTAATCTCTTGGACAACTAATTTGTTACGCAACTTATTTGTTATGCAATTTATATACACTTGTATTACTTGATCACACCTCTGTACTACAGGCATGAGTGGTATATTCTGTATTGTTAATGTTTGTTGATTTTGTTTGTTGATATATACTGCCAATCTCTACTCTTCATTCTATTGACAGATACAAAGGCTCAGTTAACGGATTTTAATATTTAGTTTTTTTTCTCCATGACACTGCTGATCACTGTTGATTTCATCTCTTTATAGGTCTTTGATCCCAAGTCATAATATTTGGCTGTTTAAAGACTTCATCCTCTTTTTCAAGTGAAGACATATTATTCATTTGACTATTTTACCATAATTAAGAATACTGACTGAAAAAAAAAATCAACATCCGACTGCCATTGAGTTTGTTAGAATTAGTATTCACAGTCATCACCACAGTAACATTTTCACATTGTGTTCTGTAGCACCGACGGAGATGTGCAAGAGTCGCCCACTCGACCTGGTCTTCATCATAGACAGCTCACGCAGCGTGCGCCCTGCTGAGTTTGAGAAAATAAAGATCTTCCTGTCAGACATGGTGGACACGCTTGAGATCGGCTCTGATGCCACCCGGGTGGCAGTGGTCAATTATGCCAGCACAGTGAAAATCGAATTCCTACTGAAGACCCACTTCAACAAAGGCGACCTGAAACAGGCACTGGCACGCATCGACCCACTGGCCACGGGCACAATGACTGGCTTAGCCATCAAGACGGCCATGGATGAGGCCTTCACCGAAGAGTCTGGGGCCCGGCCCATCTCAAAAAACATAGCCAAGGTGGGCATCATTCTCACCGATGGGCGGCCCCAGGACACAGTGGAAGAGGTGTCAGCATCAGTTCGTGCTTCTGGGGTTGAGATCTATGCTGTGGGCGTGGACAGAGCGGACATGGAGTCTCTGCGTCTCATGGCCAGTCAGCCTCTTGACGACCATGTGTTTTATGTGGAGTCCTTCGGCGTCATCGAGAAGCTTACCTCCAAGTTCAGGGAGACTCTATGTGGTATGTCAGAACTGCTTGTCCTCGGTCCCTACTTGTATTTGTTGGATTTATCATTGATAAAAATCATAACTTAAAATGATTCCTAATTTGTAATGTTAATTAGTTACATGTTTATTAACCGAATTCAACAGCACATTTGAAAATGGTAACATTTGTGATTACAAATCTCACCCAATCACCAATGCTAGGATAATACTTATTTGCAGGTGTGGACCGTTGCGCCCTTGGACATGACTGCCAACACATATGTGTCAGCAAAAATGCCTCATACTCCTGCAAGTGTCGGGAGGGATCTGTCTTGAATGAAGACAAGAAAACATGTTCACGTAAGGCTAATCTATTAGATAGGAGACACTTCCTTCAGAAATTCTGACTAAATACCACCACATGTACAGTTGGAATGAAGTTGTTTTGATGACATAATGTTTACATATAGCCCTGTTATTTCAAACTTAAATACCATTCCATCCTGACAAAGAGCCATGGTTGATAAACTAACAAAACTGTTTGTGACCTTGTGTTTTAATGACATATACTTGCTAGTTTAAGCAAGCTATTCTGTCTGGTTCTGCCCTTGATTCACCTTTGGATTAATCCATGTGAATCTTTTGTTACTTTCTTGAGGAAAGGTATGGGAAGGTAATAGTTAAGATGTCTGATGCAGTTTTGCCTATTGACCTTGTATTGACCTGTAGTGGCTTCTTAAGCATCAGTTTTTGTGAAATGTAAACACTGGTTATATGACCCCGCTTGGTTACAGCAATGGAGAACAACTGTGTTCCTGGACAGCCATGCCCACCTACATGTGTGATAGTCCGCGGCTCACTGAAGTGCACATGTCCAGAGGGATATGCCTTGAGTGACGACAATGAAACATGCTTACGTAAGAGCCCTCTATCATGGTGGATAGAGAAGGCATCACAATGCAACCAGATGTTAAGTTCTACAAAACTTACCATCAGCATGTTTGAAAAGGTTGCAGTCAACTCTCTGCTTTGGTAGAAACATTGTGAATCCCTTCCAGTTCAATAGTGTTGTACCTATAACACTCTGATTGAAAGATGAGACTTAACCCCAATGATACACAAAGAAAACATGCAATAATTCTGCAGAAAGGGGTTCAGGGCTGTTAACTGTTTTTACAGAATTTTCATACATGCTGAGAGATAAATTATAATCTAGTTCACTGAAAGCTGTATCTGAATGAGCCTCTTTTAGGATTTGTTAATTGATAACAACAGGTCAGGAACCAAGAACGCTGATTATTCAGATTTTAAGCAGTCAGACTTTTTACTTTGCACACACTAACAGTGCTGCTAGTACCTCTAGACAAATTAAAGGTGAACTGTACTACTTGTATGGTCTATGAACTTTCTAAAGTTCCACCAAAAAACCTATAGTAATTGTATCATACTCTGTTTGAATAGCTAGGCAAAATGCGATAGATTTGTAGAGATGCCTCTTCAGGAACTCTTGCATCCACATGTGCAAAAAGTACTAGAGGTGACTTGTATATTTTCCAGTGTTTAGTTCTTTTACATTCCTATTTGAATTCAAAGGAAATTAATGTAATAGGATGCAGAGGGTTCACTGTGACGTGATGCCTGTTTCATTTTTGGCATAAAAACATCATTATCAAATTGGTGAGATGTATTTTCCTTGAAAACACTAGTTGTGTGATCCCGCTTGTTTGTAGCCATGGAGAACAACTGTGTTCCTGGTCAGCCATGCCCACCTACATGTGTGATAGTCGACGGCTCACTGAAGTGCACATGTCCAGAGGGATATGCCATGAGTGACGACAATGAAACATGCTTACGTAAGAGCCCTCTATCATGGCGGATAGAGAAGGCATCTACACCTGCTCATGAAAACCTTAAATAGCAAAAATACAAAGGATGCATTCATAACTTCAGCTCGAAGAGTGGATAGTGGTCAACTTCATATTTGTGTGTGTGGTGTGGATCATCACGCACATCATGTCCAGAATAATGCCATTAATGACACAATCATTGATAGCATCTAATCAAAATGTTTGAAGGCAGTTGGATAACTTGGGCAATTTGAGTGGAAGTTATACTAACATTGCAAGTGAGTAATATGGAAAGGAAGATGTTGCTACTAGCCAACTTACCATTCTTTCATTAACACAATGACTGGCTACTACAAGCAGTATTGCATGACTATATAGACTTTATCTAAAATATCTTACCTGCTTATGCAAGATACACACTTTTTGTGGATCCCTCTTATTGGTTTGCACAAAGAGAGGCATCCCTGTTTGATGTTACAAGTGGTACTGTTTAGTGGCCTGTGGTTATAACGATCCTGTCCTTACAGTAGATGTTTCTAGAACATCCACATAATAGTTCTATGCTTTTCTATGCTGTTATAGTGTGCTCTTGCTTGTTTACAGCAATGGATGACACCTGTAAGCCTGGACAGCCATGCCTGCCTGTATGTGTGACTGTTGATGGGTCACTGAAGTGCACATGTCCAAGAGGCTATGCATTGAGTGACGACAGCGAAACATGCTTACGTAAGAGCCCTCTATCCTGATGGATAGAGAAGGCATCACATTGCAAACAGATGTTCTGTTGTAAGACACTCTGCATCTGTATGTTTGTTCTGCCATAGCTAACAGAAAATGGTTGTATCACTAATTTATGAACTACTGAACTTTGGAAGCAACGGTTGTTTAGAAATAATATGTGTTCTTCAAGGACTAGCTGACAGAAAACCGCTATCCTGAGAGACATAACAAATATGAGCTGCACTCAAATTGAACATTTGAGATGCATGGGGTTCAGTGTGGTTTGATGCTCATCCTCCTTTCTCTGGTATAATTTTGGGGAAAGCATTCACCATGTTGGTAAAATGCTTTTCCATGCAGTCATTTCTCTGTCATCCTGCTTGTCTGCAGCAGTGGAGAACAACTGTGTTCCTGGACAGCCATGTCCGCCTGTATGTGTGACTGTCAATGGCTCACTGAAGTGCACATGTCCAGATGGATATGCCTTGAGTGATGACAACATGTGCTTATGTAAGAGCCCTCTATTATGCCTGTGTAAGATAGAGATGTAATTGCATTGCTAATGCAAACAGATGTTAGGTGTATACAAACTTAACATCAGATTCTAGTTGTTTCCAACTAGAAGACTAATTTTTTTCTGAAATATCAGTACTACTGATCGATTAATATTCTAAAGGCTGCACCTGCACATATTTTACCGGTAGTTTGTGTGAAGCCAAATGGTATTGTCTGCAGAGATGTAGTGCAGATGTGTCAATCTTCTGTTCATTTGCTAACCTTAATATGTTGCTACATCACATTGCAGTCTAAATTGATGATAGGAAAATGTAGTAAGCCACCCGGTCACAACATCTCAAATAGACCAAGTTGCAATTGTATATCAGAAGTTATTCTAGAAGATGTTTCAAAGGAATGATGTGATCTGTGGTTATAGCTTGCCTTGTTAGCTTTCCACTACATGACCTTTGAAAAACACTGCCAGTCAGTGTTAGAAGGCTGTAAATATATGAAACCAAGCTTTAATCTTTGTCATCTGTAAACGATAATGGTATTTAATCATAGGCCTACTTGCTATGTGGCAAATGTTATTGAGCGGGCTACGCGTACAGTTCATAGCCTTATTTAGTACATGTCTTGAAGCCCTTTCATTTAAAATGCAAAATGTGTCATGTGAACATTGTTTCTGTCATACTTAATATTTAGTTGTATTATATATGTAAACATTGTGTAAATATATATATATATTTACAATGTCATGTATTATGTAGTTTTATGTGTAGTTTCTATGTAGTTGTAATTATGTCATCTATACACGAGATAGTGAAGGGATAAAACAGTACTTTGACTGCCTCACTATCTCAAGACTCATGGCTCATTGGTATGGCAGTTAGAGCACATACCCAGGTGAAGTCTTTCTGGCCCAGCTAGATGACTGTAGATGCTTCCACTCGATTGGTGAAATGCTTTTTCATCCAATCCTGGTTATTTACAGCAATGGAGAACAACTGTGTTCCTGGACAGCCATGCCCACCTACATGTGTGATAGTCCGCGGCTCACTGAAGTGCACATGTCCAGAGGGATATGCCTTGAGTGACGACAATGAAACATGCTTACGTAAGAGCCCTCTATCATGGCGGATAGAGAAGGCATCACAATGCAAATAGATGTTCTGTTTGAAGAAAACTGTACATCTGCATGTGACGGCTTCAGTAACCAGCCATTCTCAAGCTAATTAATATAGCTACAAAAACAATGATGTATTGTACAGATAGACATGCATTTTTTAAGCCTTTTACTGGCCTTACTAATGTAGCTTGGATGTCATGAGAAGTGATTTTTTAAGTGGTATTACACAATTTGAACAAATTAGCTATTATGTATCCCTGTGCTGATGTTACAGGATTAAATGTTAGATCACGTGATCTATAGCAGGCAACGCTACTTGATGCACTGAAGAGTTAAGCCATCTCTGCACTTATCTGGTCTCACTTCTTATTTATCTCCGATGGCTCAGAAAGCAGTAAGCACCCACTTACTGCCTTTGCATGCAATGTTCAGTATTGTAATCTTACTCATTTTCAGCGATGAACCAAAAATGTAACCCTGGAGAGGAATGCCCACCTATGTGTGTCATCGTCAACGGTTCACTACAGTGCACATGTCCAGAGGGATATGCCTTGAGTGATGACAAAAAAACATGCTCACGTAAGAGCCCTCTATCACGGAAACGATGGATAGAGATGCCATCACAGTGCAGATAGATGCTTAAGGAAACTTAAAGAGATTTTCTTTAAAACAATATCTGCATGTGATTGTAATGGCTAGTGCAAGATTGAAGCAGGTTTTTCTTCTGTCAATCAGCTTTGGCAGAAAACAGAATTGGCTTTGTGTAATATCTTTAACATCTTTAAGCATTACTCAATTCAGTTATAGGCTTTTGCTCAGTGATTTAAATGATTGGTGCGTTAGTGGTGCTTGTGTAAATCTAAGGGTAGGAGTGCATGGAACTAACTTTGGTCTCTCTGGTCTTGTCATCAGGGACTGCAAAAGTGTTTGTGTTGTATGTTGTATGTTGTATGTTGTATGTTGTATGTTGTATGTCGGTGTATGTCACCTTGCTCTGGGTTGGACCCAAACCTAATCAAGTTGGGCGCCAGTTTCATCCATACCAGACTCACTAGCTCTCAGTGCTAAATGGATCATCCATCTTATGGTATAAGTCAACTCCCCATGACAGAACAAGCTGTGGTATATGTTTTGCAGAGGTGCCTTACTGGGTCAAGTGCCAGACCATTGCCAGCAAATGTAATGTGGGACAACATGAAATAATTGTTTACGGCAATAGGTCATGTGTCTGTGTTTTAATTTGAAATCACTAAAGGTATGTTTGTGGTTGTCTGTTTAAGTATACATGCACAGGTATGAGTGTGCAATCTATGCTTTCTTAACCAATTACTTGAATAATTGAGTTGACTAAATCATCATAAACTAAACAAATAATATGCTGTACACCTGCCAGAAAATATGACTGTGCTTCTAATAATCACGATCTTCTCTTAACAGATACTTGTATGTAATACCAAGGAGATGGATATTTCCCACTTGTTTAGCTTGCTGCTTCAAATTGGCAACAACAATGACGAGCTTCTCTGACACACTCAACAAACAACCCACTAATGCTACAATATAATTTAGGGGCCTTCTGTTGAATTGTTTGTGTGTCCTAACAGTGCATAAATCTCCCTTTTCAGAGGAAGTACGAGGCACAGAGAGTGAGGACCCATGTATGTGTACGGCTCAGATTGCCTTCCAGAAGAAGGTTCAAGTGACAATTCAAGACCTTACCAACAAACATATCCTTTAAATTTGAAAATTGCAGCTTAGTCAAATTTATGATTGATGATAATTGGTGAATTCATTTGTTGGCATATTTGAATACATTACATTGCAATTACACAATACATGGAAATGTATATATTGGGAAAGGGGATTTACACTTCAACAGTACTCATTGTTGAGGATTGATTACTTAACTTAAAAGGTATCTTTAAATTGCCATTATAGCTCTCACACAGGTAAAATTACCACATAGAAAGTAGGTGTCATTTTATACATGACATCACTAGACATTACATGCCAGAAAGCATGAGGCTTGAATGACTGCAGAATTTATCACACTAAAACATTGTACCTTGACTGCTTTTACTAGCTGATGTCACTCGGAAACTGGAAGAGTTCCAAGACTTACGATGATTCCAGAGATTGGCCAGAGATAATTTGCTGGACACATACTATAATTTTACATTTCCTGTTTAGCATCTTCCATATGTAACCAACAATATAGTTGACCAAGTTTAGACTTTTTACATGCCATGCATTATTTCACAAGATTGTCAATATTGTATGTAAATCTGAAAAACATGCAATTTGCCCATTGTGTCATTAATATGTTGGAAAAGCCTCTGTTTGTATTTCCCCATTATTTTCGTATACATTTTGTTTAAAAATATTTAAATATTATGTATAACCTTAAGAAGGTTTTAAATGAAAATAAATAAAGTTGTCTTTGAAATATCTGTGTAAAGTTCAAATATATTATGCACTATTTGGGATATTTGTGAAGATGAGGATGAAAAATAAATGTTTTGGCCTACTTCCTTATTGTTATTGGCACTTTTTCTGGTTGTGTTTGCAAAACTGGTTGGCAGTGACATAAATACGACAAATACAAAACTACTCTTAATAGAAAGAGACTGCCCTTTATTCATGTGACGACCTAGAGTAAATGATAGACTGCTTCTGTATGTAAGGGTAAACAACTCGTACCAAAAGACTACATTTACCAGACGCACAAACGGAAGTTTTTCAAGCGTTATCCGGTTTTTGGTTACCTGGAAACGAAGCTAAACTCTTGGAGAGCGCTAACGTTAGCATACCTGTGGATATGCACTGTTTACAACCTCCTATAAGATGCATTATATGTATTTTTATGCCAATACCGTTTGATATCTTTAAACGTTCATATTGCACAGTGTGTGCAGAGGCACAGACACGGTTGTGCTAACGATAGCAACCGAAATAGTTCATATTCACGTTAGGCAAGAGAGGCATAATTCGTCTCATTAGCTAGATGAATAGCTAGTTGGCTCAGTAAACATTGGCGAACATTAGCTATTTGTTGGCGTACGCTTATGTTTCTCGTCAACATCAGTTACATACCTGACAGATAATTTGCAAGCATGTTTATTTACCTGAGCAAGAAGGTAAGATGTTAATTAAAACCACTTGTATTGCTATCTAGCTTTAAATATCTAACGTTATCGCTTAACGTCACCTTAGCCAACCCAATAACTAACGTTATTTTATGCGAACCTGTCAGCTGTTAACGTTCACAAGTTTAATATTTAAACCAAGTAAATGGAGACGGATAGTAGGGTAATGTTAGTTACATTTGCTACTAATAATAACATATAGACTAAAAAGATTGTTTATCCATCTAAGCATTCATTGCTAGGTTGCATATAACTTACAGCTCTGCAACCTAAATCATTCGACAAAGTGACAGTCGAAAGTTTTTTTTCCTAACCTGTGCTTAAAGCTGCACTTTCTCCCACCATCAGATTGCTATTCCGAACAGCATAAGGTTGAAATGTGTCTCCTGGAACAAAGATCAGGGGTTCATCGCATGTGGTGGTGAAGAGGGACTTCTTAAAGTTCTGAAGCTGGAAACTCAAACAGGTGTGGTGATCGTTTCCCTTCTGTTGGGATGTTTAAATCAGAGCCTTGACTGTGGTGACAATTGAAGTAGTCTGCCCTGTTCATAAATTTCCCTTTACCCACAATTTTCTTGTCCGTAGATGACTCAAAATTAAAAGGACTTGCTGCACCCAGTAACCTCTCAATGAATCAGACTCTTGAGGGACATAGTGGTAAGAACTTCATAGAAAACAGTGATGCATCTCTGTTAAGATGCTGCTTTGTGCTCATCAGGTACATGCATTGCTGTGTAAAATATACTTTTTGACCTGTACAGGTGCTGTGCAAGTTGTGACATGGAATGAACAGTACCAGAAACTGACAACCAGTGACCAGAATGGCCTTATCATTGTTTGGATGCTGTACAAAGGTTTCATCCTTTTTACTAAACGAAAGAAGGTGTTAACTCCATTTAGCAGTTATGCAACTGAGACTTGATTTTGTGTGTCTGGTTTTGTACTTGTCTTTACGCAATCAGGCTCTTGGTATGAGGAGATGATAAACAACAGGAACAAATCTGTAGTTAGGAGCATGAGCTGGAATGCAGATGGCCAGAAGATTTGCATTGTGTACGAGGATGGGGCAGTCATTGTGGGGTCAGTGGATGGTGAGTTACCCTGTTTTTCACTTGAGTTCACTTGATTTCAACTACTTCATGCTTTACCAAATTCTGGGTATATCAGCCCTTCTGGAAAACCCTTGCCCAGCATCCTTCCCTACTCCATACAAATCTGATTAACATTGTCATACAATTTTACTGTCCTTGAATAGATAAAATATGTGCTGCTAAGCTGAGTTCAGTTGGCAGTGCATGAGCAGGGGCAGGTGGAAAACAGTTTATGGTGTCCCCCTGGAAGAGGATTGAGAACCCATGTTATAATCTGTGTAGCCGGTATTGCAAGGCAAACTGGTGATGACGGGTGGTTGTTTTTCACCAGGTAACCGAATATGGGGAAAGGAGCTAAAGGGAATCCAGCTGGCTCATGTGGCCTGGTCTCCTGACAGCAGGATCCTCCTGTTTGGGATGGCCAATGGAGAAATACACATATATGATAACCAGGGAAACTTCATTGTGAGTTCTTAAAGCGCACTGCTTGAGAGTACTTTCACTCAGAATGAAATATATGGCATGTAAAAAGTCACTTCTGTAAAGGTGGCATTCTCTGTGATTTACCATCAAAGGGAAAGATGACTATCGGCTGTTTATTGAACGTCACTGGAGCCATCAGCATAGCAGGCATTCACTGGTACCCAGGATCAGAAGGTTACATTGAGCCTGATTGCCCATGTCTTGCCGTCTGTTTCGACAATGGAAGAGGACAGATAATGCGCTATGAGAATGATGAAAGTGAGCAAATTTGGGACTACTGCTAAATTGACTTAATATACACTGTAGAAAACTAGTAGTAGTTAGCAGCTTTTGTGCTAAAATGCTGTTGCTTACCCCTTGGCCTTGGGTTCAGATCCAGTCCTACTTGAAACACAAATGAATGTGGCCAGTATCCAGTGGAACCACTGTGGCAGTGTGCTTGCTGTGGCTGGTTGTCAGAAGAACGTGTCCTTGGATAAAGAAGTCAACACCGTCCAGTTCTACACTCCCTTTGGAGAGGTTAGGGCATACAAATCTCCTCATGCAAATACAGCCAAACACTTACATTTTGTAAGGTCATCAGCTACATTGCTAACTGAGCCATTGTTTTTCCTGTGCCACTTGTAGCATTTGCGTACACTGAAGGTCCCTGGGAAACAAATGACGGCGATATCCTGGGAAGGTGGAGGATTGCGTATTGGATTGGCAGTGGACTCCTTTATTTACTTTGCAAACATCAGACCTGATTACAAGGTAAGTGATAAATCCTTATCATTCTATATCTAATGAAACATTGGCTAAGTGATTTTTTTCTGTACAATATTTTGGGAGCTTCACTATTTACACTGATATTTTAGAGACCCCTAACAACAATGCACATACCACTTATTACAATATCTGAATGTAAATATAAGCCAGGTTTGGAGTGTCCCTTGATGCCTCTTGTATTCTTATGAAAGTACTCACCCACCCATCCGCTGTTGCATCTTTTCCTCCATATTTGTCTGTAGTGGGGTTACTGTTCCAACACAGTTGTGTATGCCTACACACGACCAGATCGTCTAGAATACAGCGTGGTTTTCTGGGACACCAAGAACAACGAGAAGTTTGTGAAGTATGTGAAGAGTCTCATATCCATCACCACCTGTGGAGACTTCTGTATCCTTGCCACCAAGGCGGATGACAGCCAGCCACAGGTAAGCCATGCAAATTAGTGGATCACTGTTTTAAAGCTTTGCTGATATTAATTATTGAGGTGTAAAGCTGTAAAAAGGATGCATGCTTTTAAGTGTGTGGTTGTGCAGAATTCTTTAGTTTGTGCACCTGGATTCGAGCCAGACTTTGAGTGGGAAAGAAAAAAGTCGAAGGGTTATAGGAATGCAATGAAGAAAGGTCCAGTTTCTTCCTCGGTAGGGCAAGGAACTAGCAAAGGCAAGGTCAGTGGTTGAACTCCTGCAGGGAGAATATACTGTGCGTGGAAAAAGAAACCGTGGTACAATGAAATAATTTTAGAATTAGCATATCATGATTTTTGTTTTGTAAGACACAACTTTCAATCTTGTGTAATCGTGTGGCCTTATGGTTATAGCGTGCGGTTGAAAACTGCTGGTCACAAGAAGCACCAAGTACATACTGTACATATAGTTCAAAAGTGAAGTACATTTCACAGAACGGTCTGCTTTGTGAAGTGCATCACCAGAGTAACTCTATACAACGTTTGTCTTTTCTTTCTTTCCTCAAATCCACCCAAAGGAGGATGCAGAGCCAGAATCAGGGAATGCAACGGTAATACACATCATCCAGCTATTTTATGTTCTGGGTTGCTTTGAAATAAAATCCTCACTATATGATTATGTGAGAGGTATTACCTAGCTGGTTAACATGTCCAATTTCTTGTTTGTCTTTCAGTATGTGTTGGTTCTTTGTAATTCTATTGGGACCCCTTTGGACTCCAAGTACATTGATATTGGTGAGTAACCCCAAAATGTGGTCTTCAAGTTTAATAAAACAGACAAACCTTATCAATAACGTCTAAAGACAGACCATTATTTTGTAGTTTTTGATCAGGCAATGTCAGATTCTTCCGATTGTAGATGGACCGATGGCAAAGGCCTCTCTTGGGCTGCCTGTTTGAGTGTATTTTTCAAAGGCCTAGTCATGGTCCCAAAAGTGCAACTCAGCACTCAACAAAAAGGCCTTTCACTGACCTATAGCAAACAGAGCCACTGAGCATCTTCCCTGGTTCATAGGCATTCTGCAAAATTCCTTGCCTGCGTGGTATTGCAGATTCGTGCTGCTGCGACCGACACATCTGCCAAAGACTGCAGTTGATACTTGTCAGCCAGGGCACATTTCATCCTCTGGTGGATATCCGTTTCCTCTGAGATGCCGCACGTTCCTATAGAGCTCTGAAAACGTGCTTTAATGTATTGTTCATTGTCTGAATTCTGCTTGTATGTTGGAAAAATTACACTGCATGTTGCTATTGGGGTAGTAGGTTTGGCTAGATGTTTCAAAAATCTTGGTTCATCTAGTGGACAAAGCCCTAATCGTCTTTCGTTAGGAAGTCCTGGCTGTAGAACATGTCTTGCATTATGTCATGTGCATGGGTTATGACAATGTTCTTGTTAACTGAATTCTGTGAAATGTTTCACTCACAGATCCACTGTTTGTCACCATGACGAAGACGCATGTGATCTCGGCCTCTAAAGAAGCCTTCTACACCTGGCAGTATCGTGTTGCTAAGAAACTGACTGCCTTAGAGATCAATCAAGTTGCCAAGACAAGGAAAGAGGGAAGGGAGAGGTGAGTGTTGAAAGCTGTTGCATTTAGGGTTTGAATGTCTTTAGAGGAGCACAGCACTTTGTAAATGCAGGGTTGTGGTGGTTTATGGTCTTTATTAGAAGGGGAGATGCTTCATCTGAAACTCATAAATGCTCCAGACAAACCCATGTTAGTCTGTCGAGCCAGTGTGAGAGTGTGTTTGTTGACTCTGTCGATCTAGGGGAAAAAAGGTCCATTCATGGGTGTGTACAAACACAGGACAGGCCATAGAATCCCAGACAGCCAGCTCTGGTTCAGGACCAAGTGTCCTGCCAGGTATTCCCTTGTACATAAAAAGGGGGGGAAAGTACAAATTGTACCATTTTGCCTTTTTGCCCTGTTTGATCTGCCTCCCTGTCCTCTCCCTCCCTCCTCCTCCCTTCCTGTCTCCATCCCTTCCTCTTGTCCAACCCACCCACTCTCACAAGGGTGTATCATATCGATGACACACCAACAGGGACTACAGATGGCACCCTTGACTTTGCCAAAGCCTTTGCTGTGAGTACATTTTGCTTACACACAGTCATGTGGTTATAAGGGGTGATTTCCTCTCTGATTGTGAGCGTCAGTATCTTCCCTGTGTGAATTAGTCTCCAAACGTTCACATATATAAAAAAGATCACTTCATTACTGAAGCTTTTATAATTTATAGTTAAAGTCTAAGCCACACACTTTATACTTGTACTGTTGTGATGGCTAAGTGCAGTTGACTGACTTTCATCCTTTTATTTATTCAAGGCAACAAGAGATCCCATCTGCTGCATTACAGCAACAGACAAAACACTGATAGTGGTATGTGACTATGCTCATTTTTAAGAAATGTAATGAGAGCATTTATTACTGTGAGTCAAATTAAATAAAACTGTGGTTTTGTGACTATTATCATGCCAGGGCCGTGAATCAGGCATTATTCAAAGATATTCCCTTCCCAGTGTCGGACTTCTGCAAAAATACACTTTGAACTGCAGGACCTATCAGCTCTCCCTCAACTGTAATTCCAGGTCAGATATCTTTAAGATATTATGAAATTACATAATTATTTAAAGGAAGATACCACAATCTAGTATGCTAGTAGTGTAACAGTGAGTAGTGAGATGTTTCATTACTTGCCCTAGCTCTAATATACTTCTATAAAATCTTCCCCGTCCTTCTCTCCAGTCGTTTAGCCATAATTGACATTGCGGGAGTGCTGACATTCCTTGACCTGGAGTCGCGGGCATCTTCAGCGGATGGCTTAGTGGGTGAACAGGTAGCCACATCAGGAGACCCATCAAAGTTTGAGCGCAAGGATGTTTGGGACATGAAGTGGGCCAATGATAACCCAAACCTGTTTGCCATGATGGAGAAGACCAGGATGTACGTGTTTAGAAACCTGGACCCTGAGGTGAATGTTGGTTGAATGCTCTTTAAATGGACACACTCCTCTTTTTCTTTGAAGATGAACAACATTAGCACGGATGGACTGCTGTGCACTGCTGAGTATATTTATCTGTAAAAGAATGTTATATGTTTACTCCTCATGACCCACATTAATTTATATTTGCTATCTTCAACCATGGCCTTTTTCATATAATTTACAGGAGCCAATTCAAACATCTGGATACATATGCAACTTCGAAGACCTTGAAATCAAGTCTGTTCTTCTAGATGAAATTATGAAGGTATCTCCACATTCTAATTTTTATTTTTAAGTATTTTGCTAAAACAACTGCTGTGTTGACTGTTAATGAGTGAATTAGTTAATCAGAACAAAACCAAGCATTAAACAGCAATGAATAAAATCCAAGCATCAGTTAGTTTTGTATAATTTGAGCCAAATTGGGCTAATACAAATCATGCCTGCTGCATGCCTTTTCAGGATCCTGAGCGGCCAAACAAAGATTATTTAATCAATTTTGAGATCCGCTCACTGAGAGACAGCCGAGCGCTGATAGAAAAAGTGGGAATCGAAGATGCAACCCAGTTCATTGAGGACAACCCACACCCCAGACTTTGGTATGTCTTACAGTAAAGCCATTCACTTTGTTCTCTACTGATTCCTATGACTTGTCTACTCTGATATATGTCAGCAAATTGTTACATGTACTTCCATTCTGAACACAGTCAACATAACTATGTGCACATCTTAAATAACAAGGTGTCTTTGAAAGTTTTTTAACCTATCGGCTGTGCACTGAGACAAACTTCAGGTTGAATTGAGATGCAGGGCTCTATGGTTGAGAGGGCTCAGTGGTCTGCATCTTTCTACTCAATGTGCCGGAACTGACCATCTTGAAAAGATGTGTCTACAGATGGGGTGGGTGGGTGAGGGGGGAGGCAACTACGCATTCACAGCAAGCAAACTCAGACTGACGTAGCAGTTAAAGCGGTTGTTGCAGTTGTTGACGTAGCGGTTGTTGCATGATTTTTATGGTCTGTGCAGTGATGTCTGGTGCGACATCACTTTTGGGAGGTGTTAGATAAACCAATGTAAGAGTTCGATAGGATAGCTTTTCAAGATGTGGCTGAAGTCTTGTAAGGAATTTTTGAAAATACAAAATCACTTTATCATTGTCTTAAGTAATAGACTTCAAATAGCGTCCTCTCATCACAGTTGGTTGCTGGGAGCTTGTTGGCGTTAAAATGTGAAAAAAAATTCTTTTCCACAAAAGTCATTCAATCATCTCCGAGGGCAGGGGCAGCTGTAGGAAAGATCTGCATTAGCTTGACAGGACCATGGAGATTTACAATGGTGTTTTGGTCGCGTCGGGCTGATTGATATTGGCTTAAAGGCGACTTGGGCTACCCATGTCAGTTTTCACAGCACATCAAGGAATTTGGAAGTCTCTGAAAAATACTCAAGGTCTGTCTCAGACTATTGGAGCTGAAGCCAAACTGAGCGAAGTCGGGGGGGAAACATGGCTATATGGCTGAGATGGAGAAGAAAAGTAAAATACATTACAGTAAAGTACATTTCAGAGTTGATTCAATGTGTAATATTTTTAATGAAAGTAATGAAGAGAGATGGAGGTAGCCTAGAAGATAATAACATTTATACATGTTATTTTGGGTGACTGCCTTCCTTTGACAGTATTTCTGTTATCCACATCAAAGGAGTTTTTTGTTTGTAAGAATGGGGACTTTATTGAAATACAGGTTTTATATGACATACCTCAATATGTATTGCTATATTCCCAACTGTCCCTTTCATTACCAGGTTCTTGTGAATGTGAAGTCAGAGGTGTGTAGGTGTATGTTTGTAGAGGGCTCTGCGTGGAGGAATGTGGATTGTTAAGGGAGAGCATGGGGAATGCAAGTGCCAGTCACGCACTGGAAGTGCAAAATGTCAAGAAGCCAAAGTGGGACCCAGATGCTTCCCTCATTTCTCTGATTTCAGAGTTTGCTTCGAGCAAATCTTTTATGACTAAGACCAAGGTTTGGGGCAACCCGAGGATCCCGACACGAGGAATGGAGACAGTTTGAAGATCAGAAGGTCATTCTCAGTCAGCTGTGAAAACATGAAATAGCCTTAGTCTGCCTTTGAAAGGCTAAATTAAGCTTATTTGATTTGTGGAGCAGTTTTTCATGTTTCATGAGTTCTTCATAAAATAACCAGGGTCAGTTTCCCAAGAGCAGAGGCAGAGAAAAGTCACAAGAAAAGCCCCATCCCTTCACATCTAATATTCTGAGGATGTGAACAAGAGTTCGGTCATGTCCACTTGAGATTTGCCTCAGTTTTGAGTTTTATGACCTGTTGAGAGCATATACATAACAATTGTACTTTGCACATCCATTCTTGTTAAGAACATTTTTGAGGTGAATTTACCCTAGACTGACCCTAGGTGTGCTCTACAAATGCCTGGCAGTAGAAGTGTCAGAAATGCTGTTTGTTTCTCATGCTTTGTCGTCGCCTATGAAAATGCTTTAGTACTACCAGCACAGATAAAGCTAATTAAAGTCTTCCATTGAATTCTGTCCATAGGCGTCTGCTTGCTGAGGCGGCCCTGCAGAAGCTGGATCTAAAGACTGCCGAACAGGCATTTGTCCGCTGCAAAGACTACCAGGGTATTGAGTTTGTGAAGCGTCTCGGCAACCTGCAGAGTGAATCAATGAAACAGGCTGAGGTGGTGGCTTACTTTGGGCGATTTGAAGAGGCTGAGAGGATGTACCTGGATATGGACCGCAGGTGACAGTAGTTCACTTGAATGAATGAATGAATTGTGACTGTATTTTCAGAGGGCCATCATGACATTTATGTGTGTATATGTGTGTTTCCAAAGGGACCTGGCCATCAGCTTGAGGATAAAGCTGGGAGACTGGTTCAGGGTTCTACAGCTTCTTAAGACAGGTTCTGGTGACGCTGATGATGCTCTGTTGGAGCAGGCCTACAATGCTATTGGGGACTACTTTGCAGACAGACAAAAATGGTAATGGCCTCTTTAAGTGTTAAAACTTAAGAACTGCTACTGTTCTAGCGTGCAATTTATATACAATAAACCGTGCCATTTTAATTGTAATGCCTCATACTTTTAAGGTCTTTTGACATTATGAATGGCTGTACGTGTCCAGACAATCATCACATCACTTATTTGTTTGTGTACACAGGGTCAATGCTGTACAGTACTATCTACAGGGCCGAAATCAGGAGCGATTAGCAGAGTGCTACTACATGTTGGAGGATTATGACGGCCTGGAGAGATTAGCCAACTCTCTTCCTGAGAACCACAAACTGCTTCCAGTGAGGCCCAGTTCTCATTACTCTAATCTCCTGTTTGTTGTGATCTTCTGTAATAATGGGTTTTCTGTGTTCCGTGTTGTAGGACATAGGCCAGATGTTTGTAACAGTTGGTATGTGCGAGCAGGCTGTGGTTGCCTACCTGAAGTGCAACCAGCCCAAGGCTGCAGTGGAAGCCTGTGTACACCTGAACCAGGTGAGATTGTTCTTCTAAAATGGTTCAGGTCCTCAAGATATCCTGTAGCTTGTCTAGCTGCTTTTTCTGGCATGATCGCCTGATATCCGGACAGTCAAATAGGTTTTTTTTTCTACTAAATATTAGTATAACAGTATATAGTAGTTATCTATTCAGTAAACACCAGCATGTGTTTGGTGTCCTCTGCACTGCCAGCATCTTAGAAGTGCTGCCTAGTATAACACTTCAACCAGATTTAAGGGGAGTGGAATTAGGAATTAGGATCATGTCCATGTTTTGTTACCCTGGGTTATGTTAAAAAAAACAAAAAACAATAATAGTAAAAATAATTAAGCAATATAGTACGAGTGCGAGTGGGGTAGGTAAGGGATATTCCCACGGGTGGTGTTCGGCCGTAGCCACGAGGCCGGAGGCCGAGTGGCGCAGGCAACAACACCCGTGGGAATATCCCTTACCTACCCCACTCGCACGAGTACTATATTGCTTTTATAAAACAATTTTATAGTCAACCAATTAACATTTAAACACGAAGTTATTGATTAAAAAATGTTTATTTCGCCATTGTTTCTCCGCAACAAAAAAATAGTTCCATTGGTAACGTCTTTTGGAATTATAAGAACTTTGAATTAACGGTTATCGCTTAATTGTATCAACGTGCTATAGAATGTTTCATCGCGGAGTGATTTATTATTAGCTGTGAAAAGTCCGAGTTGGGATGTCCTGGGATATTCCAACTCATGGAACGTCTCTCGTCCAATCAGAAACAGCTAAATAATTCAATAGAACCCAATTGTTTTATAATGTGAAATAGCAATCAGAAGCCTCAGAACACTTGGCATGCCATGTTTGGAATGTGTAGTGATTGGACTATTTTCAGACTATGTTACCTAGTGTCCATGCCATAGATTTGATGCAATATGACTGGATTACAGTGGAACAAAGCAGTTGAGCTGGCCAAAGATCATAACATGAAAGAAATCGGACCTCTCTTGGCCAAGTATGCCTCTCACCTCTTGGAGAAAAACAAGACACTGGAAGCAGTGGAGCTGTACCGGAAGGCTCACCATTTTCTGGATGCTGCTAAGCTCATGTTCAAGGTAGTCCTCCATGCATTGCCGTGTACATGTGTTTATTTTATGGTGTTCAAATGAATAAGATACATTAGTCTCTCCATATTTAAATAGACATGACTACTTTTTGATGCCCACAGATAGCTGATGATGAGGCCAAGAAGAGAACCAGACCCCTGAGGGTGAAGAAGCTCTATGTACTAGCAGCACTGTTGGTAGAAAATAACCATGAGCAGATGAAGACCTCACAGCAAAGCAAAGCCAAAGGGAAGAAGTCAGAGGTGATTTTCCACTGTGGTTGTTGTCAGCTTTAGAGATCTCTCCCCCGCTGAAAGACCAACAAAATTGAGCTTTGTCCAGTAGGAAGATTTTTTTCCTCTTTGGGCATCATCTTATTAGCAACACAAATGAGTATAATCTTGGAGGCAGAAGCCCAGCTGGTGTTTGAAACATCTGGGGCCTCAAATATCCATGTCTTCATCACAGCATGTCGTTATTTTGTCCCACAAAACTATGTGCTGTCAGTTTAAGCTGAAACTGGCATTTAATTTCACCAGTAGTAATTAACTTGTGGTGTAACTTCCTGACCAGGCTACGACAGCGTTGGCTGGACTTCTGGAGGAGGATGCAAGCTCGACAGATAACCGTATTGTGGACAATGCCTGGCGAGGTGCAGAAGCATATCACTTCTTTCTGCTGGCACAGAGGCAGCTCTATGATGGAAATGTAGACGCCGCCATGAAAACAGGTAACAACACAGCATGGCAGCATATTCTGGTAATGGCTCATTTGATTCTTTATGTATAGCTTTGGAAACCAAAGCTTAACATTTTTTAAGCTACAACCTTCCCTGCAATGAAGACCTAGCCCCACTAAATCATTGGATCTGTTGTAAGGTTCAAGTGACGAGCATAATTCTCTTTTTAGATACATGACTCCGTGAATCAGTTGTATAGAAAGAGGACAATGTGCTAGTCTTCCATGAAATACTCTACATGGTTGCAGCCTGTTTTAGAGTGCAGGCACACAGTGCTGTGGTAATGTAGTTTTGTAGCAGTATTCTGACCAGTTTGAACAACATTCAAGTGTCAACCACCATGGCCATTTTGCATGTCATTTTGACCTTTTGAGATTCATTTAAAAGCTCCATCAGTGTGAATGGGCTTGTTGTCTGGCCTGTGTCTCTGACCTGCCAAAGCCAGTTCAAAGCAGGTTCAGCATCGGTTTGTCATGCTTCTGTTTTGCGTGTTCTGTCGCTCCATTTGCAATCACAGAATTGGACAATGTGGTAAACCACAGCAAGCTGGTGGAATGACACCTTGTTGACGTCAAATGTGTCCTTGCTGACAAGCTCTACCTAAGCCAAGTTGTGAAATACTGTGCCTTAGAGGACGGGCCGTGTTGCACAGAAGAATGTCTGAAACAACAAATAGCCTAACTGCTCATAAAAAAAGAATATAGATACGTCAAGTACAGCCAAGCCACAGTTTGTTGACCTCTGTAAAGTCCCCTGAGTCAGTCTGGTTCACGCTCAACTGACTCTTGCACTCTCCGTACTGGTCCGAGTCACATGGGCTATTCACCCGTTGCCAGGTGTCTGGAGACTAAGTGAAATAAGATGGCAGTGGGAATTTAAAGTAGTGTACTCAGAGGGGTCTGCACCAGACCAGGGTCAGAAAAAGCAACGGTATATCACAGCACAGACGTCATGCTATTGCAGGCTCGGCAATGTGTGTGAATGCGCTGTTAGTGTGTGCCGTGTCTGACCTCCATGACACTGGCTGGCAGAGAAAATAAACCAGAGGGTTTCCTTTCCTTTTCTTTCTTGCTTTAGTTTCTTCCAGAGCAGACGCACACTCTAAAGACCTAGGCTATGTGGGTCAGACAGCCATGGTGAGACACACATGTAAATATAAATGGTGCATCAGACAGACCACCTGTGTGAAGGCTACTGTAACGTTCTTTGACGCAGGCACCTGCATTGCTGTCTGCGTGCGTGTGTGCCCCACACGATTCCATACTTTTTCCTTACAGTTCCTGGCCTTTTTTATCGCATTTACCGCATTTTTTAGGGCTGTTACTGATATCAACATCTAAGGGCTTAGGATAGCCGATAACCCATATTTTGGGCCGATATTCATTTAGCATATGTGGCTGTTGCAAAAACAAAATACACTAAAGTAACACTATGGAGTTTCTGGAGCCGCCAGGTAGGGGGCTACTTTCTGCTGGACTATTCAGAAACGTATTTGCTGTCTTGCTTTGTCTTGTGTTGCACTTGCTTGATGTTTGACTGTGTTAGGAAAGTTGTTGACACGCTAGTTTGTCATAAACAAAGTAAACAAATTTCAACAGGTTTCGCTAAGTTTAGCGAAACATCTCGTTAGCGATGTTAGCAAGCTTGTTATAACACGCTTGGACATTGATGCTAGTAATAAGTGCTCTTGCGTCGGCTTCTTTGTAATGTTATTGTGATAGCTATGTTGGCTAGCTTGCCAACAACTTTCCTAACACAGTCAAACATCAAGCAAGTGCAACACAAGACAAAGCAAGACAGCAAATAAGTTACTGAATAGTCCAGCAGAAAGTAGCCCCCTACCTGGCGGCTCCAGAAACTCCATAGTGTTACATTAAAGGAAATTATAATAAGTTAATTTGCAAATACAGATCTTACATCACCAGGGAATAATCATTGTTTTACAAACTTGAAAGTAGAAAAGAAACAGTGAAATCTTTGTCTAAATCTGTGTCTCTAAAATCTATGACAGGCAAATGAATGGCACCAACGATGACATTGACTAAGGTTGCAAAGATAGGGATGAAGCTAACATTAACTAACTAGTCCGCTAACTTAAACAAAGGCTGAGCTATTGTTACACCATTATATTTGACATCTTAAATAAGGTTACATTCATAATGTTAGCTTCATTCTTACGATATGCAATCTGACTGAAATGTGCATGCTTGAAGTTGCTAAAATAGAATGTTGAAGTATATAAATTATTTAACCAACATGTGCCAGTTGTTGTGCAGTGAATGTTACTCACTGATGCACCAAATGTTTTTGCTGCCAATGTTATGGTTCCTAACCAGGAGAACCAGGAAATGTAATGTCCCTAAAAAAGTGAAAACATTATTTCTGTGACACATTTTCAATCCCATTTTCATCACCACTACCATCAGCCCTCCACCTGCGTGACTACGAGGACATTATCCCTGCTGTGGAGATCTACTCGCTGCTGGCCATTTGCTCATCGGCCAATCGGGCTTTTGGCACCTGCTCTCGGGCCTTCATCAAGCTGGAGTCCCTGGAGAGTTTGAGCCCAGAGCAGCGGCAGAGCTACGAGGATCTGGCCCTGGAGATCTTCACCAAGTTCCCGCCCAAGGACAACCGCAAGTCTGAGCTGGACAGCATCTCTGAGGGGTGAGGCCTCTCTCATACGTAGAGAAAACATGGGCAGATATGTGATGATCCATGAAGTCCCTTTTCATAAGCCATAAGCTTTACATTTGATTAACATCTTGTATTTTGTGCTTGAAAAACCTTAGCCTATTAAGTTACAAAATGGGGCATCACAAGTGTGGTACTATCTATGGAGCTTGGGCCTATTTAAAGTAGTGGGCAGTCCTACAGAGATAGCAATGGCCAATACCTTTGTAACAGGTTTACCTTAATGGAAGGAGCAAAACCGTTAATACTTTGTAATGTTTCCCTTCTTACAATACAACTTGTGTTTTAAACATAATGTTCTCTCCCTCTTTCAGGGTGGAGGGAAAGCTGCCCACTTGCATTGTGACGGGGCGGATTATCTCAGAGTACCAGTTCTGGATGTGCAGCGTTTGCAAGCACTGTGCCATGGAGCAAGAGATTAGCAGTCACAGCTACTGCCCACTGTGTCACAGCGCCCTTGCATAGGCTCCAAAAGGGAACTGCTGCCCTAAGTTGGTCCTCCCTCTCTGTATTTCTCGGGCTGCCTTGCTCAACCTCTTTTTTTATTTGTATTTTCTAACTGGCTATAAGGGGCTGCTTTAAGACATTCGTAGAGGGTTGAGACTCGTGATTGTTTGATGGCTTCACACATTATGTAGCAAACAGTTATGCTCGTTCGACCTGCAAATGCATAGAGAACTATTTTAACATTCCAGGCCTGTAACAACACTATGAGGTATATATTTTAACACAGTCCGTTAAAGAAGCAGCTGTTAATTGACTACATTTTTAAATATTATATAACGGAAAAGGATTTTTGGTCACCAGCTGTTAGCTGCTGTCCGTGACATGCAGTATGATTTTATACACTTCATGGCTCCTTCAGGACCAGGACAACAGGGCCTTCCTGTGTAAGACCAAAAATTACAGTGAGAACCAACTATCAACATTCACTTATTAAATGTATCTGCTTTACTAACTATTCATCATAAAACAGCAGTCTGGGATTATTGTATTGCATTTTCAGGAAAGTGCAGCACTTCTTATTTGGTGTCTATATATTTATGTTGGCAGTCAAAAAATGCAGTTGTGTGCTTTTGACATATATTGTGGGTCCAGCTGAAAAGCCAATGAAAAATATTTTTCATATTTTGTATCTATTTTTGCACACTTTTTCATTCTATATTTTTGCATTTCATATATAACTACATAAGTAGCATTTTATTAATTTTGTTGTACCTACATATTTGTTAACATTGTGATAGCCATGATGAATTAGTAGACCAGTTGAGAAAAACTTAAATGTATAAAAATGTACTTATTTCATGGTGAAAATAATAATAATAAAAAAAAATTACGATTACTGAAACATGCAGCCTTGGACAAGGACTGTGCTGATACAAAATGAGGAATTATGAACAGTGATGAGAATACTGAGGTGAGTTGAACATCTGTGATAAAATTGCGACTCCCAGTGATTGTAAAGTGGTACTACACTTACACAGCAATCCACTACACAAGCACACAACACATTCATAATATGGCAAACGTTCTTGCCGGGCGAGAGTATATGGGTCTTTTTTTTTGAAGACTGTATTTGCAGACATTTCTGAATTTATTTAAATGAGACTATAATACAATTAAGCGTGCAATTTTAAGAAATATCTATACACTTGCTGTTTGTGGAACTCGATGCATTCCGTTTCATCCGTCTGACATTGTAGGCTACAGTCCAGACGGAACAACTTGTCAGTAGACAAACACTGTCGAGTTGTTTAGTCAGAGAAGTCATAGCCTTCATAACCATAGCTTTGAAGTGTCTGCTGTAAGCACTGCATATTTTCAACAGTACACATTTCAAAACGTTATGTCTGATGACTTTAAACACGATGTGGAAGGTTTAACCTTTGTTTCAGTGCGCTTGCATTCAGAGGTAATTCCAGAAAACGGGGATTGATGAGGGAAACTCTGGGTTTTCCATGGCAGAAAGAGAGGTAGCCCAGCGCCAAGGGTGAAGCTTGCCTTGGGCACCTAATGTGCTAGGTCCTGATATTACAACATGAAACATAAGACATAACCTCACCTAACACATCATTAATTATATTGCAACATGACACATGACCTCACCTAACACATCATTACTCATATTGCAACATGACACATTACCTCACCTAGCACTTAATTAATCATATTACAACATGACACATAACCTCACCTAACACATCATTCATCATATTGCAACATGACGTATAACCTCACCTAACACATCATTCATCATAGTACAACATGCAACGTGACACATAACCTCACCTAATACATCATTGATCATATTGCAAAATGCAACATGACACATAACCTCACCTAATACATCATTCATCATATTGCAACATGACACATAACCTCACCTAACACATCATTAATTATATTACAACATGCAACATAACACATAACCTCACCTAATACATCATTCATCATATTACAACATGCAACATGACACATAACCTTCCTAACACATCATTAATCATATTACAACATGCAACATGACGTATAACATTACCTAACACATCATTCATCATATTACAACATGCAACGTGACACATAATCTCACCTAACACATCATTCATCATATTAGACGGGGTGTCCTTTCCTCGTTTACCCCTCGATGTTGAAGCTCCATTCATTTGTATCGCCTTACGTTTGGAGAGGATTTTGAGATCCCGAATAGATGTGCCATCATATTGGTGACTAGCCTACCTAATCAAACGTTAACATTTAATACAATTGTATTTTATTCAATAATACCACACCACGTGTTCTCCTGTAGCCTAATATTAAAACAAAGTGTTGTTAAATGTGAAACAAATAGACTAGCCTTCATTCAAATTCAATGACTCGCACAGCAAGTTCATAAAGTATTGCAATTCTTTTTCTGGTTTGTTCCGTTCAGCACATCATTTGTGCTGTTAGGGTTTTAGTATTTTTTAAGCCACTGGCCAGAAAATGTAAAGTTTAATCAGTTAGGCTACTTGGCCAAACCCCATTCACTGCACAAGCAATTATTTTTACGGCACAAACGAACAGCAGTACATTTATTAATTTTCTGATGATTAGGGGGGCCAGCTTCACGGAGGTCTGTAGCTGCGCTGCGCTGCGACCCCCTAAGAAAATGTAGTCATACTCGCCATGTGCACATATCAGAACATCTAACACCAGTTGGGTGAAGTTGGACCACCGGGTTTTCTCGTAGATTTCATGGTGACGTTGTATCGGAGTTCCATTGATGATGGCTGTTTATAGTGGTCGGGCACATCCTCACAGTTGATTGAACTAACTCAGATCAACTGTTCCGGAACCAAAAACTCAGGTTCATCTGCTCATAGTTCAGGGTTAGGCTCAGAGTTCGCTATACCCGCTATACACATACCCCCCTAATCTATTCCATTAAACATCATTAAACTAAATAAATGATAATAATAATCTCAGTCACCCGGATTCGTTACTCGTCTCTGTCTGACGAGTAATTAGTTAACTAATGTGAACTAACCTGCCAGAATGAGTAGCCTAGGCCCACTTCATGAAGCCCTAAATTCATTGGATGGCATAGGTTCAGAGAGCCCCTAGAGGGCGGTATGAGATCAGAGTAGATTGTGCTTGACGCGCTTCAATTGGACGTGAAAGGGAAAAGACACTGAAGTGGCTTCAATATAATAGCATAACATATTTTCGCTGCAGATAGGCTCATTGCCTCGCATGATTCAGTATAATAAGTATAATATAAACATCTGCCAGTTACAGTCATGTAAAATCAAAAATCTAATTTAAATCATTTTTTCCCCTCTACCTCCTACTAACTAATACATTGCTTTCTTTACTATCGCTAGCAACGTTGACAAAGTAAAGTAAAATAGATTTTTCAGACAAGCGTGAGAATAGTGCACCAAACACACAAGGAAGGATTGCCTACCAATAGCTTAATGAAACAACGCAGAAAAGCTGTACAAATGTAAATGTTTTTAACATATAGGCTGTTTATTTAGCAGTTTATGAATGGTCAGAAGTTTCCATTTATCCATCAATAAATTCCATTAATTCTGGTGCACAAAACGAGGTGGAATTCTGCAAATGCACCATGTCTGTATAGCTCCTCGTCTGCGAACTATTTTCTCTCTGCAGCGCACACCAGACGAACTTTCTTTTCTGTATTCTTTATAAGGGCCGAAAGCGAGCGCGTATGCCAATGGCCACTAAGCAGTGACGCAAAGACACTGCCTATGGGCAAGTCCGCAACACGCGCTCTGGCTCACTCAAAGCACTTCCAGCATCTCGACCGGGACAGTTTGCTGCGGGACATGGAGAAGACAAATCCCTCGCGACTGGACCAGTGCCATTATCTGTCCAAGCAAGAGAATCACAAAAAATGGAAACTACATTCGGTGAAGTGACGACAGCGAAGAACAAACGGTGTGTATTTAGTTTGCTCTATTGCTGACAACTTTTTCTCATACTTTTACCTGGGTATTTATCTGCACAGCTGTTTTATTGATAAAGAGAAATGTGTATATATTTACTTTTTTACTTCAACGTGTTATTTACCTGAAGAGCTTTTTTTAATTTTTCACCAATGTAGCCTATTCTTATAAACTTCACTGGTAAATATTGAAAATAAATTACCTGATTTATTACCTGTTTGCTCTTCCTTGTTGCTAAATATTAAGTTAAGTGTTTATTCATTTACATATTAATTTTGATAGAGAAATAAATGTATTTGCTCAACTGTGTTAGATAATTCAAGGGTGTTTGTCCTTGCATAGGCTTTACAGATTGCTTCTATGATTGTGTGTAACTTGCAAAATTGATCTTGACAGTCAAACCAATATTTAAATAAAGCTCAGTTTAAATGTTTTTGTCCGTATTGCTGTCCATATTTTTGTAATCAAAAAGGCATTCAATTAATCCACTCAGGATGAAGGAATGAATGATTCCTTGTTTTTATAAATGCCTGGGATGGATGCAGTACAGGTTTATTGCCCTTTTATCTGACTTGTGATCATAAAAGTATCAATTAACTCAATAATGCTCTTCTGTTATAGGTAATGGTCCCTGAATACCGAGCAGCATAATTGAATCCAACCATCCCTCCTCCACTTGTTGGTGCCAAGACTTGCCATGGTGTATGGGCAGATTCTTCACAGATGGGGCCCAGAAGATGGCTTCATCAACTTAAATGTTGGTGGCTACAAGCACAAGGTGTCACGTAGCCTTCTCCTCTGCTTTCCCCACACCCGCCTCGGACGTCTTCTCTTCTGCCACTCCGAAGAGGCCATCTTGGAGCTGTGCGACGACTATGGCGGAGCGGAGCGCGAGTACTACTTCGACCGCAACCCGCGCTTCTTCCTCTACGTCCTCAACTTCTACAACACGGGGAAGATTCACCTGATGGAAGAGCTGTGTGTCTTCTCCTTCAGCCAGGAGCTGGAGTACTGGGGGATCAAAGAACTGCACCTGGACTCCTGCTGTAGCAACAAGTTTCAGGAGCAAAAGGAGTGTGTTGAGTCAGGGGACTGGGACCGGGGAAGTGACGATCAGCAGCAGAATCAGATGCAAGGCAGCTGTGACTCCTCCATGGAGGAGCTGTCTGCTTTTGACAAGGACGTGGAGAAGTTCGAGGGCACCTGGTGCTCTGAGTGGCGCAAGTACATCTGGCTGCGTCTGGAGAACCCCGGGTACTCCAATTCTTCTAAGGTTATTGCCGTGGCCTCCCTGAGTGTGGTGCTCACCTCTATTGTTGCCATGTGTGTGCACAGTATGCCTGAGTTCCAGCAGGTGGATGCCAATGATAAGGTGATTGAAGATCCAGTGCTGGCTGTTTTTGAGACAGTGTGCATCATCTGCTTTTCCTTTGAGTTCATTATTCGCATGGTGGTGACCCCAAGCCTGCGCAAGTTCTCCTGCAACACGCTCAACATCATCGACTTTGTCTCCATCATTCCATACTTTGCCACGCTGGCCTTTGACCCAGTGGAGGAAGAAAATGAGGAGCTTGAAAATATGGGCAAGGTGGTGCAGGTCCTGCGGCTCATGCGCATTTTCCGTATCCTTAAGCTGGCGCGCCACTCCGTGGGTCTGCGTTCTCTCGGTGCCACCTTGCGTCACAGCTACAACGAGGTGGGCCTGCTGCTGCTTTTCCTTTCTGTGGGCATCTCCATCTTCTCTGTGCTGATCTACTTTGTTGAGAGGGAGGATGAAGAATCAGAGCTGCAGAGTATTCCAATTGGTTGGTGGTGGGCAACTATTACCATGACCACAGTGGGCTATGGAGACACATATCCTGTCACGTTTGCTGGGAAGCTGATCGCCACGCTTTGTATCATCTGTGGTCTTCTTGTGGTCGCCCTTCCCATAACCATCATCTTTAATAAATTTTCCCTCTACTATCAGAGACAGAAGGCACTGGATGCCAACCAAGACAAAAATGAGATTAAGGTTCCTGACCCTAGTCTGCTGCACTTCCATGTTAATAACCTCTACTCACAAAATATGCACTCTTTTATCGCCGGCCTGTCCTCTAGAAGTAGTATTGGCAGCGGCGGTGACGCCACAGATGCATCCAGCATTCAAGACGTAGAGACAGTTTACCCTGTGGTATGAGTGTAGACCACGGAGAGAAGACAGTCCTCTACACCAGGGAGAACAGAGAACAAGAGATAGAGGAAAAAATAAACACAAAGCACTTTCAGCAACTCAGGGCAAAAGCACTGTTCTCCCAGTATTCTGTGCCCTTTGGGCAGCACTGGCAACACGGTCAAAGAGCCATCTCAACACAGACTCATCATCACTTGCTGCTTTGCAGCACCGGTTATATATAGGTCACTGTTGTCAGGTCAGGAAACAGATTTATTGCTGAAAGCAAAGATCTTATGGTCTGTACTTTCATTAATGCTTGGAAGGTAATCAATTTGGGAAGGAAATGTTTCTTAGAAAAATACATCAGATGTTTGACATGTAATGGCATGTTACTGCATTCTTCTTAACCTTCGTCTTTGTAATCGATGAGTGCATGTGTTAAGGCTGAGGATAGAATGGGCATATTGATTGAATAAAGTGCTATCTGTATCATGTGCGGATTTTGTTAATTGTCTTTTTGAAATTGTTCATTGTATGTCAGTGGTAGCATTCTGTTTGGGTAAAAAGGATCAATTCAAACTTCTCGACATAGAAAAGATTGCACACTGATGTTCAATCTCAACCGAGTCTAAAGAATGCAGCAATGTTTTTCTCGAGCTTAGCCTCGATTTGAATAAAAACTTCAAAATCAACAGAATCGGATAACGGTATCATGCTGACATAAATGGATGTAATTTCAGCCTGTAACGGAAGTCCGCAAAAGTGCATCCTAGACATTATCACAAGAGAGAATGTGTTCACGTTGAATTGTAGAATGGTCCTAAACTACTTAACTGATACTTCAATCTGATGCAATCTCAATGATTAGTGAACAGCTACTTAATCAATAATGATATAATGCTCATGCCATAAAAACGTACTTCCATTTACAATACATTTTGCAATTGCATATAATACATAAAATCTTTTGTCTTAGAACAACCATAATTCAGATAATCAACCAGAAAAGATTTCTGAACATTTAATTATAACATAAAGTGAGTGTAATTTGCTTATTGTGTTGATGTCATGGTGGTAGGGTGTATCAGTAAAGGTGGAGTGGGAGATGCTCCCCCCAGCACCCCCCTCTCTGCTCTCAGCCTAATGCACTTGCTGTTTATTTGATTTCCCACAGCGGCGCAGGCAGAAGCATTTCTAGCGCACATTGAGATATGTACATTCGATCGATGAGAGGGGAGCGGCCGCGTGCTGGGGTTGTCATCCTAGAGATCGCAGCCCGGACAGGAGTGCCCTCTCAGCGCAGTACTAGAGCTGCTGAATCTGCTGATGGTGTCTGAAGGTTTAGAGCAATTACAACTCCTCGGTGTCTTTGTGTTTGACTCTATGACGATGTCAAGTTTGAGCATGGACGGATTATGAAACCATGGGCCCCTGGGCCTGGACATGTAAAAGTCCCCCCCCCCCCCCCTTTGCGCACGCCCGCAAAAATTGTGCGCTCGCAAAACATTACTTAAATGTAATGACATTGTTTTTCAACAGCACAATAACTAAATTCACCTGTACCTCAACAGGATTTACAGCACACATGCACATTTTCTAACACAGTGCATGTACACTCAATGAAAGCCAACAGCAAATTAACAAAATACACCGCTTTTTAACCTCAAATAAGAGATACATAACTGCGACTTCACGCAGACGCTCTGGCTTAGGGGCCCCCTGAGCTCATGGGACCCTGGGCCCGTTCGGTAACCCATCCCTGAGTTTGAGGATGAATAAGTTACAGTTAACACAATCGGCACAAACACTGGGCTTATTGTGATGACCGTGATCTGATTACATTATTTGCAGTGATGGACCGGGAATTCATTCACTATCATCTGATCCCCTGGCTATCCATCTTGTAGGACTTGGAACACGGGTACATTAAAGGGAAATGCAGCGTTTTTTTCAAGATTTGTGCATTGTTGCAAGAATCAACTCGTGTAAATTAGAAGCCTCACATTCATAATGTTAAAAACTATAAATAGCTTAACAATTTATTATTGCATAGAATGGAAATTAGTAGCCTGTTTCGACCTTGTCTACATTAAAAGTGAGAAATTTAAGGCTTCGGGACAAAATATTATCAGTCAAGCGCATCATTTATCATTTCTTAACCTTGCTGATAGGATTTTGATGTAGCTTCCTGTAGGAGTGCCGCATTCATTCCAAACTCTTGATGTATTTGTATTCCCTGAGCAAGTTGCCAAATGTTTAATTTGCTGAAATTGCTGACATTCATCCTTTCAGGTAACATCATACCATCATACCGTCAAACATTATTCCCCCTGCATGAGCAGGTTGCATTCTTTACACACAGCAGTGGAGTAAAATGATCACCTGCCTGTGAGACTAACATCACCCATATATTTATATAGCACTGACATTTCAGCGCAGCTGTTCAGGTAAAGTGCCTGTGAAGTGTCCATCAATCCAGAGGTGTGGCTTACCTTCTCATTCATCCAGAAAATAAGACACATCTGTCAAACGCTCCAGTCACCTTAAGATAGATTCAGTTTTATGGCACATTCGGTACCAGTACACCGTAGAGGCTTGCTATATGCCCTGATTTGTAAAAATAAAATGCAGATAAATGATGCAAAAAAAATGTATACTGATACTATACTGATTATTATTTTGTCTTTTGAGAAAATCTGTGTTTAACACATTGTTTTTTGTGTGTAAAAGTTTCCAGTTTGTTAACACAGTTAAAAAAATTAAAACAGTTTTGAAGCATGTTATCAACAAAGCTAACATAGGTGAGCACTTAGATGTGTTCACGTGCTCCTCTCTACCCCTCCCAAACTGACACTGGTCATTGATTATGTCTCCTCTGGAAGTGTTTGGGATTCCTAAGCAGTGCGCCAGTTAACGCTGTTTGATTTCCTCTCACACGGAGATGGAGGACTGGCACCAACCATCCAGGCAAAACCCACCTCTGTTTGTTTTTTATTTCTAATGTTTGCCATAAAGCTTTTCACCTTGTGAACTATACATTCGATGCCTAAAGATACACAAGGCGTGGGATACAAACTATAAAGGTAGTTTTGATAGATGACCACATTTTTATTATTTTCTTTAATACATTTACATTTACATTTACATTTAGTCATTTAGCAGACGCTTTTGTCCAAAGCGACGTACAATGGAGAGAACAGTCAAGCTAAGAGCAATAAAGAACATGGTGTAACAATAAATACTACTTTACACAAGAATTAGAAAAAACAACCTAGAAAGGAAAAAAAGAAGTGCAGGAATGTAACTGCTGAAGTGCAAGTTAAGCGCTAGTCAAGGTGCCAGTTAGGAAGGGAGGTGCACTCTGAAGAGTTGGGTCTTCAAAAGCTTCTTGAAGGTAGAGAGGGACGCCCCTGCTCTGGTAGTACTAGGCAGTTCGTTCCACCAACGTGGAACTACAAATGAGAATAGTTTGGATTGCCGTGCTTGCACAGACGGCAGTGCCAAACGACGCTCACTAGACGAGCGCAGCGTCCTGGGTGTGACATTTGCCCTTACAAAAGCATTTAGGTAGGTGGGAGCAGAACCAGCAAGCACTCTGTAGGCAAGCATAAGTGACTTGAACTTAATGCAAGCAGCTACCGGCAGCCCTTTTCGGTTGGTTGAACACCAGGCGCGCCGCCACGTTCTGGATCATCTGTAGTGGTTTCACCACGCAAGCCGGCAGGCCCGTTAGGAGGGCGTTGCAGTAGTCAAGGCAGGAACTCACCAAGGTTTGCACCAGCAGCTGGGTTGCATACTGGGTTAGGTACGGCCTGATTTTTCCGATGTTGTATAGCGCAAAGCGGCACGACCTGGAGACAGAGGCGATGTGGGCCGTGAAGGTCAGTTGGTCATCAATAATGACCCCCATGTTTCTTGCTGTTTTGGATGGAACAAGAGATAAAGAGTCAATATTGATATTGATGTTATGGTGGATGACCTGTTTGGCTGGGAAGACCATCAGCTCCGTTTTGGCCAGGTTCAGCTGAAGGTGTGTGGATATATCAGCAAGATATGGCGATATGGCTTGAAGGATGTTGGATGGGATGGGGTCCAGCGGGCATGTAGTTGGACGGCTGCCTGTTAGGATTTTGGAGACCTCACTCTCGCTGAGAGGGATGAAAGAAGGAAATGATGAGCCATTGACGGTTGCGCCCTTAGGGGGGGGGAGACAGTTGGTCGAACTGTTTCCCGATGGCTGCCACTTTCGGGAAACAGTTCGACCAACTGTCTCCCCCCCCTAAGGGCGCAATACGTAGTTTGTGTGGATTTATTCATCTGTTTTTGTTCAATTGTGCCAGTTTAGTGGAGTAAATATGAAATGATGGATGCCCAGAATGGCTTGATGGCTTACAGCTGTAATATGTAAACTGAGATTGAAACCTGTGTGGAAAACATTTTAAGACCCTCACCACTCTTTGACCATGGTTTACATCAACATTGACACTTTACAACGTCATTGACACTTCTCATTAACTCTCAAAACCATCTATTTATTGCTGCCCGAGATCCCTCTTCATCATGTGAACACTCTTAACGACACTCTCGGGTCTGGAAGACCTCAGATTGAAGCTGTCTGTCAAAGGTTTTCAGAGTGGAAATTGGAAACCGAGGCTGGCTCGGAGTTGAGAATAGAGTTTGGATTTGAAGTCAGAAGCTGAGATGACACTGTGAAAGGGTGAAAAGCAAGTGTTGGTAATTGAGTAAGTTTCTCACATCTGTTTGCTCACTCACATCCCAGTGAGGCAGTCTTTGTTGTTTTCGAAGTTCTAAGTGAGTTTCGAGGTGTGATAGTCAGTAGTATCGGTATCAGCCTGTTGCAGTCCTTACTTTATTAGCAAGATGTTTTTAGTTACAGTCTGAGGAAATATTTGTGGTATCAAGTGTTATATGTGTAATTCTCTTGAGTTCCCCCCCCCCCCCCAAATTCATAACATCTGCCACTATATGCACACTGGCACTGCACTCCTTTCACCTGTCCCAGTAGTCTTTTTTATCTACACACAATATATATGAATGAAGCTTCTGAAATCTTAGATTATCGAGATGATTGACCTGAAATATTGTTTTTGTTTGTTGAATCCTCTTTTCAAGGAGCCTTCAGGTTTTTTTTCTCAAAACGATGATGCACCTTTGTTGAAAAAAGGCAGCCATTTATAGAAGGCTTTCACAATATTTTTGCAGATTGCTGATGTCAAGAGGTGACATCCACTTCTGATCTGCCCAAAGGGTTGTTTCCAAATGGACAATCAGGGTGAAATGCTTCAGCTGAACACATAAAACCCCTCTTGTGTGATTGATTAAGTCACAGAACATGGAGACAGTTCAGAAGCTACTTCACCACAGAACAGCATCCAGTTTGACCTTCCTTAATGACGTTTAAGACTGACAAAATGAGCCCACAACATTTGTTTGTTTTTTGTGTAATGAACTGCACATGGAGTTTTTTTTTTCAGTACACAGTATTGTAGCATCACTCTTATGATTGTGACTGTTGCTGATGCTGTTCTTTGGTTGGTTGTTTTTTTCTCACAGATACAGTATATATATTATTATATTATTATTTTGTCTCACAGAGATCCACTCCGGCCCTTTCATGGATTCACTTCATGATTCAATCTGCTTATCTAAGCCCAGTTTTCAAAAACAAAGAGGTAAGCACACAGATTCACTAATATTCAATCAAATTCAACAGAGATTTCCTGTACATTTGTTTTCAAAGACGCATCTCTTTACCTAACCTGTTTATATGCTATTTTTAAACTTTGTGGTCAAATGGTTCATATTGATTCCCATCTTTACGGCCTGGCTCTTTGTTGTGCTCTCATGGAGAGATACATAGATTCCCTGATGCCCACCCAGCGCTGCCTCTCTTGAACTGGAGCAGTGTGGAGAGTTTGACTGCCATAACAGATTTACTGTGACATAATCTCTGTTGGTGCATTCATGTCCCTACAGAGAGCCATTTAGTTTTTAAAGGAACCACTGAGTAAGTTAGACATATAGTCCACTTATTTTATTAAGTCTCTCTCTAAAGGATTTATAAAAGTACTGCTAAAGAAATGTAGTACAGCATACTTTGGCTCAATGTCTTATTTGTTGGTTATACAGTAAATTCTAGTTGACTCATCTGGCAAAGCTAACGCACCATCTTAGTGCACTTTTATGAGATCTTTAAAATGGTCTAAATGATACTCTGGCCTTAATGCCGAGTTCAAAGTTTCTAAAGTAGATTTTGTCTGTCTTTTTTTGGCTCACTCGGCAGGATGGTTGAAAGTATTACTGCCGGGACGTTCCTCTGTGAACTGGATGGTTGTACTTTTTTTTGCCATAATGATTCCCTTGTCTCCTCCTCTCAGTTGAATGGAGTTAAAAATGGAAGTGATAAAAAACCTTGGACTGGATCCAAGCTGACATTGAACAAGTGCATGACAGAAACAGCTGAGTATATCATTCAAATTCAGTGTTCTTTTGAAGTGATCCTCACTTAACTACCTACTTACACCATTCACTTTTTCATTTTACTGGCATCCTGAGTCAGATTAAAGACTAAAACTGTATTCATATCTCATGATTTTGGAGCAGGTCATCCCAGACAAAGAGTTCAAAGAAACACAGAGATGATGGTGATAATCAGAGAGAAAAAAAAACGGATTGGTCAGATAAGATCAGAAAGATTGACTGTCAGCAAAGCTTGAGATGCCAATCAGATGGGCTTGAAAGACAAACAAGTGATGTCCTAGAGAAAAAGTAATCAATGTTTGATGAGGCGTGCACTGCGATATTTGTGGAGAGATAACAACCAAAGGTCTCAGGACTACTACAAGTGTGACATTGGGTTGCTCCCACCTGCCTGGGTGGAAATGTTGTGCTTGCAGAGGTGTTAGAAAATGGCATCCTTTTCGAAGTAGAAATATGAGATCTGAAAGATTGATGGTCTCATTCAGGCGAATTAGAGGTGACCATGGAAGAGAAAAACAACTGATTTTGTTTGTCACATGAAAATGACTTTTGTGCCTTTTGTCATCCCAACAGCAAATACGGGTAGAACAAGAGGCTGTGGTTTATTTTCTGTGAAAAATGGTCAAAGAAAGATAATAATTTGATTAGATATCATATAAGATTTGAGTCAGGCAAGCAAATTGTGCAGCTTTTAGCAAACCAGTGTGTTACATGTGGAAACCAGTGGGTCAGCTAATTCACTGTGAGTGAATAGAACTGTAGACTTCAGACCGACAATATAATTATTTTCATCTCAAAATATGGAAAAGAGCACATTTTCCCAGGCAATCTCCTCTGTTTATATGGTGTCATTGTTCAAAGCTGACAAGAGGAGAAGGTCACTGACTGCAACGCTAAAAGTCGTAGAGGAAATTCTCACCGTCACGTTCATTACTGAAAGGCTCGTTGTCATAGGTTATTCTCACCCTCTGCACCACAATCAATTTATTTTACATTTAGCCTCCAAAACAGGTAGCTTAGCGTGTTTCTCCGTCTTTGTGCAAGGAGTGCTGACAATGTTCGCTTTCTCACTCTCTTAAATAAAATAAGTCATTATGATTCAGGGCATGCAGAATAGATTGTAATTGTGAAACAACTGCTGTGTAACAGGACATATTAAAGGCGGAGAGAGAGAAAAAACACATAGAACTACTGAAGCATGGTATCGAATTCAACACAGGCTATGTGAGTATATGCGCGTGAGCCTTCCTCAACCATGTGTTTATTATGAGTTGTTAACTTATCCTGGGGCTAAGCCATTTCTTTAAATGATATTCATGGTTCATGACCCGACAACTAACTGTATTAGGCTGAGGGTCCTCAGGGTACGTTTGATTACTGTGTAATCTTTGTACCTATGGTGATGATTTTCAGAAGAACCTTCTTGGCCATGCACAGACATAGCCTACTGGTGAGCAGGTGCTCAAGCTAAATAGGGCACCTCACTCACCAACAGTTATTCATAGCAAAATAAAGTTGTATATAAAATGAAGGCTAACATTGACATCCAAATATCATTGCGTCATAGACGATTAACCATGTTATCCATATTTGCTTGTTATGCATTCATACGTTACCCAGGGCTCTCAAGTGTCACGCATTGGGCGTGACAGTCACTCATTTCGGGTCTTTAATCACGCACTCCCGCCACACATCGTATTTCTCACGCTGAAAAAAAACTCTAGGCTATTTAATGTGCCGCAGCGCGCAAACATGACCTGGCCGCGCTTCCCTCACCATGGAGGAATCAAACACGTCTCCCCGAATCCCCTGGGGTTCTGCCGGGAGGTGCCACTTATCAGCCAATCAAAAAAAACAAAAAAATAGCCGATCAGAAAAAAAAAGTGTCTTTTGTATCTGTTGTATCTGGGTAAGATTTAATCCAGCAACCAATGAAAATAAAGCATCCTGGAATTGCGCGCGACTAATCTTCCGAAAGTTTCGTTAACCTGAGGAAACCACTGGAGCTCTGAGCATAAGTCTTCTACAAAGAGCAAGTCGTCTCCTGTTTTAATGTTACAACAAATTCACAATGGTTTGACACAAGCAATGACAACTTGACTGCAGTTAGAGAATATTTCCCAGATAATTAGCATCAGTTTTTAATGAGTGTTTGTAGCCAACACAGTTTGCGTTTTCACTATAGCTTTGACTCTGAACTTCGTTAATAGGCTATAATAAATTCGAGTAGGCCTATTAAAAATATATATAGCCTATAATTCGAACGAATATTAGGCAGCCCTTAATATTCAATGATGTTATAGGGCATTATTTTTTGTAAATGTGTTTGCTTGAACATTCTATTCAGATTCCGAGGCTTCTTCACGTGAAGTTGTGAATCGCGAGCTCATTAGGCATACTAGCATGTTATAAATATCCTGGCCATGGATGCATTAATCATTGCATCTGTCTTTCAAAGATGTCAGGTAAAAAACAAATAAGCATGCTGTCCTTCGCCCAAAGAGGAAAGCCCCCTAAAAAGGCCAGATTAGGCCCAGAGAACGTAAACACATTAGAGGAGGAGATGGTGGAAGAGGAAGAGACAGTACAGGTGGAAGAGGAAGAGACAGTTCAGGTGGCACGGTGGCTCAGTTGCTTGCACTGCTTGCACTGCTTGCACTGCCGCCTCACAGCAAGAAGGTCATGGGTTCGATTCCCACATGGGGCGCTGTTGGCTCTGGGGGGCAGGTCCTCCCCAGAGTGCACAGTGCTCAAGTGGGCTATCTCCCGGGCCTTTCTGTGTGGAGTTTGCATGTTCTCCCCGTGTTCACAAGGGGTTTCCTCCATTAAGAACCCCAACAGAAAAAACATGCAAAAAACAACAGAACACATGTCCATCCCTGACCAAAGATGGACAGTTCACTTCACTTGGTCCCCGGGCGCTACAAGCTGCCCACTGCTCCTGGGGGGTCCTTGAGGAAGGACATTCCAGGATGGGAAAAAGCAGAAAATAAATTCACCGCGACCTCAGGCTTACCTGCGTGTGTGTGTGTCCTGTGTCGCCTCCATATATGCACGTGTGTGTTCCAGTGTGTCGTGTGTGCCATTAAAAACCTGACAAAGGTCTTAAAAAACCTGACAAAGGTGGAGGAGGAGGAGGAGACGGTGCAGGTGGAAGAGGAGGAGACAGTGGAAGAGATGGTGGAAGAAACAGTGGAGGAGATGGCTAGAACAAAAGGGAGAATAGTCCCAGGAGCAGCCACCTACAAGACCTCTTTTAATAGTGAATGGATCTCTAAATGGCCATTTATTACTGTAGGAAGCACCAGCTCATATTAATGGTGCTCTATCTGCCGCCAAGAGAACTCCTGTGCCCATCCAGGTGTGCGGGATGTGACAAGGCACATAGGCAGTAAGGGGCATCAGGCCAAACAGCAGGCACTGAAGTCAACCAGCGCAGTCAAAAACTTTTACTTGCCAGTGACTGCAGAGATGAGTGTGCAAGAGGTCAAGGTACATTTAAATGCATAAGGTTGACTACAATGTTCATGAATACCATTTTTCCTAATTAATACATCCAATTCTATGACTATGGCATATATAATGGGAACCAACACCAAAAATGATAAGAGTCCTAAAAGGCAACCAACACCTACAATAAACAACACAAGTCATAATTCTCTCTCTCTCTCTCCCAAATTGAATAAATACTTAGTAATTGGTTGAATTGTCAGTGCCATGTGTGAAATCTTTTCTGCAAGTCTGATCAATTATTAACAACAACAAAACACTAATAATAATATGGGAGGAGGGGGGGCAGGGCTGGTCTGTGGGCATACGGCAGGGAAGGGGCGGGCGGAATGGGGGCGTGGCCGGGAGGGGGGGATATGTCACTCTTGCCTGTCTTCAAAACTTGAGAGCCCTGCGTTACCTGACAAAGTAACTAGCGGAGATGACTCATTTTCATTGAGGTCTATCATCTAGTTAGGCTACTTGGCTCATACAGGCTGCATAGAGATGCTTTTATAGTGGTTTAATTACACAACAGTGGCTAACAATGGCAATGCTTAGGGCACAGTGACGTTACCTGGGTGTCACCAGTGAGTGTCGATTGGTGTGTGTTTACTGCAGTTGTTGTCAAGGAAAGTCAAAGGGGGAAACGCAGAGGCTCGTTGTGTGGTCTCGCAGAATGAGAACCACACAACCAAATGTAGTTGTGTGACAGCAGGCTTTTAATCTAAGGCAGGAGCTTGAGCACCACCTGGGGTCTATCTGTGTGTGTGCCTGAGAAACTAGGACATAGACATTAATACCATATCAGGGTTAAAGCCCAGGTACGAATGGTAGAAGTTCCTGCTGTTATATGCATCTAAGGCATTGCAGGATCACCTCTATAGATTTGATCTCAGAGTAAGATGAGGGACAAAATCTCACGATCAGTAATTCATTAATACAGGGTCGACATTGTTGAGAAATAGAGGCCACTTTAACAATGCAAGGAAGAAGAGTTTGGCCCAAACGTTTGAGGATGTAAATTCTAATTATTCACAAAACCGCGTCAGTGTATTAGGCGCTCAGCATGAATCTGAGACAATATATGTGGTTTGTCTCTGTGTTTTGCTAACTTGCTTTCCTGAAGTTGTGCTGGATTTGATTCTGTAGCTGAAAGACAAGAGAAGAGTAAAACTTGCATTTTGAGTCCCATGTAGAAATGGATTGTCCTTTGGAGACGTTACAATTTATATATGTTCAATACATAAAATGATTTCCGTATTATTCTGTATCCATATTGGTATGTATTATCCAGAACTGGGTGTGTATCATGTGATCGTTTTTATTACTATTGTATTCAATAAAATGTGGCACAAGCACAAAATTGTGGAAGGAGTTCATGTTGAAAAGTATTCAAATGACAGCAAACATATCTGCTAAAGCCTTATGAATAGGACTACAGCAGGATAGATACAATTTACGACTACATACAGTATCAAGTGACATCTAAAATGACAGAAGATATTGTGATTTGTCAGTGTTGTGATTTGCTTTCCCCTCGGGTGATGTAATGGCTTCATCATGGGTGGAGTACCTGTCATTCTAGGCCATAGAAATGGATGGGATGATTCATGATGATGTTGTAGGTCAGCCTAATGCAACACTCAAAGACAACAGTTTGCATAGACATATTCTAAAGCAAACAAATGACTTATTAAATGAGTGCACATGAGTCACATTTTCTATATTTGTATTTTAGATTCTCCTGGCTTTGCTGTTTCTATGTCAGCTCTAATTCATTTCTCTAGTCCAGGCTTCTCGGCACGCCTCCTTTCAGAGTCTTGTATCCCTGCTCCAAGCACACGTAATTGATGTCAATGTAATCACAATGCTCTCGACAGTCTAAATCAGGGCTGATCAGCAAATGAGGATTGCCATGATGAGATCAGTCAGGTTATGCAGAGTTGAGAAATCATGCAGAGCAGGATGAAGCTTCCATTTGTCTCTCCTACAATATTGTTATTTCCCCCCATTGTAGTGACACACCACACCACACCACACCACACCACACCACACCACACCACACTCTGTGCCTGTCTACTGAGGTGAGAGGTGACTAGAAAAGTGAAGCAGAGTAAACAAAATGACTGCAATGCACCACTCTCACTACCAGGGTTAGGAAGGTAACTTTTGAAATGTATGAGGCTACAGACTACTGGTTAAAAATGCAATAAGTTATGTAACTATTTTAATGACTTTATCAAAGAAATGTTACTTGTCACATTTGATTACTTTTGATTCGTTTTTGACAGGCAGATGAGAGGTGGTGCAAATTCAAACATGAGAGCCCATATTTGAGCACATGCTGCCAAATAAATTGAGCCAGTATAGATTGCAAATAGATGCAAAACAGCATAATGAATATTACATTCTATGTATAAGGTTTAAAGCCTTTTACCGAAAAGAATGTGACCCCTTTATAATCAACATTTTGATTAGTAATGAATTACATCTATTTTGTAATTTAATTACATAACTCCGATACATGTAACTAGTTACTCCCAGCCCAGTCTACTACACTATAAACCAATACAAAAGGAAAGAAACATGCACGTGCAGAGGTTCATTTGTTGTGAGGTAATGAAAGTAGTCAGGTTGTTTGATTCCCTGATATAAGCAAAAACAGCTAACATCAAGAATTTACAGGCCAGGTACAGCTTTTTGACTATCAAGACAATCTAGACAATCAAAGCACTGATTTATTGCAGTGTCATAGCCTTGCACATGTGGCTTGTGCGTCTCTGTCTTTGCACTTAACCTTAATGTGTTGATAAAACAGCTGCTGTTCCTCCACAGTACATTTAGACTTAAATTTGGTTTTTACGATGACTGCATGCTACATTTTCATTGGCATACTCGTCCTCCTTTTCCCAGCCGACAAAAATATAGCAGTTAGACTTTAAACAATTCCACCATTTAGGTATAGACAATTGTGATCGGAAGGTATCTTTGTGTTTTCTTCTAGAAACCGTGAGTTTCCCTTCTTAAAAGTGTTGCCTTGCTGTCACGCTGTGGCAATACACCCTTAGAGGAAAGCAATGAAGTGACAGCAAAAGTAAAAACCGAGGGAAAGAGCTTCCCATGGAATGATAGCAAATTACTAGATCTAAAGCCCCCTGCTCCTTCCTCGCTGAAGGAAGGTGGATTTCACATGAAGCGCATCCATAAATCAGATCCTAACCTCCGGTGTCTGAAATGCTGACGGGACACAAACGGTGGCAGTACAGTAGCCGGAGTCAGCGGAACATTTGCATGACAGTCTCGGCAATGTTTCATGCCGTTTCATGCAGCAGGGCAGAGTGTTGCGTTACTAAATGTGGTGAACTTTCAAACAGTGAAAGTTGAGCTGACATCAGGAGAACAAGCTTATCTCGCAGATCTACTTTCAGTGGATGAAACTGAAAAATTACATGTGTTTGCATTTTTCAGTGCAATTATTTTGTATGGCTATATTGTATGCAGCTGGTTGCTGCAAGATGAAACAATTTAGTCATTGCTCTGTCCCATTCCATCAGTCCACAGTTTGTGTGACTAAAAACAGGTGTATATATGTAGTTAGTTCAGGGAATTATACATCTCTCATTAAAGCATATACGGATATCTGAGTTGGCTTTCATGTAGACAGAACTCTAAGTTTCACTCATAGTGTACACTCAATATGCATAAGTCATCTC
Source organism: Clupea harengus (assembly GCF_900700415.2). Taxonomy (NCBI): domain Eukaryota; kingdom Metazoa; phylum Chordata; class Actinopteri; order Clupeiformes; family Clupeidae; genus Clupea; species Clupea harengus. Next base: position 21,701,751 of record NC_045165.1, read on the forward strand.
TTGCCTGCCCAGTTAGATAGAGTTAGAGGAGTTAAGTAGTATTTGCTACAATCTTTGCTGATGAGGCAGCATCACCTGGGTTCTTCTCTTCTCATCCCTAGGTATATGAGCTATCTGACTATATTCTTTTCCCCTAAAGCCAGTGACAAGCTACAGAGTCAATGAGGTATAATTATATTTGTTGGGTTTTCGGTGAGAGTTGGCGAGGTGGATTGTGCTTGGATTGGAGTCGGCCTTTGAGGCCAGACTAAGACAAGCAGACCCTGTGCAGCCAGCCTGTGTATATCTGACTGTCATGCATTTATTAAGTGCCTGCTGGAGTGCATTTGGATTCTGAGCTTAACACGCTGCCCGCCGAGGCACATGATTAAAAACCTGAGCGGACTCAGAGTCAGTGGATTACTCACGTCAGAGGAGCAAACCCAAAGATCAAGATTGATTTGAGGAGATTTGCATATGCACATACACATTCCTGCACAACTATGGGTCATGATATTCATCAAGAGAGAAGCTTCACCAATGTGTAGGAATGTGACCCATGTGCATAACCGCTGGTGTTATTGCTCAATAGTTTTTGGTCATGTGTGTTTGTGCAACCTCTGCAAATGACTGTCTTTGGTTGGAGAAATCTGGGTGTGGGTGGAGGTCAGATGGCTACGGCTGACGAACCATCCTTTTGGCAGGAACAAATTCAACCTTGCTTCCACTTTTTTGAAAGATCTGTTCTCTTCTGACAGTGTACAATAAATAGGTGTAGAGCTACATCTAGGTCTAGCATAGATATAGTTGGGTCCAGGGTAGAGTAGGATTGAGGAGACTGTTAAGGATCACATCAGATCGTGAGTAGTGTTAGTGTTAAAGGCCTATTAGGTTTTATGCTAAAAAACACTGAAGTGGATAAAAACTCACGGATATTCATTCACGCCCACCATTTTGATTGATCACGTGCCCTTGGTGCACTGAGCTGCACGATGGTTTCCCTCCGTGCAGAAAGGGCTCTACTGGGAAAGCGATGTAGCCCCAGTCAAATAAAGAATGTGCACCACTTTGACCCAGTGCAGCACAAAGGCGACCAGTCAAATACAGCGATAGTCAGCACTCCGGTAATTGAGACTAATGAAGACTAAATGAGAAATGAGACTACTGTTTGACCGTTGATTTAGATACTGTTCGCTGATTGTATAATGGCCTATTTAAAACATGCGTTACCTCACGTTCACAACACATCGTCATGCATTTGCAAATTTCCAGCCAGCACACAGCCCCTTTTTAATCAGATCGTACACACCAGTTTCTCCTTTGATCTCAAAATGCTCTCACTCCTGCACTTTCTCTCATCTACAGTGGGGAAAATAAGTATTTGAACCCCTGCCGATTTGGCAAGTTTGGCCACTTGCAAAGAAATGTGTGATCTATAATTGTAATGGTAGGTGTATTTTAACAGTGAGAAATAGAATATCAACAAACAAATCCAGAAAACTGCATTTCATAACATTTATGGCTTTATTTGTATTTGATGCAGAAAATAAGTATTTGAACCCCCAAGCAAACAGCAAGAATTCTGGCTCCCAATGACCAGTTATGTGCCCAAGAAGCACACAGATTAGTCCTCATTAGGCCTAACAAGGTACACCTGATCTCAACTGGTGACGTGTACAAAAGAAACCTGTCCAAAGAATCATACTTCACACCTTCAACCTCACCACCATGGGCAAGACCAAAAAGTTGACCAAGGACGTCAGAGATAAGATTGTAGACCTGCACAAGGCTGGAATGGGTTACAAATCCATCGGCAAGCAGCTTGGTGAGAAGCAGACAACTATTGGTGCGATTATTCGTTAATGGAAGCAACACCAACCAACTGTCAATTGCTCTAGGTCTGGGGCTCCATGCAAGATATCCCCTCGTGCGGTATCGGTGATCATCCGAAAGGTGCAGAATAACCCCAGAACTACACAGGGGGAGCTTGTGAATGATCTCAAGGCAGCTGGGACCACAGTCACCAAGAAAACCATTGGCAACACACTACGCTGTAATGGTTTGAAGTACTGCAGCACTCGCAAGGTCCCCCTGCTCAAGGAAGCACATGTACAGGGCCGTCTGAAGTTTGCCAATGAACACTTAAATGATTCTAAGGAGGATTGAGAGACAGGATGTGGTCAGATGAGACCAAAATCAAGCTCTTTGGCATCAACTCAACTTGCCGCGTTTGGAGGGGGAAGAATGCTGAATATGACATCATCCCCACCGTCAAGCATGGAGGTGGAAACATTATGCTTTGGGGCTGTTTCTCTGCCAAGGGTACAGGACGACTCCACTGCATCGAGGGGACTATGGATGGGGCCATGTAATGTGGAATATTGGGCTTGAACCTCATTCCCTCATTCCCTCCCATTGAAAACGCAACCTTAAGGATTTGGAGAGGATCTGCAAAGAGGAGTGGACCAAAATCCCTCCTGAGATGTGTGTAAACCTGGTGACCAACTACAAGAAAAGTCTGACGTCTGTGCTTGCCAACAAGGGTTATTCCAACAAGTACTAAGTCATGTTATGCTAGGGGTTCAAATACTTATTTTCTGCATCAAATGCAAATTAAGTCATAAATGTTATAAATGCAGTTGATATTCTGTTTCTCACAGTTAAAATACACCTACTATTACAATTATAGATCACACATTTCTTTGCAAGTGGTCAAACTTGCGAAATCGGCAGGGGTTCAAATACTTATTTTCCCCACTGTATATCTCAGGCTGAGTGGGGGATAGACCGGTTTCTTCACCAGATATAGACCTTCTGAACACTCTTTTCAGGTGTGATTTTGACTGGAGATGTTTTTTATTCTGTCGGTACTATAACAGTACCTTTTTTCACTTTTCACAACTGCATTCTCAAAGCTTATGGTTAAGATCAGGGATGCCATTACTTTTTCAGTAATAATACCATTTAAAATGATCATTTACGTCTGCTGTTTTTCTTCTCCACTTAAGAATTACTCCTTTTAACCACAATTTGTTTACAGTAAACAGAGATCAGCTACAACCGGAAGTGTCTGTTGTTTCCTTACCTGGTCACATTGTGGGCATACAATGTCACCATCGTTTTGGCCTTCTGCCAACATGGCTGCCTTGTCAGCGCTCTCTGCAGAGCACCACTGTCACCAGCTGACACATTCAGAGCACATCTACGCGACTGAGCATTCTGGTGAGTGACAGTAATGTGTGGACCATCTCTAAAGGTCTCCTTAACACCTTAAAAGCATAGCAGCAAAAGCATTAAGACCATTTTGAAACGCATTTGCAGACTGAATTATAGATTAACTGACTGAGTGCTAAAATGTGCCCACATGTTCACTTCAGTGTATATTCCAGCTGTAGTGTTATGCTAGGGAAAACCATTTCTTATACAAGGTTAGAGGTGCTCTATCAGAGCTGGTTTGTTATTGTTTAGAATGAATTCATGTTTTTTTGTGCCCAAATGTTATCAGTACTTGTTTGCTTCCTATCTATTTGAATGATCTCCAGAGACATTTACATGGGAACTAACAAAAGCTGACATGTGACATCCCCTCAGTAATGACATTATAAAATGTATGTATTTCCATCAGCATCAGTCATTGCAGGCGAAATGCTGAGCAACTGCACCAGCTTAGTGGATTGTAATTGGTTTTAAGACTGTTTCTCTTCTCGACTAATATTTATTGATCGGCAGAGCAATGGCCATGGCTTAATTCAATCTTGAGCCTACACTACAGTGGCTGCAGTTCAGACTAAAGTGCATCCTACCACAATTCTTTGTTAATATGTCATGATCTCAGCCTTTCTATTTTAAACTAGAAACAGGTTGTACTTTGATATTACTGTGTAGTTGATTCATCCATGGGAAAATTACATCCCCTCATTTCAGTAACCTTGATAGTGTTATGACAGAAGGGGAGCAGCACAATTCGAACTCAATACAAATAAATAAGAGCTTATGAAGATGATGAGAGTCATCAATGTTCTCAAATATAATTTTGTTTTATTTTAAACATGGGTGTATCATTGCCATTATGTGTTATGCATATACAAGTGTAATATGTATACACTTCCAAACATTAATATACATTGTAAAATTGGCCTGGCAACAAAAATGTACACTCGTGTCCATATTTTCATTTACTTTTTCTAAAACATGTACCTCCTCATTTGGGAACCATAGTGTGATCCCCCAGCTCCTCTTGAAACTGTTCGAAACACTATTGCTTATCTTCGTGAAAGGCACGTGTTGGGGGATGGTGTCCAGTAACCAGCAGCCCCACCAATAGGGGGTCAAAGTAATCCTATTTATTGGAGGAGAGAGAGCACTGCAGCTCAGCACTACTAATAAAATAGATGAAGAACCTCTTGCATGCAGCTTTGCTGATGAAAGCGATGGGTTAATGAAAAGTAATTGCCTGGCTACAAACTGACTCGACTGAGGGAAACAAAGTCAAGGGCCACTCAGCCCTAATGTGTTCACACAGGCAATAACTGTCAGATATAAAACATCAGTATTATTTTCTTATCTGGATTCATTTTGTTTTGTAATGGGATTGTTAGGGGCACAGTTTCCCCGTCAGTCCTGTTTATACCACGGTAAGTGGCTGAATATATTTTAGTCTAAGTCAAATCAATGTGTCGTCGCAGAGGTAACACTACTCCCAAATGTCTAAGTCAATAGAACAATCTAAAGGGCTTCATTTCATGTTTTGACGTCCCTAAAGCAACAATTCTAAACTTTATTTATACTGCACGTTTCAAAGGGGTGGCACAGAGTGCTTTACATGGCCAGGCATACAATGGAGAAGAAAAAAAAGAGTTTTTGCTTGTGCTCTTTTGTTTTGGTCACCACACTCTTTGCAGATTCATGGCTGCAATGTAATTACTGGTTTAATGCATTACAATGTAGCTGTCCTGCATGTTACTTTCAATCAGTGAGCTGCTCATTGTTATATAGGAATTGGCCTCTAGATATTAAACATGACCATGATTTAACATCAGTTAAAGTAAACACAACTGTTTGTGTTTCAGCATGGTTTGGTCTGCTGAGCCACTGTGTATGCTGACTACCCACAATGCACCGCCTGCTAAGTGGGAGTTAGAGTTCCAGCACCTGCTTTGGTTGCTTGCTTTATAACGGATGGCATAAACAGTTTACTTTTACAAACAACTAATAAGACTCTATTTTTATTAAGTGCATCATGTGAATGTCAGATGTTGATTTTATGTAGGCAAGAATCTACTGTCAAGAGACACCCTACGGACAATAAAGACCTGGACCTGGAATTGAACTGAAAGCGTGTTAACTCTATGCACATTTGTGCTGGAGTTTATCTGGCAGTCAGGCAGTATTGAGAATAAACACATACGTGACTATATGTATTTTAAGAAACACAACCTTAATGTACAGGTAATAGAAGACCTGAGGAATCAGGTGAGAGATCCATTACCTAAAGCTGATGAGGTTTGACACATTTAACAGCAACCTTTACAGAAAGGATTTTGACAGATATATTTTGACAGTATGCCTGTGGCTGCTGTGGAAGTGTGTGTCCTTTGCAAGGAAGTGAAGGACTGTAAGTGAAGCTAAATTCCCCTGTGACAGTGCACGTCCTTAGCATTGTGCTGGTCAAGTCACTTTGCATCTTGTGACTGAGTGGAAGTGAAGCAGAAAAGCTGAATCCAATAGCTGTGTAAGCTGCAGTAGGCAAGAACAGAGTGCCGTCCTAATGGCCATTTTCTGTCCATTCAGCTCTCACTTCTACCAACTTGTTTAATCCTTATTTTTGCCTTTGCAGCCCAGTGGTACATTCACTGATCACAGTGTTATTGAAAAAGATAGCAACCTGTCAGTGTTGTGTCACTTGCAACAAGACATCACATATGAGTCCCATATGGCTGAACTTTACATGTCATATTCAGATGTCAATAACTAAGTTATCCAAATTGTGGTGACAAACCTTCCTATGTGGTATTTTACAGGCCCTAACACACCACTGTAGACTCCTATCATATTGACTGACTATTCAGTTTTGATTTGATCCATGTACTTACAATCATTATTAGAAATCTTTGGGGGTTTCTCTGTGTCGATAGTTTATCGAATCACTGCCATCTTTCGAGTTTATGAAATTGTGGAACTTGTTTTAAATTCATTAGTGTTCATTACCACACATTAGCCTCAACCCATTTGCAATATGTCAATTGCAACATTAAGCTTATTAGAGAATCGTGTAATCATGAAAACACACATTACGGCATGTAATAAACTGTACTGGTTAAAATCATTAAGTTGAGATATGCCTCAGTTCATGTACTGACTGAAGTAGAACATTCTTTACACTATAGGAATACAGTGGTGTTCCACCAGCAGGATTCCCAGATAAATATGAGCATAACACTACTAATAGTTCCAATTATTTTGCAAGTAATTTAATTGCGCATTACAGTAAAGGGTCTTCAGAAGGAAGTGAGTGAGTCACTCTGTGTCCACTTTCACACATCACTCATTCTAGGTATGAAACTTCACATGACCATTTGATGAAACATGGCTAATTGTGTTTCCAAGGAAACTTGAAAGAAGACTTAGGTAATATGTCTCTTTTCTGTTGAAATGAAATCCTTGAACTATATCACGACAGGAGTTATTTTCTCCATCTTATTTCATATGTTGAGTACGACTGTGTTTGAATGTTACCTTCATTATGCTTCATGCCCAGTGGAGACTGTAAAGGTGTTCTACCAAACACCATTAGTGGTGAGCTATTTCTCTCATGGGATCACAGTCTCTCATTTGTATTAATGAATGACACTCAACCAACTATTGATCACTCTTCAGAGCCAATTAGCTTGCTGGTTTATTAAAAAGAGCTTTATCATGGAAAAAAGGGGTTTTTAATTGTTTTTGGCCCAGAGAAAATGATTGTTCAGCTGTATTGGACTCACCTTTGCTGTCACTAAAATGTAAACAAATACCCCTTTTCTGATAGAACCACAAAAGTTGTTATGGCAATCGATGACTGTGTTTTTCTTTTATCATGTATCTCGATACTGACTGACATTTAAGCGTTTCTGTCCAGGTCTAATTACACAAGAATGCCAATGATCTGACTGAGGTGAATTTATGGTCTGTGGAAGAAGGTGTCACAAAGAAGTGCAGGTGGGAACAATAAATCACAACAAATGTAAGTGCCACCGCAAAGACTGTGGTGCACCAGATCATGCAAATGAGTCAATTATTTTCAGCACAGATTGCTTGAAGCAACTCTGAGCTGTGTCTGAGCTTGTTTCCTTTGTCTGCCTATGAAGACAGTGGAAAGATCCCATGGTTAACCCCTCCCTCACTATTTGTGGGCCAAAGTGAGTCTTCGAGTAGCGTAGGTATAGATTGCATTAAGAATTCATTTGACATGAGTACTGGTGGATGGAACAACACACTTAGTGACTGTGTGGAAATGAGATTAATGTTTTTATGAAAGCAACAGAGACAGGGGCAGCTTCTCTAATGACCCTGTAAGAGATATCGCCAAAGCACCACGGAGACACCCAGGCCTGTGCACTGGCTTGAGAAATGTTGGTAATAAAGACAGACCAATGAGATAGTTGTTGAATGTGTTGATGTAGTCTTCTGAATGTTTTGTGTAACTGTCCGTTTTATTCTGGGCAGTTGGGTAGCAATTCAGATGCACTACTCATCTAATGACTCACTTTAGGAAGCAATGACCCTAAAATATCTTTGAGACATTCCCTAACTTATCTTACATTCAATACAATGGGCAATGACCTGGAGTCAGTGCAAAACCTTTTCCAGCTTTCTCTCATTTTGGAATAAAGATGCACACAATTCATATAGCAATGGTATCAAATGGTATATTAGTCAAATGGGATATTAGTATTCTGCAAGCATAGAATCATGTATGTTGATTATACCTGTCTAGTTTTTGTTTTAAATTGTATCATATTTGTTGTTACGAACAATGTAAAATTATTATATCAGCATAAAATAATTACAATTAAATGAATATGTATCTTACACATGCTGTGGGTTTAAATATACTAGTTTAAATGTACTATTACCATGAAGAAAGTGTTGCATCCCATCTGCTGACTCCTCACTGTATCAAACATTCACTGAGACATGTTTTCTTTACCAATGAGGTTCCGCGACCTTGATTCCTTACATGTTCCACTTGGGACCTAATTATATATCCCTGAAACCCAATCACAGGAGGAAGAGGAGAGCTTCAGATGAGCCCTGAAAGTGGACTTTTATACTTCTTTCAGAAATTGAGAGCGATGTAAACGGATACCGGCCCCTCAGCTCACCGATGAGGTTGCATTTCTTCGGTAAAATGATGACTAAGGCAGAACGGAACAGGAGAGTCTGTAACCTGAGGCCAGCTGGGCTGATCCTGACCTCAGGTTACCTAAGTTCTAAGTGGTCCGAGCAGTCCAATCTTGCATATAATTTTTTTGTATTTGTAGTCATTTTACTGTAGTCAGTATTATATTGATGGAAATGAAGAGAAGAATAGCCAAAAACAGAGTCTGTAAAAAGATTCCAGTGAAAGGGCTTTGCTTTCGACATTCCTGTTTGGCATAGCTATAGTGTTTGTCAATAGGGTTCATGTATGGCTGTAGTCCCTTGAGTCTGGCAGGCTTCCTCTCGCTGTAAGTACTTTGGCCTTAGGAAAGCTGCTTCAAAAGATGTTTGTAGCTAAACCTATAGAGGACAAGGGGTAAGGGGGAGTCATCTGTTAAATGGAATGACAAAGTGTTTTGTCAGGCTGCAGGAACTCCTTCACTCTCCACTGGGCTTGTGTGCTGACTGAGCACAGCCATTAAAAATGTATGCCCCAAATTACTCACGCTGTCCCAAGATGTGCTCCACACAGGCAGTGTTTGAAGAAAGCAGTGAGTTTTATAACACCTGGACCTCACGGTGGTACACGGGATTCATGCTGGGCTTGTATCCTGGATAATTCATTTGCCTTTTATGTATGTACAGGAATCTTATGTGATATGTTCTGTGGTCTAGCATAGCTTTATCTGAGTATCCAGTCAGTTAGGGTACCTGCTGACTCATTGGAAACTGGAACAATGGGAAGAGACCTTATGTGCTTCCTATAAGCTAGAGCAGTCCTTACTGCATGTTTTTTGCTAGGTAAAGCGGAGCCAGTGAATGCAAATCATAATGATTCTCTGACAAACTATATGAAGATATTATTATAATACATTCAGCAGCAATAAAATACTTTAAGCTTTTAAAACATGGGAATTCACATACCATCTCAGTATAGCAAATCCAGTTTCTGGTGGATGATGCTCCCCAAATAAAAGGGCAGTTTGAAAATCAGGAAATTATATTAATTATGAATGAAGACGCAGTCCACAATTCTGGTGAAACAAGGTTGCTGATATCTGAGTTCAACAGCCAATCAAATGACACCCCTAAAGTCAATGCTCCTGAAGCAATGTGTTGATCGGCTGAAATTGTTTATCGCTTGGTCTGAGCCACTTATAGTTCACATATGTATATACTATGGTGGCCGACAAGGGCCAACACGGTACAACATAAGAAAACAAAAACAAACAGACTAAACACAAGCAAATTAAGAAAACATCTACATCAATTTGAAAACACATGGGCAGTATACAGGAAACGTGCTACAAACACACACACAAATGTCCAAATAGATGTGATGTAGTTTTTTTTACCTTTGTTTTAGGGTTGGTGTGTTTTTGACTATGCATCATCTCTGTATTTGCAGTGTGTTTTCTAACAATGTATTTGTTTTGGGCCGTTGTAGCACGTTTGCCCGTTTTGGTTGTGTTGTGTATATTTGCAGCACGTTTCCTAAATGCTGCGTATGTGTTTTCAGATTGATGTAGATGTTTTCTTAAGTTGTAGGGTGTTTGCCCTTGTCAGCCACCGTATTATACAGAGCCAGGACTATGTATGAACACTGGACTTTTTTGAGCAAACACACTGAATGGACAGCTTTAGAAGACAGATGAGCAATTTGTTGAATTTGACAAGAAGTTTATCGGATTAGAATCGCAATCTGCACCTTTAGAGCCTCATTTGTGTAATCAAAGCATTCTTACAGGCTGCAATTCTCAAAGCAGATTTTTCACCCCCAAATAACTTAAAACACATCTAAGTGAATCTCCCCAACGATTGTTGATAATAAAAACGATATTATAATCACAGGAAAATTGCAGCAGAGCCACACCTATACACTTTGTAGCAGGTTGTGTTGATAACTTTTACTCCAGTTAATACCATCTCCCTTAGATTATGTTTTAAACGGTAGCCAAGGAAAACTAATATTGACATTCGATAAACGTTAGCTATTTTGTTCTAAGCTTAGTAGATAGCGGCTTAGGTTGGCTAGTCAACCATTTTACTCATGGCTATCTCTGTGGCTCTGCTCAGTCTTCTTAGGCCAGACTAACAGGGCCAGTGCTAACAAGACTGGCTTTCCTCTTTGAAATCTGCTAACCTGCCCACACCTTTAGAAAACTAAATAGGTGAAAAATCACCACTCACCTTTGTTGTTGTTTTCCTTTTGAATATGATCTTGCGTTGAGCTCCATCTCATGATGTTGGACTGCTGTAGCTTGTTTCAAGCACAAGGTAAATATTCCCATCAGCATATACACTGTAAGGTTTGTTCGAAAAAAGCTGTAAATTTCTCTTTAGACTTTATTCTCTTAATTCTTTAAAAAAACAAATCAGCCACTCTGGAGATATTCGTATAAAAAAAAATAGACAAGGCAGAGGCAGCAAACTGCCTTTTCTGCTACTGTTATTTACTGTTATCGGAATGGTTATGTAGAGTGTGAATAGAATGGTGATATACATTGTTGTTGTCTTGTGATTGGACTATATTCTGTATAGTAAAATGAGTGAGCCTGTCCTACACTTGATTGTCACAGTTCCCATGGTTCCATGCTAATTCTGCTTCAGCACTGTTCATGCATTTACCAGAGCAGTAAGATCCCTGGAGTGGATATAATAGCCTATGGAATGTGTCAAGGTCTCTCGGTCATCTGGCTGATAAAGGTGTCCCCTCTTGCATATTGATATGAGTTGAGCTCACGCCTTGGACCAGGACAAAGGCCATAGCAATCTGCACAAGTGCTGGTTCGCCCACACATATAACCTGCACCCATAAACGCAAATGAAATGGAACCATTCAACCAGACACAGAAGAAGTCTTGTTGAACAATAACACTAGACAGCACTTGGTACATGGGTCATCGGCATGCCATTAAAATTGTTCATATTTTTCTGTATGAAGACAGTGCAAGATGTGTTATTTTGCCACAAGGCAGGCCAACAATTTAGTAACCCTACTTGTTGAAGGGTATAATTAATGTGTAATGACGCGGTTGTTATTTTTTATTGATACCTATGATTTAATCATAAAGTTTTATTTGGACCATGTACGTATGTAGTTTTATTTAAAAAATACATTGCCAAAGCATAACTTATGTTTTTCAGTGTCCACCTTTTGTTTCGAGAACAGAGTGAATGTTTTTTGATTATAAGGCTTAAAATAGTAGTGTACTAAGAGTAAAAAAAAAGAATGATGAGCACACACTGTTTCCTTGAGTCTTGAGGACATTTTAGTCTGCACAGATCTTATCAGAGAAGATTTGCCTTCTGCTTGAATCTCCTGTAAGATATTCTGTGTTAAGAGTTGAAAGATTGTGGTTCATACTCACAACTAAACCAATTCAGTGGGAAATTAAATGTCCATTGCCAGTTTAATTGGTTTGAAAAGTAAGGGAATGTGAAGTCATATGTTATCTAGATGGTCCACTTAACTGGACGGAAATTAATTGTGTTTGAGTTTGCATGGGTGCAGCCATTCAGAAGTGCAATTACCAAGCAATGCTTAAATCTACTGTTCCAAGCTCTTTAGGGAGCTGTCTGAATTACATTTGTTGGTGTTATTTATATGATATCAGAATGAAATGTTTTCAGCCATATAAATAATTATGTAAATAAAACCTTAAATGAGATACAAGTTCAATACCAAGACAATTATTGAATGGCGGTTTGCTTCTTTTTAAATATGGCTTTTTTAGAATGCTGGATGAAGCACCACACAACTTCTTACAGTGTCTTACAGTGTCTTACAGTGGTCGAATGTAGAGAATGTAGAGGCAAGATAAATCTATGGGAAGGACACTGATGAAGAGATGTGTTTAATCATTGGCGTGCCACAAAAGATAACAGTTTGAAGGGAGTTTCCTGTTGTTTCCAGATAGTCTATTGGCACTGTTTTTCTAAATTGAAAGACGGAATGCGACAACGGATGCGACAACTCTCACATGGTATTCTGGAGTGTAACTCTTGTGTTGAGATTGACTTGCCATTGTCTTGAACTTAAAAGGGGAGACTCAGCTAATTCAGTTGTTATCAGGCTGATGCTCTAAAAAGAATCTCCTCATCTCCCAGTCTTAATGAATTTGACCCAGTCTTAATTAAGTTGAACTGCCTTTTACAGGGAACTGCCTCTCATTTGTCAGTGAGGAACTTTTGTTCCTCTCTTTGTTCTAGTTAGCATGACATCAGCATTGGAGATCATTTTTTGATGGGCTTGCACAACTAACCGAGCACACACTTGAGTTATAATTGATGCGGCAAGACCATACAGAAGAACTTTACTCATGTTAAAGAGGAAGTAGCCTCACCACAATGGCTACATTGAGTTTTAGTGCCATATGAAGTGTTTAGTGAAGTGAAATACACTCAGCATTTCTGTTTATCACTCACAAAGTTGGAAAAGACAATTAGACAATTGCCGTAACATTTCAAAAATTTGCATCCAATGGAGAACCGTTCCAGAATAGTTCACTGTGCTGCTGGTTAAATTATAGCAAATGAGGTTATAATTCTGAATTGTCTTTCTGCCCTGTAGTGGTTATTGGTGAGAGGGCTTAACAAGGGCTTGTGTCATAGATTCCTCTTCTACAAGCAATTGGAAGGGAGAGTGACAGCGTTCAATAATGCAAAGGCCAATATCTAAATGAACCAAAACTGTTAGTATATTCCTGGTATATAGGACAATATAGAAAATAAAATAACTGATATTACAGTCAAATTAACATTGTAGTGAGGGGTCAGAAATGTCCCCTCTGTTTCAAATTTTTAAGATTCATTGGGGGGACTTAGAAGTTAATCAAACCCCAGTAATAACAGAGGCGTAATAACAGAGGCATATGTGATATAATTAAGATAAAGCCACTGGGGGGATACTGTTAAAGCCTTCAGTTTCTCTCATTGCAGCAATTGAAATGACCTCAGATGCCATCACCAGGCACCACTACTGGCCAGAATGTTACTCATTAGGCACTACTTCAAGCTGTGAACCCAGCGTGTCCCATTTCTCATTAAGATTACATATAAAGAGATAAAAGTAATTATTCCGGTGACGAGACCCACTTTTCTGTACTGACCAACAGGTTGCTGGTGAACAATTTCCATAATGCATACTTGTCAAGTCTCATGTTTTACTCCTAATAGCATAATGATAACAAGTCCATTAGACTGCTGTGCAGTGTGAGTGAGAGACTGCCACATTCGCACTGTGTGACTCATTACATCTGTGTAGCAGTTTTAGGCTACTACAGTCAACGATGTTTCATTATTCAACATCGCTGAACAACTTCTTATCTCAAGGCGGACCAGACCTGTTTACACAATGTCTCCAGCACAGAAAGCACCTCAACAAAACCTTCACTGTGTGGATGATTTAAAGCTGTCCTTTACCCCAGCAAAAGATGATGTGAACTTTTACAAAAGGACCACGAGAAGTGATGTCACTGAGAAATAAAAAGCAATGAGAATACAAAATAGTATTTTTTTGTTTCTTAAGTTTTTTCTGAATTAAGTTTAAAATAATAATTTTTTTGGCGCCACTTCTGCTCCTAGCACTTTTGAGAAATTGACACAGCTCCAATTCTGACATGTCCGTCCTGATCCCGTGTAGTGCTCTTGTATAAATGTTTGCAATGCCCCGAGGTTTTTTTTAGTTTTTCAAAATTTTCGGAATGCGGAAACACTACGGAAAACTTCAGAAATCCTCAGATTTCCTACAGCCACGATACAAGCTAGCGAGCCAGTCGCACAATCAGATCAGATACTGTATGTAAACGTGTAAAACAAATCTCTAAATGTGTAATGAGACTTGCATGTGTAGACAAATCTGTAAATACGCATTTACAGATTTGTCTACACAGTCAAGTCTCATTACACATGGAAAGTATTTTGCTCCAAGAGCTGGAAATGCAGACAAGTTATCCATTACAACTCAGGTGGGTCACTCAATTGGCTGTCTTTGTACACATGATTTTTGCTGCTACACTTCTGCCATGGCATAGCTGCAAATGTATGTGGAGATTTGTCTGTCTGTATTTGTTTACCCTGAGCTGAGGTATGGCAAGCCAAGGGGGACATTTTTGTCACCTTTTGTTATGAAAAAACGGCTTAAAAGGAAGCGTTCAAACTGCCAGGATGCTGCTGCAAAGCAATTGCAAGGTCTGTTCCCCCCTGGAACACCAGCGATAGCACCCAGTGACATTGCTGGGCTTGGTTCTTCTGGCTGCAGATGCAAGGCAGACTAGGATGGAATCTTGATTGCTTGCTGTAATGTTCATGTTTTTGCAGTAGTTGTCATAAACAGTATTACTTATGCTTATGTAGCAGATTAATGTGTCATCACCCGTCCTATGAATCATTTCTGTCTTCAAGCACGAGATCCTGCCCCGTGCCCCAGCAGACATCGGTAGTAAACCCCTTTACCTCCTTCCTAAGTCAAAGAGTTTTACATTTTCCTGTAATTACTTGTGTATTGCTGCTGTATACATACTAATGAAATGTAATTTGTTTTTATTGCATTTTAATGTTTGATTTGTCAATGTTTTGATATGTGCAGTGATCGTTATTGGCTAGGCTATGTAGCAAGCCAATTTTTCCTTTCTTTATAGCTTTTATGAGTGTAGGAGCCATTTGGGTTCATGTTTTAATCTTGTGTGGGACACTAGATGGCGCTCCATTTTAATTGGGCTCACACCATATAGGTGTGAAAGTTCATGCAGGTATCAGGTGTTGCTTGACTGAGGGAGAGCACACACACCTTTTTGACCGCTTCATTTGTATTTGCAAAGGTCTGTTACATGTATATAAGATGCAGGTTTGGATGTATGGACATGCTTATGGATTGGATCTTACTGTGAGAAATAAAGTTTGCATAACCAAGAAAGAGAACGCAAAATTGGAACTTATTTGACATCTAACAAGCGCGTCAATTAAGTGCTCGTTCAGCAATCCCTCTGGGCTTAAAGTATAGACTTAGCCCATACAATGAGCTTGAAGGGAGGCACTCTCCTTTGAGTGCCCACTCCAGCAGCACACTGTAGGCCAGTTGACTACAGGCACTGAATGGGGTACTACATCTGCTGCTGTTGATCCGATTTTTCGGTCACAGTCTCTTTTTGAGTTGATCATTGAGTTTTTAATATATCTGTTCAAACAAAGACAAATATCTTAGGCACAAAAACAGAGCATGATTGATTAGCCCCTTTCTAACTTTTTTGAGAGGGTCAGTCACTTTGAAATGAGCTGTCTAGGCTCATTGCAAGTGTTTTGTGATCACAAAACATATACATACTTGCAGTATTTCTTTTTTTTTACAGTTAACATTTATCATATTGTCAGGTCACTTTGGGCTTTAGTGATTTGAATGTCTGTTGTTGTGCATTATTTAGATTCTGCCACATCAAATACCATGCGAGTACCACGCTCTCTCTATCTCACAAGGTCAGCACAGAGGAAAGCCTCTCTGATTCAGTTGACTTGCTTGTAATAGCAAACCTTGTTTTAATGATTCCCTTAGTAAGTATATAGATCCAAAGTTGGCCATACGGTTACAGACCACAACACGGGGGAAATTGATTGGGCTTGAGCTACGACTAATGAAACACTATGGATTTTCAATGGCAAACAGAGGCAGAAAAAAAATCATAGAATTGCAACCTGATCTTGTCTCAATGCACAATGAGCCATGATTATTTTCAAAATGAGAGCAATTAGCTGTGGTGTATCTTTAGGAGGGGGTACTTGTAATTAGCTATTTTGATTGGTTCCTCTCTGCTTGCATTTCATTTGTGCATGTCCTTGTGTCAGGACTGCTTCCATGATACAAATGAATCAGCCTTTAACAGCCTATATCACTTTACTCAAAGCCTTTTGCTGTAAGTAAAGCATCTGTGCATTGGTTTTGAACCTTTTTGATCCAGATTTTCACTGTGAGACTCCAGGTACCTGTGAACTTCATGACATAGTTGAAGAAAATGAGTGCAATACATATTGCAAATGTGTACCCTAACTTGTGGATGACAATTTGTCAGAGTAGGTTTATACCCATAATTACAAACACTTGACAGTTTAGGATATATTATGGGTGAGAGTGGCTGATAAGTGGTAATCTATATGTAGTCCTGTGCGATATGAATCTCAAGGTAAATTACCAGGGTTGGTCATTTACTTTCGGCTGATGTTCTGCATCAAGCATTATTGTGATAGTCCTTTTTCTTAATGAATATTGTAATGAATAGGCAGCTTAACTGAAAAAATATTGACACATATGCCTAACACTGTATATAATGTTGAGGTCCTATCAGGTGAAGTTACAAATACTTAATTTATTAATGAACTTCGGGAAGAAGCTTCAATTATTCCACAGAACTTCATATACTTTCTCTCACCAAAGTGCTGAGGGAGGACACAGCTTTTATTGATTACATTCTCCTTCATGTTTTTTTTTCACAGCATAACTTAGAGTTTACAACGTACTTTGTGTGTTTTCAGATAGAAAGCAAAATCATGTTCGCCCACCTCTTATCTAACAGCCTTGAGAGGATTGATAGTCATGAAGGACAAGGAAATGGAGGACATCTTCCAACTTCCTGAGGCTTAAGATTAAACCCATTAAAATGAAGTTCAACACCACAGCATTTAGCCAATGTATTCCGCCTGAAAAGAACTTAAATACAGTACATTAATATTAACAAAACAAAGCCTGAAAAAATTCAAAATGCATTTTATTTTACTCTCCCTAGGTTGGTATCCTCCCTGTCTATATCCTGTATGAGGGAAAATTGATACTAAATAATTCATCATCTTAGATCTGCACCACCCTCAAACTCAAAGGTCAGTGAAACATCAGGGTAGACTGCCTTCATCCAAAGTAAGATGCCTGCCTCCCACACTCTCCATTTTCTCTCTGGTTGTTTGTGGTAGGCAAAGTAATCAATAAAACTCCTTTTGCGTGTTAAGAAATCTATCATCCTAACCATCCCTCTACCAATTGTCAGTGCCCTAATACTTGGGCTGTGTTGAGATGAGCCTTTGGTATGCCTCTGCTCTGTCCTGCCCTGTGCAGCAAGCATCCTGCCACTTTCATGTGAGGGCCTGGCTGACTTCATCCATCTTTCATAATCACCCTGTCATCTCAGAGGGCGGCCTCAGATCTATTGGAGCTTTTCCGTCAATGTGCCTCACTCTTTTGTCAACGTGTCACTCCACAGTCCCTGGTGCCAAGGGAATTGATGTAGGGCAAAAATGTTTTTAGCGATGACAAAAACTGTCAGGAAGGTGTAATGGTATACAACAGGGTATTTGGGGAATTATTTCTGTCTAAAATATTGACATTTGACATTATTTATGGTCTTTTTTTTCTGCAGGTATTGATTCTTGCTGATCTAACTTACCTTGATTGACATTGTCCAGTCAAATCAACATTTAATGATTGATATTTTAATATAATTGAAGGGTATTATGCAGGGCATTATGCTAAAAGAATATGTATTGACGTGGTGTTCAACAACCCTTCAAATCTGGTATCGATGTTAGGTTATTGATTTGTTGATGTTTAAAATATTGATTTGTCAAGAAATACTGCATATGAATTACTGAGTAGGCTTCCCTCAACAAGAGGAGCCTCTTTAGGGATGAACTCACAAAGCCTGTTCAACCACGAGAGAAAGGGAGAGAGAGAGAGCGATGAAAGTTTTAGGAAGAGACTGTATTGGAGTATAGTGAAGTGCAACCAATATTGCAGCGCAGTGGAGCACAACCAATCTATCAGAAAAAGTAGATTTTATCTTTTGAGCTGTAGGATAAGGCCACTGCATTCGATATCACAATGGCATGTCAAGTGCCATCCAAGAAATATTGGCCAAAATGATGAAATAGATACAAATATGTCAATACACACAATCCTGTTGAAAACCTGCTTGCTTAGCATACACTGTGCCTGGTCTGAAGGTGAGGAGTATGCATTGGGGGTCACATGCCTCAGTTAGTGATTGCTGGAAGTGTGTCAACTGCTTTTCCTCAGTACATCTCAGACATTTTGAATAATGCTGATAACATCTGTTAAAACGGGCCCGGACTGCACTTTGTCCATAGCTATTTGCTGTCCAGCTGTGGCCACAGCTATTTATTGTACAACTGGGAGAGCACAAATCATCCACACAACAAACCGCTAATCCTACTGATAACTGCTCCAGCAACAGTGTGGATGCATGTATTTGCAAGGAGAGAAGCTTTCACTCCACCATGCACCCTCATTGCATCAACCTCGCCTTGACCTTGATTTGTTGCTCATTCATCGACTTGTTCGTAGAATGTCTCCTAATAACTGTCATGACCCCCACGGCAATGAAATATTACATATTTCATGTTTGATAGGACATCTATACTATGTCCCATACAAGGGAAACTGTCTCATGGGAGTTCTATACAGCATGTGTCTTCTCTTGAGCCGGTGCCTCCATGAAGTGGAGGACCATCAATGACATGCTATAAACCTCCACCCCAACTCTCAAAGGGATGACACAAGGGATGAGGTTATTGTCTTTCAATGGTAATCATTCTGATCATATATATGACACGTAAGATGCGTATAGGGAGCTATATGACAAAAAAATTTAATTTAAATTCCTACTCTATGGAAGATAGATAGTACTGTAGAGAAAGGACTGAAACGTGGCTGGGCCTGATTATTTGATTGCTTGGTAAAGTGTGAATTATGCAGATGACTAAATGAAAACGCATCACTCTTGAGTTTCTATTCTTGAGGAGCCTACAGCTCCACATGGGTTAATGTATCCCCTGACTGTGATTAGTTTGTTTGTTTGCCAGGAGTTCATTCATACTGAAAGATGCTTCTTTGACTTTGCTGCTGTCTTAGCATTGTGTAGAGGATTCTCTGTGTCTGCCCTTAGCATCATGTAGAGGATTCTCTGTGTTTGCCCTTAGCATTGTGTAGAGGATTCTCTGTGTCTGCCCTTAGCATTGTGTAGAGTATTCTCTGTGTCTGCCCTGCAGGGTGTCACATAGCTCTTGGACACTCTTGTGCCTCCCCCCCCCCCTGTCTACTGCCATTATTTTCATCTTTTCACACCTGACTTTGTACACCCGGCGTCTGTAAAGCAAAACCCCAGACGTTACTCTCCCGCTCTCTCACCATGGTGGGTCTTTTGTAGCCGTACAGTGACGAAGCCTCATGGGTTTCAGGTGGAGGCTGTTCCCCGAACTCCGCCTTGTGGCCCGCCCCCGGGCCATGTGCCATTGTTTATGTTTTAGTCCCAGATGGGCAGAGGCTGTCCAGCCCTTTGATGCGGATGTTGTCCTTGCCCGCAGGGCTAAGGCATTGCGCTAAGTTGGACGCGCAGAGGGTGTGTATATATGTGTATATATATATATATATATATATATATATATATATATATATATATATATATATATATATATATATATATACATATATACACACCCTCTGCGCGTCCAACTATATAACTGTATATATAGTTATATAGTTATAGATATATAGTTGGTACTATATAACCAACTATATATCATTACTATATAATGATATATATATAAGAGTACTTTGTCTGGCACCTTGCACCTGGCAACAAAACATCAACCAAACTGGATACTTCAGGACCGCATATGACCTTTTTATCTTTCTCCATATCGAGAGAATGAGTGAGGGAGACTGAGAGGGTCATTTGGTTGTCCACGAAAGCATCAGCAGGAGAAAAATATGTCTTCTTGGTTCTCAGTAAAACGCTGAGATGGTCTCTCTCTAAAAATAATGGCAGTGATTTATTCATGACCAGGACTGCGCGATCATCAGAAAGATGTGAGGCCTCCTCACGTAGCCCTCCTGTGTTTACCCTATCAGCCGTAAAGTAGACAGATGGGGCCCCGCGATTCATAACTTAACCTAATTCTCTGTGACTCCTGGTCATAACTCTGTAATGCGGCACGCTTAATTTACAGTACAAGCATCTACCAACCAAGTGACAAGAGGAAAATTGCATTTTATTCAGTTGTAAATCAGACCAGCGTGGAAAAAGAAGAAGAAAACCAAAATAGCTCGTCAGATGTCTGAGATGAAATCCCCCAGAGCACGCGCTGATCAGCTCTGTTTTCGTAGACGTCCAGAATCAAACTCAATCAGGGCAAATAATGGACCATCTCCTCTCAGTTGACCACTCTGCCGTGGACCTTTGGATTGGGGTAGCGGCTTGTCATTTTCACTTAAGGTGTCGAGCATGAGCGTACAGCATAGTTTACCACAATGCCATTCCTATTTACGCTGATGCTAAATTACTTTGTGTTAGAGGGGGGGCGGGGGGGGGGGGGGCGCATTCCCATCCCTGTCATAACCATTTATTTGTTAATGATGTGTGAGAGTTGCTCTTTGCTTCTGAGATCAGTCATGTGCGTAATTCTGAGATGCCAGCTTCACATTGAAATGCTAACTGCAGATTTTAATCGCAGCGTTAAGATGTGTTTATGAAAAGATGTTTTTCTGTTGCCGCTTTCAGATCGGGACAATTTTATGAGCCAGTGAGTTTTCTGATCCAGAGAAAGGATCACAGACTTGAGAAAATTCATTAGTTTCGTCGACAGACCTCATTTCGTTCGGTCATAAATTATTGATGTTATTAGAGCATCGTTTTTCCCCTCCGTCACGTCTAAATGTATTCATAATTGAATTAAACAAAGTTTGTGATTTGACAAGGTCAGAATGTCAGCTTGTCACTTCAATTGTTTAACTTTTTTTTATTTTGTGCAATACCCAGCCCATTTCAAAAGAGCCACAATATGACAAACGGTGAGCTGGTTTTATTGTCTGGATTGAAATATCATTGCTTCCTCCCCTGTCATCCACACCAGTCATCTTAAATTGCCTTTAAACCGCACAGTAGCCACCGTCTGCCGTATGCCTCTATTGGCTTTTTTTCCTGTGTGTTTTGCTTGGGTGGGGAAACAGTAATGTTTCACCCTCTCCCTATCTCCATGTTGACTAAGCCTAACTCAATCTGAAAACGGGAGTGATGAATGGTTCACTCACCGTTGAGAGCACTTGGCTGGAAACACTCAAGGGGCTATTCCGTTTTTATGCTGAAAGAGGACGGCTTCAAAGATTTAGTTCTTTCATACATGTTTCATGTGAACCAAGAGAAGGATCTCATTTGTTTTTTTTCTTGCCTTAATGTTTCATGGCATGGGTGTTTGCGTTCACATGATGGTGAAGAGATGCACCAAACCTTTGACTTGTTCTGTTTTTTCTCTGTGTGAATAGGGTGTGTGTAATGAAGTAGCTTAGCTCATTTTAATATTAGTAGGATAAGTGATATTAAAACTAGATGATCTGACAGCTTTTCCTTCGTGTGTTTCAGAGAACGCCAAGGGCTTGTTTTTTTTATTCGGACACCTGCAGAATGCTGATAAGCCTCTGCTTACTGACCAGCAACTGATGTCAACCAGAGAGAGATTAGAGGAGAGAGGATGGTGAAGTTCTATCATGCGGTGATTACAATTCCTGAAATGTCCATCCAAGTTATGTCTCATCTTCAGCATGAATCATGCCAAGCACTTTACCCCTCCTCGTGAACCCCCAACTGCATCTGGCACAGGACACACTATAAAGTCTATAAAGCCTGAGTTGGGTCATGGAAATGTCAAATACATAGCACTGCCAATCATAATATCTGCTATCTAATACATCTGAAATACTTATGAGTCGGTTGAAGTTGAAACTGACTTTGTGCCCCATAGGAATATTAAGGTTGGCACGATAGAACTCCTTCACAAAGGAAAGTTGGGAGCAGAAAGCAAGGTCAAAGGAGAACTTATTCTGCATTAACCTCTGTTTTCTGGGTGATTCTCTTGACTCTTGAACCTGACTATTAGCACACGTGTCTCCTTGCTACGATCATACCGCTGTACTGTACCATTCAATCCATCCCACTCAAACCGAAGTGCAATTACTGATCATCACCTTTCACTGCGACCCTGGGGTCCATCATAACTTATGCTCTTTGACAGCACATCCACACATTTCAAACGGAGTGGTGATGTCGTATGCGGCCAATGTCATGAGAGTTACCTTGAGGATTTCTAACGACAGGCTGCTCTGTCGACGTGTCCATAGGCTCCTGTAAGGGAATTGCAAATCAGGAGCACACGATTGACCTGTCTGTGTGCATGTAATGGAGACGATAACGAGGACTTGCGCCAAGATGAAATTTAAAAAGCTGACCCGAGGGCAAGGCGGGCAAGGACGCTGGCCTCCGCTAAGGCAGCCCATCTTCTCCTATCAGTAACATTTTTAAATGGGGAGATGGTTAAACGGTACTGACAAACATGTGATTGATTATCATTGTGTTAAGGTGAGACCTTGACCTTGGCTGCTGATAAAGCCATACTGAGCAGCACTGACACACACACACACACACACACAC